>NC_072731.1:36929948-37529948 GCF_026930045.1 Uloborus diversus
AATGGTCAAAAATAGTTTAAAACGTGTTTAAATGTCTAAATTGATTGGGTATGCTAATAAATAATCATATGACACAATACTTTTCCACAACGGGAAATTTCGACTTACGCGTGGAGTCTTGGAATGCATCCTTCGTGTAAGTCAGGATTCGACTGTACTTAATTTTAATTTAATATACAGTATGGTCAAATATCTTACACTGAATTCAACACATTACCCTTAATATCACGCATTATTTGTGATTTAATATTTATTATAGTCTTAGCAAATGCTATGTTAAATATTTCTGGGAAATTGATGCAGCATGTTCAATGGTAATCTAACCCAACTCTGAGATTAGCAATCATGATTTATTAATCACACATATAAAAAAATTTATGCGAGGAAAAAACATAAAAAATCAAGTATTCTATGTTTCACCACACCTGTAGAACTGAAAATTAGAATTTTTATTTAGTTGCCAGACCCCAGAGGCACTTTTTTTCTTCATTAGTAGTCACTTTGAACCTCCCCCCCCCCCTCCCCAAATAAAAAAGGCACTACATTGAAAGGTAAGCTAAAAAAGAAATTATCTGCCTCCCTTACCCCCTGAAGATCCATTGAAACTTCATATACTTTGTAAGTTAGAGCTTGCTAATTATTGCAAAGAAAGGTGATAATTTGGGAGCATGTTTTACATCACAAACTAAGATGGACAAAATAGAAGTGACTTGTTTCGAGGAAAAATAATCAACAAAGTAGTAATTATCTGTTTATTAAGTATTTTATTTAGTCACTAAAGTAAGACGTTTAGTTATGAAGTGGGGAATGATAATGGAGTAGGAACTTTGCAGAAATACAGGGAGTTAAGGGCTCAGTGTAGGAAGCTATAGACGGGGATCTAAGGGGCAGAACCTCTTGATTTTAGAGGCATTATTGTCTAGCAGGGGTCTGGCCAGAGGATATTTGGGTCCGTTAACGGACCTTTCACAAAAATCCGATCAACCAAAACGGACCTTTCACAAAATCCCGATCAAACAAAACGGACCTTTCACAAAATCCCGATCAAACAAAACGGACCCTTCACAAAATTCTGATGAACAAGATCGGATCTTTCACAAATTGTTTATTGAAAGAGCAAATCTGAAAGCAAAATAACGCATATTTCTGTGTATAAACCAATAATGAGGAACCTGCATGCATTTTTAAAATTTTTTTAAATGAAAATTTGAGCCATTTAATAACGATAGACACCGGTTTCAGTTCATTCGGACTGCTAGTTATTTTTTAATTAATTTTTAAAGTCTCCCGATTAGCCCTGCCCCCTTAGTTCCCCCATCTCCGCTGATGACGTCAAGATTCATTCCCGCTCCCCGCTCCTTCTGGCACTGGACACACGTGCGTGTATAGAACATCGCTATCATTCTCTCAAGATGCCTACACGCACAAACTGCCGAACTGCAAGTACAATATTTTACCTCATTGAAATATTAAGCATCGTACATAACAAGTTGAATATTTTTAGAGTACCAAGAGATAAAAATAGTGCAATGCCATCAACATTATTAGAGAGAGAGAGAGAGAAAAAAAACAAACTAAATTGTGTTATTCACTCTTCTGTTGCAAAAGTTACTTTACAGATACTAACAGAATCGTATATTAATTATATAAAATTGTTTTACTTTTTACAAAAGCTATCCGTGATCACTTTTTTTTTTATTTTTAATTCTTCGAATTGAAACGAGTTTATTTTCTTTGAAGATAGAATGTTATTTTTCATGTATTGATTTATTTCATTTTGTTCTGCTTCAACTATTGCATTCAAAACAATTATTGAAATCAAAAGTCTCGATTTGAATTTTGAGTAATTTTTAAGATTAAAAAAAAAAAGAAGAGACTTTTTGAATGATTTGCATCTCTAGTCTGCAAAATTCATGAATAAAAATAATAATGAATAGATAAAATACTTTAAGAGCAAACAATAAAAATGAGGAAGAAACGTATTGAAGAAATGATAAATTCTCAAAAATTTTAAATTTAAAATGATATATTTTTTTTACTTCAAAACATAGTGAAAGAAGTAGAAAATTCGGAAGGATTTACAATAAAGATTAATATAGTTTTCATTTATTAATTTATATTACTTTCCTATGCTCTAACTTCTGCGTCCAAAACCTGGGTCGTACGAAGACGTGACGTTACCCCCCCCCCCCCCCCCCCCGCAACCAGAAAAATTAAGCTGGTTCGTTGTAACTTCAATGCACAAAAAACGACCGTCTTCGTAATTTAATTGTTAATAAATAAAAATCTGAATTATATAGGTAGTTAATATTAAAAAAGTAGCAAATGAAACTTTTATTTATATTTATTAACTGTTAACTTTTCAAAAACAATTTTCGAAAAAAGGAATACTGTTATAAAAAACTAAATTATATTAATCTGTAAAATGTCACTACATCAGATAAAAAAGAAGCAATCAAAAATTAATTCACTGCGCATTTAAATCAATCTGAAAACATGTATAAGCATTTAAAAGCACAAAAATAATGAATATTAATTAACCTAACACATTACGTGTTATTTTTCAGATCAGTAATATCAATTTGTACTGGCCAAAATAAAAGAAAAGATATAAAGAGAATGGAGTTGTTTCCAAAATTTATAAGAAATATTTTTTCATGAAAGAGCATGCTTAAAAACATAGGATTTGACCATTTTTTAAATAATTTGACAAAGTTTAATATTCTTAAAAATTACTTTAATTGGTGCGCAGATTCAATTTCCTTTTTTTTTACGCTTCTGCACATGACATCACAAGTGATGAAATACCATTCACTGATGTCATTACCGCAGAACGCAATTATATATAATCAATAAACAACGGCAAACCACGCTGCGCTCCTATTCTCTTCGTTTCAACTCCTTCGGAACCGGTTCTATTGTAACCCAGGGACTGAATCTTGACATTGTGCATGCTCCTCTTCTTTTTGTGTCACGTGAGCTTCGTTCCGTTTTTAGCTAGTTTTAAGCTGTAATTTTGAAGAATCCAAGTCAGTTTTTTAAAAACTGATTTGATTTTTGGGAGTTTTATGTAGAAGTCTATTCAAATCAATCAACATTCCGCGATTACCCGAACCATGCAGGTTCCTCATTTTTGGAACCTTTTTTTAAATCAAATTAGAGGCATCAGCTTATACAAAATCGGCTAATTTTGAAAAAAAAAAAAAATCGGCACTTTTGCGATGCTCCTGCAAGCGAAAAATAATTGCTACTGCCAAATCAATATAATGGTTGTTTGTTTTATCACAGCTAATTAGCAGCGGTGTTGTTGTAAACTTTTGTGAAAAGGCATTGGTAAGCATTTTTCTCCCCCCCGCTCATGATTTAATAAACAATAATAATATATATCTGCGAAATGAACTTAGAACTGCAAAGGGATAGGGGAAAGGGGGGATATGGGTGGGGAAAAAATATGATCGCTTCAGGTAGGGTTACCAACTTCAAAATTATCACCACTTAGCGTCTGGCGTTGAACCTTTATAATGACTTGATTAGAAAATATTCTCATCATTTTACCAGCTTGTCAATATATGCGTTTTTACGGGTGCGGTGCTGTGTTTAATTGTTATTTTTTTAGAAAACTATATGGGTTTTGATTTTTCGATGCTAACAAGGATGATTAACTTTAAATAAACTCTTTTAATTACCGTTTTTTTTTCTTCAGATGTCTACATTTTGAAAAATGCTATCTTTTAACATCCGATATGAGAATCATATTTTGTTCTTTTTTCAAGCTAACTTCGCTTTATTAGGATGCAAATAAATGAAAAATCTCTTTATTTCTGTTAGAACTCTCTTTTCAAGTTTTTAAAGCAAAATTCTATTTTCTGTTATGAGTCAAAAATTAAAATGCTGAATAGATGGTTTATTTTATTTTTTTTGCGTCAACTGTGTCCACAGATATTAATAAAATGTTTATCATAGGACTCTAAAATGCAATTTAAAAATAATTTTATCAAAAATATTTCTTTTACAAGCCGTTTTTATACTTTTGATGCCTTCACTTTGAGAATTGCGATCTCTTTGCATCCGCTATGGGAATCCAATTTTTCGAATTTTTGATGATTATTATGCTTTGTTAAGAGGTAAACAATTAAAAAATCTTTTTATTTTTGTTAAAATCACGGAATTTATAAGTTTTAAACGAAATTCTGTGCTTTTTAAGAATGTCTTGGGTCAAAAAGTTAAATGTTGAACCCTATTCTGAATTTTATTTATTTATTTTTTTGTTACAATTATTTTAAATACTGCACAGAAATATTTCTAGTATAATTTAACATAATGTAGAATAGTAGATGAATATTGATATTGAGAGAGCGATGCCACCCCTCACATGAGTTGGAGTATTAGGATTTTAATTATTAACTGGCTTGGTTAAACGCTACTCTGGCAGTTTTGAAAAAATATTATCTTCGTCATGTACACAAAATCAATTAATGTGTAGTGTTTTTACTTCCGAGAGGGGAGGGGGGGGCTGCGCCCTGCATGTACTTAAGCAAGAATTTTGTTTATTCCTTTTAAATGTGCTTTTTTAAAAATTCAAATATCGTTACACACCCTTCAATCTCAATTATATTTAATGTTTTAGCTGGATAGCACAGCAGACCCCCAGGAGGGGGGGGGGGGGCGCGGACCAAAGTTTGAGAAACTCTGATATAAATAACTAACTATGTAATATAAACTTCTCTCAACACAAAAAATGATAGCTTTTTAAGCTGAATCTGAATCATATCCAGGAAATTAATTTTCGGTTCAGAATCTCTTTGCAACAATAAGGTTGGAAAAGTCTAAGAAAATCCAATATTTCTGTCAAATTTGTACAACTCATGGTGCGTTTACATTCATGCCCATGTTCTTCAGCATTTATTGAGAGGATTTTCTCTAGTTTTGGATTGATCCATTCTAAACTTAGAAATAAACTTGGTATGCAAAAGGCTACAAAACCGGTATTTTTCCACCACATGCTCTAAGGGAAAAAATATTCAGAATGAGACTAAATAAAATAAGTGACAGTTTAATAAAGATATCTATTTTATTAAATCTGTTTGTTTGACAGTATACTAAATAAATGAGCAATCTTCTTACAGCGCTAAAAGTTAAAGGAATTAATAGTCATTAAGTTTAATTTTAGCTATTTATAACTACTTTCTATTCTATATAATTATAGTAACTCTTTCATATATCTCTCTTTTTTTCTACAGGCGAGCAGCCTGTTGAATTAATATTATGCTTAAGATTATTGTTTACTGCACATCATTTTAGAATTCTAAAACTCCAAAAATGTATTCTAGTGTCTGAAATCAAAAACTATAAAACTCGGTTGAATTTTTTAATGTCTTAGGCATGCTTTGGACAGAAATTTAGGTTTTTGACCATTTTGTCAAAAACCATGTCAAAAAGGGGTTTTTGACATGAAGGTAAAAATTGTGGTTAAATCCGGATAAAACCCCCCGACTGTCAAAAACTTGCCAACCCTGAATTTAAGAAGTAATATCTGCTTTAAAATTAACACAAACTAATATGAGCTAGTATGTCATGGTCTAGCCAGTTTCTTTCTGGTCAGCCAGAAACAGCTTGTCGTGAATCATGGCCTACAAGCCCAGAATGCAGTTGTTACATTAAATGAAAAATTATCATATAAGCTTTGTGCTACAATACGATTAAAATGAAAATACAACGTAAATAAAGCACAAATTTTGAACAAAAAATACAGCATATAGCTATTTCAAGGCTACATTGGAACCTCTTCATCAATGCAAAAAGCTATCCAACACAACCAAAAGTTGAGAGAGAACTGACACACAGCCTATCAACAATGTAGCCTTGAAATTGCTATATGCTGTATTTTTTTCAAAATTTGTGCTTTATTTACGTTGTTATTCCACTTTAATCAGTTGTTACATTGTTGATGCCAGCAGGGAAAACTAGTTCATTGCTGGCAATATTTAACATTTAAATGCTGCAATAATGCAGACACTATTTAACATTTTGCTTTCCTACATTACTCATACATTTTACTATATTGAAAATATCACAAGTAAATTATTTAAAGTTTTCAAAATGAAATAAAAAATTCATTTTTGAAAATTTTCAATATCAGCTATTACTAATATGTAGTATTCACAACAATGAAAAAAAAAAGTTTATGATTGCATTATCTTCAAAAACAATTTACAAGTGGGTCTCGATTTGTGTTAACTATCTGCTTGATAATCAAGTTAAGGAAAATGTAGTAATTATTCAAGAGAACTGAAAGAAATAAGTAGACTAATAACTGGCAAAATGTTTAACAATTTAACTCTTAATAATAAAATAAGTAATATAATTTTTAAAAAGTTTTACAAATAATTAAAGTTTTCAACCGAAACAACAAGACTTGTTATTTCCAGTAACAAGAAGTAAAATGGAATATGAAATGACGTTTTTTTTTCAGCCATTAGAATACATAGTGAGTGTATTGTAATGAAATACATAAGTTGATTTGAATCCCATCTCAAAAAGTATTACAGCTTTTTAAAAAACTAACAAAAATAATATATTCTTATGTTTTCAGGGTCTGATCCATTAAAAAAAAAAAAAAAATCCTTAAATTTACAAACAGTTAAGATCTTACAATTGATTTATTACTCCTCAAAAAATATTCTATTGAATTTTTTTTTTTTCTTCTACAGGGATAAAAACAGCCCCAAGTCAAAAGAGAGGAAGAATTGCTCTGCTTAAAAATTTGATTTTTTAAAAAATATTACGCAAAATTATATACGGGGTGTTGTTCCGTTTTAACCTGCAAGACCTTTTCGCAAATGTTAGTCCTAGATGTATACTTCCAACTGCAAAAATGTTCAAAATCAGATGCAGAGTTAAGATATTGAAAGTTTGAAGCAAAAAAAAGAAAAAAGGGTCAAAAAATACAAATAACTTTTTATAGGACTCTAGGTCCCTAACTAATATTTAGAGAAATAATATCCATTGAAAGATATTACTAACACAAAAAACTTGACATTTGTGCGACCAAAACTCAAGGAGGTATTCCAGTTCAATGTTTTAAGGGACCATACAGAAGATAAGATTGGAACTTATTACCCTTTCAGAAGAATGACAGGTCGCCAAAGTATGAAAAACAAGGTATTTATATATTTTAATTCGTATTCAAAAATAAATGCAAATGTTATGCCGTGATACGCAAAACCACGAAACAAAATCTCAAACAATTTGAAAAACTACACTTTATGCACACGTATAATTTTAAACACTTGTTAAACCCTATATTTCCCCCCAAAAGGTGTTATTGAGGGCCAGTGAAAAGTGGTGTAAGTCACAAACGCTGCGTTTCATACCTCGGTGAATATTGGTCATACTAATTTCGAACCTTTTGTATTGGAATTATTTTCCAATGGAGATTCTTTCCCAAAATATAAGTTAGGGGACCTGGGGCCTGTATAAAAAAGTTGAGTTTTGTATTTTTTTTACTTATTTTTATTTTTACTTCAAACATTCAATATCTTAATTCTGCATCTGATTTTGAACATTTTTGCAACTGGAAATATACATCTAGGACTAACGGCTGCGAAAATAAAGGTCTTGCAGATTAAAACGGAACACCATGTATATTGATACTATTCTGTCTTTTAAATATTAATAGAAAAAATTTCTTTTATTCTTTTTTACTTGTAGAAGTGCTAGCATGTAAATAAATAAAATAAGCTTGCATTTATTTAACAGATATTTTAATTCCATTTACCATTTTCAATTTTCCTACAGCCAGGGTTCATACTCTATTTGGATGAAAAAATTCCATGACTTTTTCATGACTTCAATGGAATTTTTCATGACCTCATTACACAAAGAGAATAGCACTATTTAATCTCAAACTTGCTAATTTTTGGAAATGAGCATTATCAAAACGTTTACATGGAATGCCAGTCTCATTGAAGCACTTACTCATAATGGAAAAAGTATAAGTGTACACTTAAAAAACTAAATTATTCTTATTTGGCTTCATCATAAATTTAAGTAAAGTTAAAATTCAGTGAAACAAATATGATGATGCTTAAATGTCTGTTTTTTTTTTTTTTTTTTTTTTTTTTTTTTTTTTTTTTTAATATAAACATGCAGAATGATATTGAATGGGGCAAAGGTTGAATGAGTCATCACTAAGTTTCAATAAATTTGCTTCAAAGTTGCCATTTAGTGTCAACAGTGCATTTAACCATCCACATTACAGTACTTTGGTTCTTTAAAGTAAAGCCACATAGTTTTGTTTTTTATGCTTCTAAACCAGATCTTTTTTGAAAAAAAAAAACCCATTCAGCTATGAATCAATCTTTTGATTCAAAAGTATACTTGTTTTGTTTACTTATTTGCACATTTTCAAATGCATGTAAATTATTAGGTTCAGAAATTCCAGAACATGTTTGATTCCTGACATTGAATGTAGCAGTGGGTTGCATGGATTAGTTTTGCAGGCTGTATGTTGGGCACAACTGTTTTAGAGAATTAGATTTCCTCTTTTTCTGTATTCTATTGCCTGACTAAGTATCGTTATTTTCTCAAACCTTCAACAATTTAAGATAAACTCTGATAAATTTAATAATAAAGTTCCTATGAGTGATGGAATCGAACTCGGATGCAATTGAATTGCTTTTTTTTTTGAGTGGGCGAGGCAAAACTAAGAACGTAAATTTTGCTACTACAGAATATGAAACATAAGAAATGTTGAAAATAACAGCAAATTCAAAATGAGTGATGTCCAAGCAGTAAAATCACATTGCAAAAAAAGGCAAGCGGCTACAACAGAAGCGGATGCAATGAGATTTCAAAATTCAGATTTGATTTTCGGATCGTTCAATTTTCCACTTTTAATACATTTTATGTGCTATACTGTTAAATCACTCAAGATTTCTAATGCTCCCTCAGTTATTGTTATTTTCTATTTGTTCAGGACATTTTTCCATGACTTGAAATTAATTTCCATGACTTTCAATAAAAATTTCAATTTTCCATGACTTTTCCAGGCCTGAAATTGGCTTATTATTTTTCCATGACTTTCCAGGATTTCCATGACCTGTACAAACCCTGTACAGCCCACAAATTAGGTAAAACCAAAACTTAATAATGTGTCATCTAATGCTATAAAACTTCCACATAATTGAACATTCAAAGCTGAATCATTAGACACCATAATAACAAAATGACATTGCTAACCTTGGAGAAACAATTTGAGGGGCATCTGTGATGATTTTGAGAAGAATTTTGAAATTTTGTGAAGCAACTGGGTATATTGCAAAAATCAATTGAAAACAAAAAACAAACAAAGACCAATCTGAAACTGTTTCTGACCTTTGATGGTCATGTTAAGCACTAGCACAAAAATAATCATTTTGAAATTAATAAAACATTTTTAAATACTATGTCATGCTTGGAGTATAAGCATCTTTAATTTCCTATATTTACATGTTTGTTATAATAAAATAGCACAATACAATTAAAATAAATTAGGATTCATAAAAATCTTCAAGAGCTATATCTCTGGTAAGCATTAAAACTAAATTTGACAAATGTTGTTGGCTTGAATGGCCGTGGCAGTCTTCAGGAAAAAAATATGTAAATATATGTAAGAAGGGTTGAAAATAATAGTCTACAAAAAGGTAATAATGTCTAAGCAGTAGAATGGAATAGCAGATAAAAATGAGAGAGTGTTAAAGAAGCGGATGCAATCGGGATTTCCAAAGCTACATCTAACGATTGCACCATCACTCAACAGCATTTTCCCTTCCATATCAGCAAGTTACCTCCTTCTTTCTAACTGTTCTTACACAACATTTGCCTCAGCAAAAATTCTAAATGTGAAGATTTGGGCAGGAAGGAAGTTAAGGGGACATTGACGCGATTGCTTGAAAGTGACTGTGAAATGGGCATGGCAAAACAATGTGTGTACAAGTCTTCAGCAAAAAATAAAAATCAAGCAGGGGTGCACCGACCGAAACTCGCTTTTGGAACAATCTTGGGAGCAGGAAAATAGTGAGTTTGGAGCAGCTTTGAGCAGCAAAACGGTGAATTTGGAGCAGCCTGGAGCAATAAAATTGCAAATTAGGAGCAGCTTGCAGCAGCAAAAATTTTAATTTTGAATCAATTTGGAGCAACTATATATATTTCAAACACAGAAACATGTATGGCGTGATAAAATAATAGAAAAGGAAAAACAGGATGCAAAAACACCATAATTTCAACTACTATTTGAAGCTCTCATAATTACATTTACTACTTTATTTATTTTTTATTTTATTTATCTATTTATTTTTTCACAGAAGACAAGCCCTGTCCCTGATCTACTTTTCTCCTTACACTCTTCTTCTAGTTTAAATTTAATTCACACATTTACTTGAATAAGTCACTGTTTTAGTGCACATTTAAGGTATAGTGCTTTGATATTTATTTTTAAAATTTGTTTGGTTTCATGTTCATATATACATGTAAAAAACATAAGATATATAATAATTTTTCCATAAGTCATAAACATATTTAAAAAGGCTAAAAAAAAGCAAAAAAAAAAAAAAAAAAGGAATGATTAAATTTAAAAACTTTACCCCAACAAGGAACAAGTGAGTTTTTAAAACGCTATTAATTCATCTTTGGTATGTGTGAGTTATGTACTTATATTTGACCTTAATATAAGGAAAAAAAATAATAAGGCAGGCTAAGAATATGGAAAAAATGCCTGAATCTGAGAAACTTGAAATGCCTGCATATTCATTACCAGAGCTTTAGAATTCCCCGATTTTTGCTATCTTAAGTGTCTCCAACAAAATTAGAAATCAAATTTCTGTTCTTCTGTTCTAAAATCTTAAGAAACCCAAGATTAAAAACTGGTGAACAATATTAATTTTTACAGATGGCAATCGCTTAAACCAATTTGGATGCAACTGGATCAGTGGCGGCTCGTGCCTTGAAAAAGTGAGGGGGCCAGATCATGGTTGCACTCGCCCCCCCCCCCCCCCCCCCCCCCGGTTTTTGAAAAGTAAAAAATATATTTTTTTAATTTTTAAATTCTTTCCGTCACTGCAGTACGCTTTCCTTGCAGCACCTGTAAGGGGCTGCAAGGGAGGCACTTTCACCGGCTTTTCACCCCACCTCATTAATTTTACTTTTCTAATGGATAAACCGCGTATTATATGCAGGAAATATGGTACAATCCAATTTTTATTTCAAGCACTTACGCATAAAAAAGGGAAAATAAATAAAAAGTTATAAAGTATTGTTTGAGAAAAGTGACGGGGCCTGGGCCCCCTCCGGCCCCTCCCACGAGCCGCCACTGAACTGGATTGACATTTTCAAGTGGGCGTGACATGAAGACGAACTTACAAGGTCCGCTTCTACTGAAAACAAAAGATAAGAATGGTTGAAAATAACGGTCAATACAAAATTTTTTAAGTCAAAGGAACAGAAACACATAATTAATTAAAACAATCTAATTTTTCAAAAGCGGATGCAATCAGACTTTGAAGTGCACAAAAAAAATCGAGACTAAGTCAAAAAGTCGTAAAAACAAGCTCCAAAGGAAAAAACTTGATGATAATCTGCAAAAATTGCCAAATATGCTGAAGGAATTGCAACATAAAAATACAAAATCGCACTTTTGGGGCAAGTTTGTCCGATTTTGGCGCAGTAAAAACAAAAAGTTATAAAGGTCTAAGTGGTAGTATGGCATAGAAGATGAGCGAGTGTTATGGTAGTGGATGCAATCGGATTTTGAAAATGCGTATACTGCACTTACTATATCACTCTCAAGGCTTTCCCCTTCACTCAAAGAATGAAGCTCCTCTCTTCTTTATACCTCAGAAAGAACATGTGAGTCAGCAATAATCCTGACGGGAAGGGAAGACGCAATCGATCGCTTGAAAATGCTCGGCCAAGAAATGGAAAAAATACAAAAAGCAGAAAAACTTCGAACCCGTGGAAGATTTTCATCCCTGACATCTATTACGAAGAAAAAAATGAAAAAAAGTTTAGCCTCTGCTTAGAGCCACAAAAATGCTAGGGTATCTACCTAAAGGAGATAGACACCCTAGGGAAGTAATGTTACCCATGGAAAGCTAAGATGACAGGTTGATAAGACAGTTGTTTTTCACATTCTTGTTTTGCGAAACTTATCTCTCGATTGGTTTTGAACATCTTATCATGCCCTACCGAGCATGATTCAAAAGCATTTTGCACTTATTTTTCTGATGCTAAATGTTTGTTGTCAAATGGTGCAAGGAGCAGGGCAATAGCTAGGTATTAATAGAAGGTAAGGCACTTGATTTATATGGCAAGTTACTCAAAAAACTTTTCACAAGGAAGAATTTCACTCATCTTACTCATGATCCGTGGACTTTCAGAGGGTTAAGGGAGGTATTTCTAGGTCTTGCTTATTTTTGTAGTTATAATCTATTTTCAGCACATTTGAATACAGTAAACTCTCAATTATCTGCGGAATAGGGTGGCACGGTAACCGCGGATAATGCAAAAAAAAAGGGGTAAAAAACGATACTACTGTATACAATAGCTAAAAATGCGAATAAAATTCAAACATAGATTTAAGTTATAGCTAAAAACATTGCTACATTGCATTTACTAACATTTAATGTAAAAAAATATACGCAACGCATGTAAAAGCTGAAAACGAACAGCAACACAATAATAAGTTTAAAAAACATTTAATGACCATTAAAAAAATTAATAAAATAAATTGTGAAAAGATTCACAGATAATCTGACCGGCGAAAATCGGGAGTTTACTGAAGTTGAAAAATAGATAGGCTCTTGTTGCACTCAGATTTCATTAACAATTTATCTATACAGCTAGACATTACGTAGAAAATATTAAGCTAGAAACAAATGTTTTTCCAGAAAAAGCAAAGCATATGAAGCAGACAAATTTCTTCTCAGTTAAAGTGGATTAGTTTTTTAATGGAAAAATACTGCAAGAATGAATATATTTTGTATTTAACATTTAAAAAGGAAAATTTTAGTTTATCTATTTAAATGTAGTTGCATCAGGATGCCCTTAATTAATGCACTGTAAGCAGAATATAAATGACTTTTATTGGTGCTATTATTGTTTTTTGCATTTTAAGAGTTACCAATCTCCATCAACAATCACATTTTTCAGGAACAGAGAGTGGTTGTTCTAGAGAAGTTTCACTGTACTTAAAATGTTTTTCTTTTTGGGAAATAAGTAGCTTTAAATTGCAGCTTGACATACATGTAACCTTATCTTAGAAATATTTCAAAAATACAGAACAGTACTGATTAACCTTAAAAAAAATTCTATTAAGCAACAACTAATGAACATTAAAAAAAATCATAAAAATTTTTTTACACTTCAAGGTTTCATAAATGCAAAAAAATATTCCTTCAACTATACCTTTTCCCCTGAGCTATAAGTTCTACTTTGTAAGCTTCAGCTTCTGCAGGAAGTCGAACAGTTGCAGTCAATTCTTTGTCTTTCCTTAAAATTTCTTTTTCTTCAATAGCTATTTGCTTTCGTCGTTCAACAACATCGATTTCGATTTCCTCGCTTCGTATCTTTTGCTTCATCTTTGCAGCTTGCAATTCATATGATAACTGAGCTTCTGCTTTCTGAAATTTACAAGTATAATCTAGTTTAGGTTTTGGAAGTTGTTGGCGATTTCTACTACTGATGAGCATAATCGAGTTCTCATAATCAAAATCAATGTATTATTAAAGATCACTGAAGAACTCAATTATCACAACTTGAGTTCTCGATTAACATATCTCGAGTTCTTGCAAGGTTAGACAGTAGTAGAAACACCAATCCTAAAAAAACTAAGTATTGTTTTTGGAAAAACAATGCAGAGCGGGAAACAAAGCTTCAGCTTGAATTTGCTAACAAGCAATTTTCGTCACAAGACAATCATTCTAATGCCATTTGAGTTTTTTTAAATACGCTCATCAATTTGAGCAAGGATAAAAGGCTGGTGCCATTTTAAAAATTTTGAGATGCATTCGGTCTAACCTTTATTGTGAGCACTGCATTTTTAAACCGTAACAGGGGAGGTGAGAAAGTAAGACATAGTAGGGGACGTGAGGTGTCAAAGACTGCTCTATTTTCAAAATTTTTAAAAATTGTGTAATGAAGACACATTCCTGTTATTTCTCTTAGATGTTTTTATAAGTTTCATAGCACAGAAAAAAAAAATTCTAACTAAAATTAGCCTTTGACAGGAATTTTACTAGAGCCCTAAGATTTTTCGAGAAAAATCATCTGCTGCAGTAAATAACTTACTACTCACAATAAAAACAAATTTATTTTTTTATTAATGACTTTCCTTTAGTTATTCAATGTATTAAGAGCATTTAAATACCAGAAAATTGATTACATCACATTACGGGAAAATTTTGACAGCACCTTAACTAATAGTATATAGTGTCGTATTTCCAGGAAAAATTCAGCACTTGTTGTCCTTAGAACATTCATTGCATAACTTTTGCTATTATTTCAAACAAATCTTAACCTCAACAAGAAAATTTTGCATCTCTTCTGCATAATGCGGATAAAATAAATGAATCCACATGGTTTTAACATAACGAACTATGCTTACGACTGTCAGAGATTGTAACACTGAAGGGAAAGTGAGGTCTCACAGATCGCTCCTAAAGAATGCAACGAAATTTAAACCAGATGAACTTGCCAAAGGATACCGATATGCAAGGCGAATGTTCAAGGTCACAAGACATAAAGCTATTCATTGGGAAAAACCATTCAGTCAGACTAAAAATGAAATAGGGGTGGTAGTATGAACTTTTGAGCGGTTTATGAGACTGCATGTCCCCTGTTATGGGTTAAAATCATTACCCTCTCAAGAACTTTCCTTCCAAATAACCATGTCTAAAATTTATGGCTCAATTGTTTCAGCAGATAGGCTCTTAGAGCTTAAATCCACTTATACGCAAGTAGATATGGTAAATATTTCTGCCATATTGCTCATCTAATAGATGTTCTTTAGATAAGCTTGAAACATATAAGATCAAAATAAATATTTAAAAAAAACTCTGCTTATACAAGCATTAAGTTCTAAAACCTAAGAAAGCTTATATACAGCTTAAATTAAAGAGAAAAACTATTATTTGACATCTGTTGTTGGAACTCTTAAACTCAACAATATATTTTTCATGTTTAAGCAGTAATCAAAAGTTTTATTTTAACAAATTTCTTTTATGTTGTGTGTTTAAAAATAATCTAGCAATAAACTTTTGTTAATGGAAAGCATTATGTTTTTAAACTTCCCTTATTTTGGAAATCAACAAACCTTTGTATTGACTTCAGCATCAAAGTTAGATTTTTGCAACTGGTACAAGCGATGTGAATCTTCTATCTTTGTGTTTGCTCCATACTTGACATCCATAGCTGCTTTTTCACATTCAGCTTCCTAAAGAAAAACTTTTTCAGTAAATAGGAAGAGTAAAACAGTTATGTGAATTAGATACTAGCAAATTCAACAACTTAAAAAGATAATATAGTCTATCAAACCTCGGTAGCAGAAATATTACGATGCTTGAATCTGTGCAGTTTTTCGATAATGAGTATAAGATTTTTTTTTTTTAAATTTGTTAACCAGTATCACTGCATAATAACAAAACTCAACATGAGTGATTGTTACAATTCAATTTAGAAATTAATTTTGCTTTTCAAACATTATAACAGGGCAACCTCTAATCTGAGAGAAACTTTTCTCCATTTTTTTTTTTTTTTTTTTTTTGAAATCGCCCTTTTTTCCATAAAGAGCGCATACAAACCGAATTAAAAATTTTAAAAAGTCTACTTTTTCTTAAAGAAATTAGTAAAACTAAGAAATTTTCTTAACAGTTAAAACACTTCATGGCATACAAATTACAGCTCCATATCATAGAACAGCAATTGATAAAAATAAAGGCTCATTAACAATGTCATAACTATTTCTAAAAATCTGGTTTAACTACATTTTAAAACAAAGCATCTATTACAAAAGGAAAAAATATCCTTTAAGAGAAATGTGAGCACAGAACAAAATGCAACTATATTGGCTCTCTGTTTAACAATGCTCTATTTAATGACTTTCTGTATTTAAAGACTACTTTTCACTGTCCCAGGTGCTCCACTGTAGTTTTACAAGCATTCTGTTTAAGAATGCGTCCTACTTAAGGATGACTTTTTGCGGTTCCTTGAAAAACTATACTCTGGTAAAAAAAAAACAGAAATGAAACCTCTTCATGAAAGTTTTCTACAAGACTTAGAAAGGTCTCTTCATGGTTATTGTTACCATAGTAATATAAAGATATAAAGTATCAGTGCACATAGCTCAAAACTATCAACGGGAATGAAAATCAACATGCAGAGGGTAGGTAAATTTTTTAGTAAGAAAATGTCTTTAGCTTTCAATCATGTACTCGTGAAAGCAATAATGAACATTTTTCACTCATTCATCTTCAAGTTTTGAAGATAATAAGTGGATCGTTAATGGATATTATTAACTATTTTCAGCAGATGCACATATCTACAGCCAGAGACGGAGATTGGGACTGAAAAGTGGGGGCGGGGGGGGGGGGGGCAAAAAAATAATAATAAAAGCCATAGAACTTTTAGCGGCAGCCAAAAAAGTGAGAGAGAGAAGTACAAAATTTTGCTAGGGCTGGCTTTGAGAGCAGATAAGTGGTAATTGATGCAAATCAAGCAACTTAACATTATTTTTTATTAAAATTTTGATGAAATTTGTACACAATAACTTTTCCCGAAGAAACACTTAAACATGAATTAGATTTCCATCATTTACACCAAAGAATTTTGAGATGTTGCAAATACTTGGTAATAATTTTATTGAACATTATGGCCTTGTTTTTAAGTAAAACAATTGATTTCCTAATATCTAAACAATGAATGCATAAACTAATACTGCTTGTGCTAAATAATGTTCGTTACCAGATATACAAAGTAAATCAAATAATTATGTTCTAAAAATTTTGACATTCTGCTTTTTTTATAAAATTTTGGTTCCTAAATTGGAAAATAAAATAAATATTTGCCCCAGAGTAGAGGGGGGAGGGGCAAAGCGCCACAAGTGTTCACAGCAAATGTCAGCATCAAATGTATTTGCGCACAGTGTGAACGTGAGTACCTATATTATCTAGCTACGGTTGGTACGTAAAAGCCGCGAAGACTTTAATTTAAGAAAAGTAGACTATACCCTGATTCCAGCATCTCTGTTTGCTTGGGCAACACCGACATCAGCATCTCTTTTGACAGCGGCAGTTCTTGCTTTTCCTAATGAAGCCAAGTATTCTACTCTGTCAAAAACATCTTTAATGGTAAAACTTAGGATTTCTATACCCATTCGCCCTACATCAGGAGCCGCTACTTCTCGAACTAAAGAAGCAAACTGATCCCGGTCACGATACACTTCTTCTACAGAAAGAGTACCTGGACAAATTAGAAGTATAAGTAATTAAATAAACAATTCACTTTATTATTATTTCCTCTATCAATATGGGATCATAATTAATAAATAATTTTCTTCCCAAAAACTATTTTCTGAGCAACAAAGATATTGTTATTTGTTAGCTTTTTTTTTTTTTTTTCATTAGAAAATTAAGTTCCAGTCATTTGTTATGTTTTCATTGTCAAACCTATCACGATAAAACATTTTCATACTCACTAAAAATAGAAAACATTTACAACCAACTAGAAGGGGGGGGGGGGGAATGCTTAGTCAGCATCACCAATGACATTGAACCTTTCGATACTTATTTACTCTTCTGAATATTGTATAACTATACCCCTTCCAAAACTTATAAAACGGTGTGAGCATCTGAAATAAGAGTTTAAATCCTTTCATATTAGGAAAGTCTTGAACATATTATATAATTCTATTTTGACAACTGGATATTGTTAACAGTAATAAAACTATAAAACTCAGCTATGCCACACTATGAATATTTATTTTCTTTATTAAATTTAAATCTTGCTTAAAAAATGGGACAAAAAGTAAGCTATATTTTGACATCACAAGGTATATGACTAAAATTTTATTAAGGAAGAAGAAAATTGATGATCTTTACTAATAATAAAGCTGAAAGTCTGTCTGTTACGCACATAGCGCCTAGACTGTTCAACCGATTTTCATTAAATTTGGCACAAAATTAGTTTGTAGTACAGGAATGAGCACCTCGAAGCGATTTTTCAAAAATTCGATTTTGTTCTTTTTCTATTAAAATTTTAAGAACATTTTATCGAGCAAATTCTCATAACAGGGACGAGTAAATTATCATAACATGGTCGAGTGAATTATCATAACATGTACGAGCAAATTACCATAACATGGGCAAGCAAATGAACATAGCAAATAGGCGAGAAATTCATCATCCATTATTTGTATATATACAGGTGAATCAAATGACCTTTTAATTTTCTACTACGGGCAAAGCCGTGCAGGTACCGCTAGTAAATAATATGATTTTTAATGTTTTGAGACTACAACCTTAAAAAACTTTTTATTTCTACTTTTTAATTTTATAAGTGCATTTATTATGGGCAATAAACCTCCACATCACAGATAAACATCCTAAAATGTACAGCTGATGTGTTTGTTTTTATAAATGCTATTACATGCAATATAACTTATTAACAGTTATTGAATTTATATACACACTTACATAAACCTCAACTGATCTTAATTTTTTAATTTTCACTTTAAAATATTTTTCAATCAATTGTTTATATACATATTTATGTATGTTTTTTTATATTAAAATATTACTTGAATAGGAAGAATCTATATAATTATTTATTATTTTCAAACTTAAAATTTTGAACTAAAAACTTTCGGTTTACCGAAAAAGAGGACAAAATGACATTTTGTCCGGGATGGTTTTTTTCGGGGTGGACAGAATAGGACAACCCTGTTTCAAACAAATATGAAACCAAAAAAAAAAAAAATACTATTAGCAAGAACTTTGCAAAGTGGGCTATTAAGCTACAATGATTATAGTCAGCTATAATTTTTTTCTTCTTTGAACATATTTAAAATTTTATACTATACATTTTAACACCTCATAAGACACTTAGTTTAGGCAGGGACTGATTTACGGCAGGGCATTCAGGGCCCGGGCTAGGGGCACCAAATTTCTGTCATCAGTTTTTCTTAGGGACCACTGTTCGGGGCCTCTAACTAAAGGGAACAAAAAAATTTTGTCATTTGACAATTTTTTTTTATTAAATGAAAGCATATTAGCCAATTGTTGTGGAGAACGATCATTTGCGCTATTGAAGAGAATTAAGTGTCCTTTGCGTACTCTCATTTCTGATGGTAAATTATATTTATTAGCTGTATTATCAATAGAAGGAATTTTGACCAAAAACTTGATTGTGAGGACATTATAGATGAATTTACTACAAGAAAACAAGGGAGAAAATATATAAAGAATCTTTGATGCGCAGAAAGCACATTATGATTTATCTTTACCATTTGTATCATAGTTTTTCCATCTGCAACTGTAAAAAAAACTATCATGAAAACCATAAATTTTAGATTTATAATAAATGATTTTTTTGCAAAACTTCTTACTTATTAACTTTTTTCGTATAAAATCGATATTTTAAGTTTTCTTTCTATCAAAATAATATCCAACACTTGCCTTCATATTTTGTGTGAGGGGAGGGGGCACCATATTTGTCAGTGCCCGGGGCACCCAGGTGTGTAAATCGGTCCCTGAGTTTAGGTTATTTTAAAATTATTGCATCATCCCTTACTTTTTTTAATTTATGTAAGCAACTCTTAGAGTAAGAATTCATATTAAGCAGTGAACAGTTTAGATAACGTTGAGAAAGAATGGCAAACATCTTTAACTGACAAAAATATAAAATGACAAAATGAATGAAGATGAAATGACAAATATATCTTCTGTACATGTAATGAGCAGTCAAGTAATTATTTTCTAAAGCCGGCTGATGTGGCTCAGGTTGAGCCATGCTCAATCGATCGCAATATTCTTCCGTAGGCAGATATTCAAACTTTGTTTCACTCCATGCCGAGTCACGCAGCAGCTCTTATTGCGGCGCGTGGTGGCCACACAAAATACTAATTTCTATCTCTTTTTATAAATACAAATTCAAAAGTGACAACCAGCAACAGGCTCAGGGCCCAGCTAGACTGGTCCTAGTCAATTTACAATCCCAAGTGAAAATCAATGGCCATCTTAAAACTATCTACTCCTTTGCTCATTACCATCTTTTCCGGTAAACTGTTCCAAGGTTCCACTACCCTGCTAAAATAATAGTTTTTCCTAACATCCATGTTAGCCTGAGATTTAAATAGCTTAAAACAATGACCCCTTGTCCTGTTTTCAGGGCTAAACTTCAGTCCCGTAACATCTTTCATTTTGTTGTTGTCGTTGTTTACAATCCTTCATTGATCCAGCGACAGCTAGATCAGATTCATGATGCCATGAACCCTAGCGAAGTCAAGCACCAGTAGTGGGCTAGCACAGACATCTGCCAGAGTGAACCCCAAACAATCAAGGATGTGGTCAGGGGATGCCGGTTTCAGATTGCATTTGCTGCACAAAGAGAAGATCTTACACCCAGAGTCGAAAATCATGTTCTTCAGATGACCACTTATGAGTCTCGAGACGGCCGTTTGATCATGTCTGTCACCCTCTAAATCTAACGAGCCTCCCGGGGTCTTCCTTCAGTACCAGGGATGGGCGGGAGGGGTGATCCAGACTTGCCTGTCTCCTTGTTTCTTCATAGAGAAAATTTCCTTATAAGTTAATGTGAAATCCTTGTTGGGCAACTCTGAACAACCTCATTTAGCCAAGATGTCTGCGGCTTCATTGCCATGGATGTTTACATGAGAGGGAATCCATTGAAAGTGGACTTCCCTTCCCTTGGTTAGATTTTCGAGATGGGTGATAATCTGAATACCCACAAGGTCGCACACACTGCTCCAGTTTTGTATGTATTGAATCGAGCTCCGACTATCAGTAAGGATCCAAATGTCACCATATATAGTGTCGTGAAGGATGGTATTTAATCCTTCATTTATGGCGATTAATTCACTTCTGATAACCGAACAGTTATCCGGGTTGCGTCTGGAAAGCTGAACAGAAAGACTTTCTATAAAGACACCACTCCCAGTGTTATTCAATTCATCTTTACTGCCATCTGTGTAAATCAAAATGGCATCACTCGGGATGCCATCTATAACTTCTACAGCCAACAGTCTTAACCCGTTGTTCGCACCCAGCGTCACGCGGACGCTACGCAACAATTCCTCTCTTATCAGCCTAGCGGCACGTATCCGCTACGCGCTCTAATCGACGCTGACGTCCCAGCGTCACATATACGCTTTCTCGAAATGGAACGATTGAATTGAATATTTAAACGATAATAGATGGCGCTGAATGGCTATAACTTTGATCATATTCGAGTCACATGGTATTTGACCTTCATGTACACGCTTTAGTTTCTTATTTGGACCTCTCAATGGGATAGATTTTTTTTTAATGCAAACAACAGTGAATCACTGCTCTGCGCATACGATTTATGAGGTCTCAATTGCTCTTGTTTATATCTTTGCTTCTCTTTTTTTGTTGCGAGTAATTGAAAGAGATATACATCTAGCTGAATAAATTATGGGGGAGGGGGAGGAAGGTTAAAATATTTTTGCGTATGTGTTCCAGACTTTTGGGATTCCCCGTTCGATGAGAGTACAGGAATGATTTCAAGCGGCACTGAAGTTTATGATTATTTTTGAATCCTTTCTGATATTGTTCTTCTTTATATATTCTTTTTATTTGGAGACTGGAACATTGCAATAAAAATGGTTAGCGAAATGAGTGAAAGGGAATGTTTTCGAGAGAATTATGCAGCAATTTTGAGACTTGTGGCGTGGGAATTTAACTAGTTTAAATTCGTTGACCTAAGTTGTTTTAATTAAAATAACATAAGGAACATATTTTTTTGCTACATTTCTTTGATTGCACACTCACGATGTCTAACTCTATTTTTGTTTTTGTGCACATATTATTTATCTTTGTACACATAGTTAAAGTTTTAGTATTCTACTTGTTTCACTCCCTTCTAATAATGTAATAGTCTTTATATTAATAATTAGTAATCAGTAGTACATTGTTTAAGCAAATTTAAAATTTCAAGTCATTATTTTGAAATGATGGTTTTATATCAATATTTTTGTTCAGTTAGGCTTAACTGCTGTAAATGCTCGGGCCGATGGCGGCGTTCCATTTCGGAACGTTCGGTCCCGTAGCAGCGCTTCGTTTTCCATGCGCTGGTCCTCAAGGGGTTAAATAAGCTGGAGCAAATAATATAATTAAACAACTAAATAATAAATTTAAACAACTGAATCATGTCCCCTCGATCTCTTCTTTGCTCAAGACTGTACATTTTTAGCTGTTGTTTGGTTTAAAATTTAATCATTTATTTGTACCATTACCACTCAACTGTGTATTAAATTTCATTCAACCATGATGCTTCCTGCATAGTGTTGCAATTTTCACAAACAGGAGTGTAGTTGTAGATACATTTTTTTTTATCCTATACCAGTCTGCGTTATCTATCCTAGATAAGCAGCCAAAAGAGATGACGTAAAAAAAAAAGCATAAAATTTAGAGTTCTTAGAGCTGCTCATTTAAAAACTTTAAAATAATGAGACTTTTTTCAAATGATCACATTCCATTTCACCTTGGCGACACAGAGGACATCAGGGTGACTCCTTCAGAGAAGTTTAGGTTACGTCATAAGAGATCCAGCCTGAGCAAGTTGATCTGCATACTCATTTCCGAAAATGCCACAATGACTTAGAATCCATTGGAAAGCAACACTTTCACTAGTTTTCTAAACTTTAACTTTGCATTTGTAGGTGACAAAATAAGAGCTACTTGTGATACGAAACACAATATTGCGTTCAGAACTGTAATGTATACACATATATATATATATATATATACATACATATATTCATATATATATATATACAGTGAAACCTGTGTAAGTTGACCACTTGCGGTGCACTATTTTAGTGGTCAACTTAAACAGGTGGTCAACTTCACAGGTTTTACTGTATATATATATATATATATATATATATATATATATATATATATATATATATATATATATATAAGCATAAATTTTATACCTAATATAGCTCTCAAATGCCCTTCTAATGTTTGCAGGATGACTGACTTCACATGATCAACTTCTTTCCCAAGGAACTGCTCAGCTGCTGTCGCGAGAAACTCTTTTTCAGTCATAACTTTACACTGGGCAACACCAGTAACTGTAAGTGGAACACCCTGTGCTGTTTCTACATGCTCGCATCTAGGAGTAAGTGTCATAACTTCTAAAGATAACCTATGACAATTAACAAATCCAAATTAGGAATTAGAATTTATATGTTTACTTTAAGTGTACTAGAACTATCATTTAAATAAGTAACAACTAAAAAGTTTTATTATAAAGTTTGTAACTAGTTATGTGCTGGATCGTTAATTAATGGAGACTCGCAAATATGAATACCTATCAACTTTTTAACCCAATTGAATCCTAGTCCAAGGGTAAAATTTGTGATGGAAAGTATTCCTGTAAGGGTTAAGGCATGATCTCTTAAAAAAAAAATCAATTTGTGTGAAACCATCATCAAGAACATGATTATAAAATAAGTTCTAAGCAGAGCCGGATGTATGGGGTGGCAAGCCGAGGTTCTTGCCCCAGGCGGCAACTCAGGGGGCGGCAAATTCGAGTGTCGCTTCCAGGGGTGGACTGGGCCGGTGCATCCCCCCCCCATTCCGTGCACCCTTGTGGTTTTGTATTTTTTTTTTCAACACCCTTGAATCTGCCTTTGTTTTCTTTTTTAGGCCCTCGAGCATGCGCAACTTTTCCTTTTTTCCCTTGTGCTCTCGAACCTGTGCGTCTTTGGCTTTTTGCTCAAACCTGGACTTCCAAAGGGCTTTGGGACTCCAGGTTGATACCCTCTTGGGGGGGGGGCTAGTCCACCCCTCGGTGCTTCCGGCAGGAAAAATAGGTTTTATTCTAAAAAACTCCAGAAAATACATAAAATATTAAACATTTTAAAAATGAAACTAGAAAAACGAAGAAAGTAATGCAAAAGTTAATTAAACTACGAAAGTGAGCATTTAAGCACTAAAAAAAGCTTAACACATAGGATAAAAATCGTATAGGTGAGATTTTATGCTTTCTCATGTATTTTGACGACAATTGAAATTGATTAATAGAATCATTTATTTTCAAAAAGAAAATTGCATATTTTTCATAAGAAGTCGGTAAAACAAGGCAGCGAGCAGCAATTGAATCTTTACACAGTCGTTTTTAGATGTTAAAGAGTAGGATAAGTAAGCAAAGCACTTTTAGTGGGAGTGAACTGGAACACTTGTACTAGCAATCTAAATTGTTTCATCCCTGTAGTAAATGGAATAATTTACTGAATATTAATTGCTTTCTCGTTGACCAACTACTGGCTCCTGGTGTAGGCCCCATGCTACCACCAATGGCAGTTTATTTTAGGGGGGGGGGCACATTTTACAATTTCAAAGTAAAGTAAAAAAATTAATGAATAAACTTTTTCTCCTTGTGATAAAAATCATGTCATGCTCAAATGCATGCAATAGTTTTTCCTTTACAAATATTCCAACTCACCCTTTTCTTAGAAACGATAGAAGGGTGGGGGGATGAGCCTGTAAATTTTGGCAGAGGCATTTACAAGCACCAGCGAGTACACATGACTCTCTGTTATGCTGCAAAAACAAGGGAAACAGTCTTGTCTCCAAATTAATAAAAATTAAAAAATGCTGCTAACTTTGTTTTGCAGTTTTGATTATGCAACTACGAAATACTAGTAATTGGAGATTTCGGTGTAACATCTGACTGGTATTACACAGAACAAAGCATTAAATTAGCAAAAGGATACTTAGTTCAGGTCTTACGAAGAGGGTCCTTCTGTATATAGATCATAGCTGAATCATCTAGTTAAGAACATTGACATTGAGAATTTGCTGCTTACTGGCAGAAATGCTAAGGATCATACTAGGTATGATTCAGAAGTTTCAAGACTGATCTCAGAACCACAAATTTATAGGACATTTAAGTACAGCGCACTAAAATTCTTCAAAATATGATCCTTCAGCATAAACACAGAGCTGCCAGCGGGACTTCCATTGTTCATAGCCCTGACTCCCAGCCCATCATCTGTAGCCCCAGCCGAAACCATTCAAGAGTGTCTCAAATCTTGTTTCCACGGCTTCAATTTCACAAAATTCCAGGGTAGAACTACCAAACACCTCGAATTCTAACAACATTGAAAATCGTTTAAGACTGCTTTTTTGGAACTACAATTTTTAAAAATTACACAGCCCCAAACATTATCAAATGTAGTTTACACTCGCGTTTTTAAGACATCAGTTTTGGAAAACTACCGCACAAGGCCCTCAAACCTCCTTTCTCTAATACCATCCAATTAGTCAAAACTTATATTTTTAAAACGACGATTGAGCTTAGCACGCAGTCCTCTTGAAATAGAGTGAGCTGATGCTCCCATATAAAATCTGAAAATGGAAAAACTACAAATCCAATAAACAAATTAAGGTGGAGAGCTTTAAACACTTCCCTCTAGTATCATTGAATATTGTTGAAAAAATTCGTCTTTTAGGACTTCTATTTCGAAATGTTTTTTTGGGGAGAGCCCCAGAGCACCCCCTTTCCCTAACAAAATCAAACTTTGTCAGTAAAAGCGTTTTGGAACTTCAATTTTGAAAATTTGAGGCGAGAAGTGACCAATTTCACTCCAGTTTTCCAAAAAAAAAAAAAAAAAACCGATTGGAAATAGCCCCCATCCGTTACCTTAACGTCAATAAATATTGCTTATAATAGTGTATTTAAGACTTCAGTTTCTAAAATTTTCCTTAGAAGTCCTCACGAAACTTTCCTTCCCATAACATCAACAGAGACTCTAAACCTGGGGCTATTATTTCAAAACTTTCTCCGTCGCAGAGCCATTCGACCCCCATATCAGATAGGGAACATTTTCAGTGTGTCTCCCTCTAAAATATTTTCTGCTTGCGCCACTGCTAGGTGAATTGGTTTTTTCAACAGCAAAAATGATTTGGCTCCAAAATGAACTTACAGACATTTACAACTAATTTTAATGCAGTATGTAATTGCTTCAAATGTGCAAACCCTCTTGAAGTTGTAGATCAAATGAAGAAACCCGTTGCTCATTCTGCTAGTGTAGTAGCAAAGGTTTACAACCAACTTGTAACAAAGCTTTTAAAATATACTTTTTAGATTGTATTAGATAGTAGATTTCTACCTATACCGTACCTTTTAACTTAGATTTGAACATGTTTCAACACATTTAATATCTGCATTCTTTTTTTACTATTTGTAAAATTATAAGTGTTATACAAAAAATAAATTAATATTTATTAATGTATAGCATTAGTTAAAATGCATTGCAATTCACCTTAAAATCACTAATGACAACATACTGACCAAATTTTTGATCAAATAGGTTAAATATTAATATTGATACGAGCATTTATGAGAGCGAACTGCCGCAATCCTTGATAACGTTATGTCTAGAAAACAAACCAGATGCTCATAAACATAACCAAGCTCAAAATCCTTTGTAGGACACCTACTAAACTTTCTTTGATAAAACATTCTCCCTGCTCAAATTTGTTACAGAAGTGATGAGCATTTATGAGAACTACCAGCCACCATCTTTGATGACTTCATAGCAGGAAAATGTACCAGGTGGAGAATGTCCAACCGTTTCCAAAATACTTTCTAGGACACAATTGAACCATCATGAAAAAAAAAAAATCTCTCTACTCAAATTTTCCTACATATGAACTGTCAGATCCTGTACTAAGGGGCAAAAACTAGAAGATTAAAAGTAAAGCACTTGTATCTGAATACCGAACTAGTTTTCGGGAAAAAAGGGAGAGGATTTTCACAATTGCAATTTCCGTTACGGTATATCTCCGTTTTTTAACAAAAAAAAAAAAAAAATCATACTGATATACTTAGTGTAAAATAAATTTTTAACCAATCTCTTTTGTAATTTACAGTTTATTAAAAATACTAAACTGCAACTTGATAGAAAAATTTAAAGCAAGATGAATGCGCATTGGGGGGGGGGGGGGGGGACATTTTGAAGTTTTGCTCCACCTCAGAAACTTTCAATATCTGGCACTAGTTCTAAGAGTCGAGGAGTTGATAAAAATCGGATAGCTTTGCATTTAAGCCAAAATTAAAGTGAAAATTATTTCTAGCTTGTTCCGTAGATGTAGTACCGAGACTCTAAAGCTGCTGCGTCAACAGGACAAGCCAGAAATAATATTTTGGCACATAAACACAGCTGTCCCATTCCTCCTTGCTTGCCCCCTACTGACCATTTACACAGCCTGGAACAGTTTTACAAGTAGTAAACAGAGAATTCAGTCTCACTTTTTTCAAAGAATACCTAGAAAAACAAAAATAAGGAATAATACAATCCCCAAATCAATAAAATTAGCTATTTAATTGCTGAAATGATAATTTACTATCTTTAAAAGACATAAAAATTAATTGAATAGTATATTATAGTTGTCCATGTATAGAATTCCAAACATATAATTAAATGTAAGACTGTAAAAGGTCCACTTAAGATACGTCAAGTGTAAAAATGGGATACACAGATTTTTATTTTCCTTTCAATTTCCGTCGATTTGGACATCCAGCACATCACTATTCTTAAATAGTATTTTTTCAAGTGTGAGCAATAGCCCCCTTTAAAATTCTTCTCATTAACAACAAAAAAAAAAGCATTCGTTCTCTGGTATAAAGATAAAGCACTATTTACTATTCATAAATTTTCCCTACCTTTACCTTTTCAAACAATTATTTCAACTAAACTACAAAATTCAGTGGAAAAATTCCAATAATTTGAGCAAAACTGATGCATTACAAATACAATACAGAATCTTTATCAATTACAAAGGTTTGTTTTATTTTAACTAATAGAATTAATTTTTAAAAAGCAATGCATACCTCTGTACATCAGTTACCATCCACCATGCCCAGGCCCACCCTCCAACAACCATTTTCTTCCCAGTATTTCCACAGCAACCACCTAGAAGCACAAAATGACAATAAATATCATAGAATAATATTAAAATATAAAAACTAGGGATGCACCGAATACCATATTATGCGAATGCCAAATATTCGGTAAAAACCTAATTGAATAGTTGGTTAAAATTTTTTAACTAACATTTGAATTTTTATTTTCAAAATAAATTACCTATTTTTTGTTTTTTACAAAATGTAAATGCATTTCCATTTAAAATCCTAACTATCAACATTAACTGTATAATTTTCAATTTAAAATAAATAAAAAATAAAATAAATCCCTAAAGTAAATTGCTATAGTTAATGACTAAACTGATTTGTGCTTGTCTAGTGATGTGGATCAGATAAATACCCAGCAGGTAGGTAAATATTTTTTGGGTATTTACCCGGGTATTTACTCAAGGCTTGGGTAAATACCCAAAAACTGGGTATTTTACAAAAAAATGCAAAAAGTGAATGGGAATTTTTAAAAAAAAATCTAAATATGAAATAATTGATAAAACTGATACATACATTTATGTATTACACAGTTTATAATATTTTTTATTGAAAGACTTGATGAAATTATGAAAGAAACATATCTTGAATCTTTCTTCTCAATGTCATAATTGGAGAAGATGCTTGCTTTTTTTTTTTGTAACCAGTTAAGTTTTTTACTTTTTGTAGAATGGCTTTTTATATCTGAAATTTCGATATCCACATTGATTAGGCATATCCAACACATTTAATGTAAATATCATATTAGATTGTTAAGTTGTTTCACACAATAATTCTTTAAATATGTGATCAAAATACAACTTTTGGGCAACATTTTATTGTTTTGTATATGGTTGGTTATACAAGGTGTACTTGCAATGTAATGCAATGGTTTTTTCCAAGTCACTTTTATTGGTCGGAGTATAATCGAACAACTTGGTTTAGGTGAGGGGGACCTTAAGGATTTCTGGAAAGCAGTCTCTGGTTTCTCCGAGATGTGGAAGTGGCCATACGTAAGTTAATGCTAACCTCTGTGCATCGACCGTGTTATGGGAAAAATGGTATGTGATTAAGTTTTGTTGCTTAACCAACAAAAAATCTTGATTAAACTAACAAAATGATGCGTGAGGCTTATAGGGACTCTTCTCTGTCCTATTCACAAGTTTTGAGGTGGTTAAAGACCTCTAAAGAGGGTCCGGAAGAGGTTCAAGATGAACAACACTCTGGGCGGCCGTCAACCAGCAAAACCTACAATAATGTGGCTCATGTTCCTCAATTGTTGGACTTTAACCCTTGATTGACTATCAAGATGGTTGCAAATGAACTGAACATGTCGTCTACAGTGTTTTTTGCATTACTCAAGATTTAGCAATGAGAAAACTGTGAGACAAGTTCGGGCCAAAGCACCTTGCCATAACGCGCTGCGAATCTGCGAGTTCCTGGCTAAACACCAGGTGAAAACGCTGTCTCAGCCCCCTATAGTCCTGACGTCGCCCCAGCCTTAGACCAAGGCCTCGGCAGACTTTTTTTTGTTCATGCAGATTAAGGCAGGCCTGAAATGAACCCATTTTTCATCCCTAGAAGAGATCCAATTGCCGTGACGAACCCCTCAGGGGAGTTCCCAAAAACGCCTCTCAGAGCACTTACCAGTCATGGCAGAGACAATGGAAGAAATGTGCAGAAGCCCAAGGACATTAGATTGAAGAATTTTAAGTGTTTGTGCAAATCTATAATAAATTACTTTAAAAAAAAATAATTGCTTTACTTTTGGAATAGACCCTGTTAGAGATGTACGGAGTACTTGGTAACTATTCGGTACTCAGCCAATTTGCCAAGTACTCGGTACTCGGCCAATACCGAGTAGTTGCAAAAAATTGAATATTGTCCAAGGCAGATACACTAAAATTTATTAAAAAAAAGAACAAGCATTATATTCTGCAATCATTTACAATTAAAATTTATAAGTCAAATTTAAATTTTGAGAACAATGAAGTTTGTAATGCTTCAATGGAATAAATCTTTATTTTAATGTCCCCAAAGTTAATGAAATTTATTTATTAAAAATTATGCAAAAAAAGTAAGTATAGAAAATATGGAATTTTTATATTAAAAATGGATTTTCGCTACAAACAAAAATTAGTTATAAAAAATATAAAAATACCTGTGCTTAAAAATAAAAGGAAATAAAACAACGTTAAAAGCATAGTGCAGGAACACTGCAGATACGTCTTTTGGCGTTACAAGGAATTCCTTTTCAAATGCACAAAATAGGAGCTTGTAAATTTAAAGGCATCCGACAAAAGTCGGATTTTTTTGTCGAATGTCTTCACATTCTTTAGCTCACATGTTATGCACTTAAAAAGACGTTCCTTGTAACGGGGGGGGGGGGGGGGGGGCAGAAACACGTGTCAGCAGTGTTCCTGCACATTTGTTGTATTAAAATTATTTATGTTTGGCGGATTAAAACTATAATTGATTCGTATAGTGAAACCCCTCCTAACGGACTCCCCTCTTATGCGGACAATTTTTAATTCCCCAGTTCCAATGCAAATAACATTATTAAACCCCTATCCTACGGACACCGCTCTATTGCGGACAAAAAAATTGTCACGTTAGTGTCCGCATTTGAGGGATTTTACTGTAATTTGTTTTAATTCCAACTTGATTAATCATACCTTTTATTTGTTTTTAATTTTAAAAATAATTTTTTTGTAAAATTTTTGACACAAACAAAATTGTTTATATAATGCATAATTGAATTTCAGCAGGAATTTAGCTTTAAAAACTTATATGGACAAGGAGGTCTATACTACTATTCCAATAAGTTCAAAATTCATCACATGTGTGTCGGTGGTTCTTCTTAAAACATAATTGGTACTTAGTAACTCGGCCGAGTAGTGAAAGGCCGAGTACTCGGTACTTGGCCAAAGTGCTACTCGGTACGTCTCTAGGTCCTGTACATATACATAGTGGGATACATACAGAAAAATATTTTAGTTGAATATAAATTTTTGAAATAAATACTCGGGTAAATAAACATTTTTGGTATTTACCCGGGTATATATACCCTGGGTATTTACCCCTAAAAATAAGTACCCGGGTATTTTACATCACTATGCTTGTCTGAAATTCTACATTAAATAGATAGTTCATTCCTTGTTCTTGATACAAACTTGAAATGCCAACATGTTATGTTATATAAATAAAAATGTTTTGCATTCACCAGAATGTTTCTTTACCATAATTTACCATTGTAAAACTTTGATTACAGTAATTATTTTGATTTGATTGTTTTTAAACAATTTAGGTATTTAATTTTGCTTTGCTGCCAAGGCATCTTGGACCTTTCCTTGAATTTAACTAAGTTCAAACATGCAAGGATAAAAAATGAGTAATATTAAAGAAAATAATATAGTAAGAAATTTAGTAAAAGAGTATTGTTTGAGTTTCTTTAACTCCAATGATTTTCTTTCAGGATTTGTTTTTCAATTTCATTTTTAGAATGTTTTTTGTGAAATGTTTTCAAAGTCGTTTTCTTTGCCTATTCAACTTGTTGCTTTGTCTTTTGATTTTATTTTACTTTATACCAACAACAAAATTTTAGAAATATTGTGAAATTCAAGAAATCAAATTTGAAAGATTTTTGGATTTAAAGGACATCAATTTTTTATAAGTATCTAGTCATTAAAATTAATTTATGCTCAGTGTTTCGGAGCGGTTTAGAAGCTTGAAAGTTAAATTCTTAGGAATTTGCATGTGTGATCGAAAATCAGTAAAAATATTAGGGGAAATGAAACGCTTTTCCACTCAGTAAACAGCTTAAAAACATAGGAAAAAGTAAAATCTTGAGAAACTTGAAATTACGTTGAAAACTTGGTATACAAACCATAAAACCTATTTATCACGCGTTTTACAGGATGATGTCTCATTAGACGTCATTCATGTAGTATGAAATTAATACTTACCAGAAACAATAAGTGCTTCATTTGGTCCGACAGTCTGAACGTTGCCCATTTTTAAAAAATCTACATAAGTGTAGTATTAAAGCACTACTTTAACTATGAAATTGCTTTCTAACTAATCATGCTGTTCAATCAAACATTACGACTAAGAAATCTGTCATTAACATTCGCATTTCTACTGCGACTTTTCAAATCACACCCACACCAACAATAATAACCCGGCAAAGAAAATACATGCAGAAACAAACACCGATTCACACCGCACACCACCAAAATAGTTACATACGTCACTTGGAGATGTCGCTGCAAGACTTTTTAAACTGTGTGAATTTTATTAAATTGTAATATTTTGAAACTGAAACAATGATAATAATTGTAACTTCTTTTTCAAGTAGTAACTTGAATGACAAGTCTAATACAATAAACAGTAGAAAATTTTCAGTTTCTTCGAGCTTACGTTCTTCGAGCACAACCGGTAGCTACTGGTTGGTTAATCACGTAATGTTTTCGGTTGATCACCGGTTACTTGCGCAGACGAATAACACGCAGGTGAAAAATACTTATAATTGGTCAAAAATGTCACGTGGTTCCCTCTACCAATCAACCAGCTTAAGTTGCGGGTAGATCAACCGGTGAGGCTCATAGAACGACATCGGAAGCAATTAACCGGTAGCTTTCAAGAACGCTGCGGTTAGCAATCGGTTACTCACCAATCGACCGGTGAGGTTCTTACGCAAGCCGAAAGATGTAAAAGTTGTCCTATTATCTGATCGTCTGAGCTTTTTCAAATGTAAAGGATGTTCGATGTTTAGTATTTGATTACTGTTTAAAAACGATTGTTTCTAATGGTTTCAAGTTTGCAACATGTCGCAAAAAGATATTTCCGGATTACGCAAACGCACATCTCAATATTTCGAGGAAAACAGAAGTGAGAAGTTGAACGCTCTCATAGTCGCATCGAAAATTACTGAAATTTTACTTCTAATTCAAAGGAGTTTGTTTAATGATCCAGTAGATGAAGAATCCATAATGAGGTATATTCAAAGATTTATGAACTTGAACATTTCTCAGCTGAGCTTAAAATTTTCGCCGCAGTTTGTTTCTCTTATTGTATTCTGCATAAGCCACAAAGAACTTTCTTCGGAACTAAGAGAAAAAATGCTCGCTGCATTTGAAAAATGTCGTTCACATTTTCCGTCCTCTACTAAACAAAACTTTATTTCAGAATATACGTCAAGTGTAACTCACATTGTTGACCAAATTTCGGCATTGTAGTTGAAATCTGTAGACAAAAAATAATAATAAAAAAAATGATAGAAACTTAAACTTGCAGCTTTATTTAAAAAATTTTTAACACCCTTTTATTCGCAACTCCAGCAAACTATAGGGGGCACTGCAGCCACTGTCTAATAGCGGATGGAAAAGGTGTAAAAGGTGTGATAGTTTTTCTTAAACTACACCGTGTGGCGGTTGACGTGTGGAACGGCTGTGCGTGGCGGAGTGTTGCATTGGAAAGGAGGAACCTGTACAAGGTTGCGTACGGAGGTGTTATATTTTTGTCTGCACGTTCGACACGTACGGAGGTAACTCTACTGATTTATTTCTTATTAGAACCATATTCGGTAAGTCCCGTTTTTCTTTTATTATGAGAGTTCAACATGAAAAATTCGTCCAAAAGAAAAGTAGAGAATGTTGAATCTGCAAGTAGCAGAGAAAAAGAAATAAAAACTGACAACAACGTTTATGAACCGGCAATAAATATAGTAAAAAAAGCCAAAATAGCATTCAAAAATGGCTGTGAAACAATAAAGCTGATAATAACAGGTGTTGTCAACAAAATCCCCACAAATAACACTAAATCCCTCAACGAGCAACTAGACAAGATAATTGACGCGGATGACACTATCAATCTTACAGGCAAACAAAACCTAGTAATCACAACCAAGAATTTAAATACAGTGATTAATATCTCTAAAACCAAAGAAATTTGCAACACGGAAATCATCACCAGAATAATCGACGAGACTGTAACCTCAAAGTACATAATCAAAAATGTCGACACAGAAATAAAATTGGAAGAAATAGCGGAATACTTGACACAGGATAAAGTTCAAATAGCTCAAATAATAAGGTTTAATAGGAAAGGATCCAAAGAGCCGATACCAGTTATTCTAGTCAAAGAGCTTGGGAAAACTGACAGAAAGGAAGTAAAAATCGGGAGGATCATATACAAAACGCAAAAATACATTGAGCAACCGAAAGTTTGCTATAACTGTCTAAAATTGGGACATCAAAAGAAAGACTGCAAGGGAAAAACAAAATGCATGACATGCGGAGGGGATCATGCTAACTGCGAAAATGACCCCAAATGTATAAGATGTGAAGGCAATCACCTATCAACAGACAAAAACTGCCCAGTATACAAAGAAAAAATCAAAAAAGCCACCCAAACACAATTAAAAACCGACACCCCTGATAAATCTTGGGCCAGCGTTGCCAAGGCAGAAGAACCTGCGAAGGGGCACAACAAGGTAGAAAGAAAAAACAATGCAAATATCACTATAACGGAACTTAGCGACAAATTAGATAGCAGAGATAAGGAAATCAAAGAACTGAGAGCTGAAATCGAAAAATTAAAAGTCTTGATAACATTAACCAATCAAATTAAATCACATCAATGCGAAAGCTGTAACCTAAAAAGCGCGGAAATAGAGAAATTAAAAATAGAAATCTTCAAACTGAATAACTCAGTGACAAGTGAGGGATCACTCACCGATCTACCTTACTCAAGCCCATTCGAACAAAACGAATTTCACACAGAAGACATTGAATTGGATACGGGAGATATTTAGTCTCGCTGTTTTGTGTTCTGTTGTTTTTGCTGTTGTTAATATGTCGTCGTGGTCTAATTTTCTTCTTTCTTGGAATTTACGAGGACTTCTTGCCAATATTGATTTTCTCAAATTCATTGTTGCTTGGTCAAACCCCCCCATCATCTGCGTCCAAGAGACATGGTTACCCGATAGCAAAATACCCGGACTTAAAGGATACACAGTTTATAGTAAGGAAAAGGACTTTCCCCATAAAGGTGGAGGAGTGTGTACATATGTCAAAGACAATTTACCCTCATATATTATTCCTTGCGAAATCCATGGCATGGAATCCTTGATGATCCACGTAGTTCTCCACAAAAGGACCTTTAAAATAATTAATTGCTATAGACCTCCAGGAGTTTTCAATGACACGACGATCGGGGAACTCAACAATATAATCGACAAATTTTCAATCTTCGTCGGAGATTTTAACAGCAGAGCGCAAAGCTTGGGAGATAGGCTTACCACCCCCAGTGGGAAAAAACTAGAAAATTGGATCCTAGACAATAATCTACATATACTGAACGAAAATATACCTACCAGAATAAATAAAGGCAAAGAAGATGGCATTCTAGATTTAGCAATAATAGAAAATAGTAATAATGAAATTTTCTCATGGATACGCCTAGATGAACATGGAAGCAGCGACCATTACCCATTTTTAATAAAAACAAACATAGAAAAGAAAGACGAAACCTATATTATTAAATCGTACAAAAACTGGAAAAACATCACAGAGGATCTAAAAAACAAACTTCCCACGAACTCTCCACTAAATACCATAGACATTCAATACAACCACATAACCAAAAACATAAAAGAAACGATCAGACAACATTCTGTCAGCATAAGTTACAAAATAATGAACAACAACTTTTGGTGGAATCCAAAATGCGCAAAATTAAAAACAGACAGAGATAGGAAGAGAAACAAAGCAAGAAGATCCTCCTCTTTGGAGGACTGGATTAGCTACAAGAAAGCTAACGCCGTACTCAAACACCATATCAGAAAAGCAAGAAGAGAATACTGGAGAAAACAAAATTATAAAATAAACAACCCCCAAGAGCTTTACAATACTGTTAACAGAATTAAAAAAAATCTAGAAAAGGAATACACAAACAACAACCTAACAATAGAAATCAATGGAACCAAGGTAACAGATATTCAAGAACAGGCAAATCTATTTGCGAAACATTTCTCTAACAGTGACAATACAGAAAAAACGGTCGACACAGTCAACATTTCTCAACAAGAAGGAGAACTTAAAATGTCTGAGGAAATTACCATTGAAGAAATAAAAAAAGCCTTAAAAACAACAAGGGATAAAGCCCCAGGCCCAGACCAAATCTCAAACAAAGTTCTTAAAATTCTACCAGACGAGGGACTGGAAGTATTAAGAAACGTCTTTAATCAAAGCATTCAAACTGCCAAAATTCCCGAAGACTGGAAAATTTCAAAAATAGTCCCAATTAAGAAACCTGGGAAAAACCCCAAACAGATCAACAATTATAGACCTATTGCACTAACCCAAAATATCAGTAAACTAATAGAAAAAATAATATTATACAGAATCAACAGAAGAAAAACTAAAGTGTTTCCAAACTACATATATGGCTTCGTCAAAGAAAGAGGTACGGAAGATTATCTTTATGACCTTTACAACTTAATTTATTACTTAAGGGGGAAAAAAAGATTTGTGTACGCCATCGCCATAGACATTAAAGGAGCTTATGACAACGTTTGGATACCAAAGCTGATACAAAAACTCATACAATTCAAAATAGACTACAAAATTATAAAATGGATTCAAAATTTCCTCCACAATAGAAAGATAATAATAAGCTGGAACAACAGGAATTCAGAAAAAGCCATAATTAACCAAGGAATAGCCCAAGGGTCAATCTTATCACCATTTCTATTTAACTGTTTTATTTCCGACATCGGAAATCATATAAAGAAAGGAAGAATATTTTGCTATGCAGATGACATGACAATCATTGTATCCGGGAAGAACAAAAACGAAGCAGAGGAAAAGCTAAACCAAAACTTATTATCCCTGGAACAATGGAGTAAGGAAAACAAAATAACTATTTCAACAGAAAAAACCGTCTTAATTGACTTCTCCCCTAAAAACGAGAAAAACTCCACAAAATTTAACTTACAGGGAACAAGCATCAAATGGACAACAAATCACAAAATCCTAGGAACATATTTTCAAAACAACCTAAAGTGGAATGTTCATACAAATTACCTAAATGGAAAAATGAAGAAAATGCTGCATGTAATAAATTGGCTTGGGAGCATTCAATCTGGCGCCAGTTACGCTAATATTCTCAACGTCACAAAGCAAACAATTATAGCTAAAGCCAATTACGGAATTACAATCAGAGTCAAAGATACAAAAGCGAATCAAAAACAAATTGAGACAACAGAAAATAAAGCTTTACGGAAAGCACTAGGGGTTAATACCTTCGCTCCAAATAAATTAATCAGGATCATTACAGATACAGAAAACATAGAAACCCGCATCAAATGGAATTACATAAAATACATCAGCAAACAAAAATTTAAAAAGAATAATAATTATATCACCTCAATCAAAAATTTCCAAAAAAACCAACCACACATGTTTGAAATAGTCACTAACCTTGAAAAAATAGAAAGAGAAACCAGGGCGAACGAAAACTGCATATGTAAAGAATACATAAAATCGGAAACAGACATCAGCAACATCGAGTATATCCTGAAGAACAAAGAATTTCAAAAACCAAACCCAGACTACATCATCAGGCAGAGCTTTGAAGAATTCAAAACACAACACCCCAATTATAACATCTGGGCCACTGATGGTTCAAAATCAAATAATACAGCATTTTCTATCTATAACAAAAAGGAAGGATTAAAAAGGAAAATAAAAATCCCACCCATCTGTTCAGTTTACACGGCGGAACTAGGGGCTATCTGGTACGCTGCAAAATTCCTTATTAAAAATGACTCCCCAAATATTATTTTATCCGATTCCCTAAGTGCCATTACAGCACTAAAAGAAGAAAATGAAAACGAAGACGTACTGGTATACAACACAAGACACCACTTATCGGAACTCTCAAAAAAGAACAAAACCAAAATAGTATGGGTCCCTGGGCATAAGGGAATACCAGACAACGAAGAAGCGGACAAACTAGCCAAAGAAGCAGAGTCATGCTCCCAAACACCTATGTTTCCCATCTGTACATGGAACGACACGCGAAATTATATAAAAAAAGAGAGGAATAAAGAGTTGCAAATCATATGGGAGAGATCAAAATATTTCTCCAAATACAAAAATATTGTAAATTCAATCAATGAAAAGTATAAGTGGATTAAGAACAGAAGCGAAGAAACAAAATTGAATAGAATCCTAACCGATTCCTTCTTAACTAAAGAAAAACTGTTTAAACTAAGGAAATCAAATTCCCCCATCTGCGAGACCTGCCAAAAAATTGAAAATACCCAGCACGTAATATGGAATTGTAGTAAAAACACTGAACAAAGGAACTTTATTATAAAAACTATAAAGGCTAATAACTTATGTTCAAATGACATTTTTAGTCTGGATTTGCTTAGGGATCCGAGATACGGAAGGGCTATCCTCGCCCTCTTCTGATCCCGTCCTCTCTTTGCTCTACTTTTATACTGTCTGATTACTCCAGTTATTTGCATATTATACTCACATTAATGCAGTTGCTTCATCCATCAAAAATAAAAAAACAAATAAATAAATATATATATAAATTATATAATCCTAAGCAATTTTTAATATATTTAAGACGGCTAAAAAAAGATCTGCCTTAACACAACTGTTTTAAATTCAAAATAAGATACGAAAGGGAGGCAAAGCGCTCTGTACGCAGTCCTCAACAATATTTTCTTCCGGGAACTCCAGAAGAAGAAGAAGAAGAAGAAGAAGAAGAAAAGGTGTAAAACAAAACGCATGCTGTGGCGTAGAAATGGCTAAATAAACCTAGTAATTTTTGTTTGCATGCATGATTTTTTTTGCTTTATTCTTTTTAAATTAAATTTTAATGTCTTGTGGGATATTCTGGCCCACGTAGAAAGAAATTAGAATTCAAAAAGCATTATACTAAACGTCAAAAATTAATGCAAATTTCATAGTTCTAAGCAGCCATTATTTCCACGATGTTGAATTCGATATTTATCAATTCTTGATGAACTAAATTTTTTCATTGAGACCATAAGATTGACAAGAATAAACATTAAATGCTAGATAATTTAATTATATGACATTACGACTAAAAGAGGAAGATGATACTTCTTTGTCTTGTTTGGCTAGCGCTTATTTTGTTTTGCATTTGTAGCTGAGTTATTTCTCTCAAATTGCCGAATCGGTTAATTTAAAATTTTTCTGTTTCCTATGTTTCTAATTTCTGAATTATGACTTAATTCTGTCATGCTATGCAAATCATCATTCATTCTTACATAATTTAGAAATGCTTCAGCCGAAATCTCGAAAATAATTGCCTAATATTCGAAAAATACATCAATTCAAAACAGAGAAGTGGAAAGTATTTTACAGTCAAACCGGCGTTCACTCCATTAAATTTAACAATATGTATTTTCATTAGCTTTTCTGTAAACTTATTTATAAAAGTTTTGCTACTTAATTTCGATCGAACATTTGCATTAGTATATTTAGAAATTTTCAGAAAAGTCAGTCAGTTACCAAAAGCCGTTCTAATTACTGTAATTCTTTATTATTCTAGCAATATTTTCTAACTCAAATGCCATAGGCCGAAAGTTTATTCATTGTTAAAGAATTCTTTGATCCTGTTCTGAATTTAATAAAAATTTCTTTTACTTTTAGAAAAATTTCTTATTGAATCTTTTTTCACACAGGTTGCATTCATGTCAGTCAGTTACCATGATTTTAACAATTTTTCTAAAATCACTCAATATGTATTTTGGAAATTCAATTATACCATGAAATTCAGCTTAAAAAGTACAACTAGCGAGGCGAAAATATACTTTTAAAAATTAATATTTTATATGGTTTATGCTTCAAAATACTTTTCGTGTTGCTCTGTAAATGTCAGTCAGTTTTACCCGTGGAATTGACCAGAAAATATTATTTTCGGCAAATTTGTCGAAATTCGAAGCTTTGCTGTAGTAACCCTAAAAAACAGCGCAACAAAGAAAACTCCGATGAAAAAATGGCTAAATAACAAACTGATGCGTCGGAGATAATCTATTATTTTGCGGCTCTACGTCGACTTGCTCAGGGCCCGACTAACTAAAAGTGAGGCCCAAGGCCCACAATAATTTGGAGGACCCCTGAAGGCTATATTTTAAAAATGGGTGTATTTTTTGTAAAGTTTTAATGCTATGCATAATTCTTTAAGTAATTTGGGGCCCCTTACGAAGAGGGGGCCCCAGGCCCAGGCCTAGTAGGCCTGTGCGGTAATCAGGCCCTGGGCTTGCTTATATAGCTGCTCTAGACTAGTCTCCCTGGAGCCATTCATTAATTACGTAAGGATGATTTTGGAAATTTTTGACCCCTCCCCCTGTAAAGGTAAGTAAGATTTTTCAAAGTCCCCCCCTCCCCTTCTATCTTTTATAAGATTCCATTTCGTTTTTCAAAATAATAAAATAACGAATCTTACATCACTGGAATCGTTATTAAATTCCCTATTTTTAATTATTTTAAAAAACCTTTCTATGCAAAGAAATATTTACTAAAAAGAATGTACCCTGCATGTTTTTTCAACTAATTAAAAATAAGACATACATACAATACATGTCATACACAGTGCAATTCTTTTATTATATTTTACACTATTCATTCTTTGTAAAGGAAAAAAAACAGCTCCTCATGATTTTTTTTTCCTTCCAGAAGCAACTTGGAAAATATTACGTAAGAATTGGTCTGCCTCCCGCCCCCCAATAAGAATATGTAGAGATTTTTCCAACTCCCCTCTCCCTCTAGACCCTTACATTATGCATTAAGCATGGCCCCTCCCCTAACATGCTGGTTGGATTAGAGTCTCAAGGGACTCGAGAGTTTGGATGACGGGGATAAATGATGGTTACTTGTAACACTGGTCACTAGATGGCAGCATGAACCCCGAATTTTTGAGCATAATTTTCTGTTGTCCGCCTCGAGTATGACGTCAGAGGAAAGTCTCTTCGCCGGAATCTAACCAACCACTTCTTGGTGTTTTGTAAACAAAGTTTAAAGATGTTCAGTTTTATGGAAAAAGAAGTTTGGTTTCGTTTGAGATTTTTTTTGTATGAAAAATAAGTCGTTAAACTCCCGCAAAAATCTTGAGTTTTCTGTAAACAACACTTGCTTGAATTTGTAATCTTTAAATCCATGGAAGTATGATTCATTATCTTGTTGAAAGTAAGTTCTGTGTTAATGTTCAGTGTTAGTTTTCTTTCTCAGCTTTATTGTTAAAATATATGTAGTCAAATACACAACTAAATTTTTTTTATTCGTGACCTTACATTTAAATACGATGTTTGTGTGTAGGTTTTGGTAAATAATTTCAAAAAAATTTTTTGTTCGAAATGGACTTTTTAAAAATGGCCAAACCCAAACATCAAAAAAAAAAGTTTAAACCTGTTGCTAATTACTTCTTACACTACCAGCAAGAAGGGGTTAAAAGTCCCTGCATTTTGCACGAAAGGGGGGGGGGGCAAAATAATCCTCTTTTTTTAAAAAAATAATTTTTATTACAAAGAAATTACTCAAAAATACTGAAATCACTTTATAATAGTAAAATAATAAACTAATAGAAAAAAGCTAATTAACCGGAGTGCTCCCCCTGTGGGGGGGGGGGGGGGGGTCCATCCCGCATATTGCATTATCATTGGAATTTTTAAGGCAGTTTTGTCACTTGGTATTTCTTTCATTTTTGAGGTCTTTTATTCAAGATGGGTACCGTACCATGTAACACTTAAGGGGTACACCATCGCCTTGGAGGGGGGACAACACTGTAATTTTCATTCTCAAACCAACAATTGCAGAGAAGTTTACGAAACAATTTCACCGGTTTTATAATTTTCCAAAGTACAAAATGCCACACAATGGCACAGTAATGTCAGAAGGCTCAACTTAAAATGATGTAAGCGAGCTCAGTAACCAATTTAGTAATTTAATTGTTACTGGAGTCTGGAGTTATTTAAGTGTTTTGAGCGCTGGAGTGATATCTAATATTAAATCGCTGTGCAGCCCAAAAAAATAAAGTACAAATTGGCTGAAGTTTCCCTCTTCTTCTTTATTAATTTACTTCAACTTTTTTACAATCTTTTGACATCACGGTAAGGCGAGATAAACGGAAATCGCCAATAGTGAGACGGGCAGTGCTGAAATTCTGCACCCTCTAAGTCAGTGAGAGTTCTTGTTTGCAAACACCAAGCTGCCTTAGACAGCCAGTAATCTGAATTGTACTAAATATGCACACATATATACTTGCAACACTGTCTGAAACTTTTGAGTTCATTATGCCCATAAAAAAATTTGATAAAGGTGTTATTTCAGTGACAAATTTTTTGGTCCAGAACCTGTAGTGATTGAATGATTGAACAAGTCTTGTTGAGAGCAATAAGCAATACAACAGTAGAATGCTAAATATTTACACTTTTTTGTCATTAGTCACCAACATATAGTTTATTGGTATATATATATATATATATGTTTTTTTTTTTTTTTTTTTTTTGACTCTTTAATGTATTGTTAAAGGTTCCGGTGCGACTTCCACTTTCTTGAAATGAAGAAACAGTTCTTGAGGGAAACTCAGGAAATTTATTTACACTATGTACAGGAAAGATCGGTAACAACTGCTAAATTAATCATCAGCAATTATGCAAATAATCGTGTAAAATATTGTTTATTTAATTAAGTAAACATGGGGTTGGCACCTTTATACCAAAGGGGGGGTGGGGGAACTAAAAATCGTCTTGTCGAAAATAGATTTGTTTTACTTATGAGGATGGAATGTAGCTAGCTTTGTTTTAGTAATTTTATCTCTTAATATGATGGTATTAATGTTTTTAAACTTATATTATTCAATGCATCATTGAAACTAAAGATTCAAACCTAATATTTGACAGAATACTGAATATCTGTTTAAAAAGCTAAACTGCAATTCTTCAATTTTTGTGCAATTTAAAATAGAAAGTGTTGATCTATTTTGTGAAATGTAAATGCACCATAAATTAATATATGTTAAGTATAATTGTTAATTTGAAATAAATATATGAAATGAATAAATCATTTTGTAAGCAAAAACAAATTAATATAGTTAATGGCTAATTTGTTTTTTTATTACGGGGAATCGGATTAAAGACGTTCTACTGTACAAGCTCCTGGTCCGTTCTTCTACGGTTCTAGTCTTACAAACATTACAAAAGGGTCCCCAATACTCACTTTGCAACTTTTGTGATTCATTAACCCTGTTCTTATAAATTTTAAGCACATAAGCGGAAAAGCTCTTTAAGGAGCCTAAAGAACCAAACAAACTGGTAATGTAGAATTAGCACACCAGACGAGTGACCACAGCAATGGTGCGGTTTACCTCTAGATTGAAGGCAAAGCTAGGTTTTTTGCTGTAAATTACTGTCCTTTAAGAGGTTTTCCGCCTCCAGCTCAGTTACTTCCTACTCCGGGCTGATGAGTGCTAAAAAGCACGAAACTGCAGTCCTCGGCTGGAATAATTGAGCTGGCTGGTGTATTTATTGTATTTCTGCCTTATCCCTGGCTCTGGGCGGTAACTTACTGTAAAATACTAGCAGTTTATTTCATGCATCTAAACTTCTGATGCAATGCTTCATGCTTTTCCAGTTATACAAATACAAATGTGACGACCAGCAACAGGCACTGGGCCCAGCTAGGCTGGTCCTAGTCAATTAATTAGTCCCCAATGAAGATCAATGGCCCTCTTAAAGCTATCCACTCCCTTGCTCATTACCGCCTCTTCCGGTAAGCTATTCCAAGTGCCCACGACCCTGCTAAAGTAGTAGTTTTTCCTGATTTCCAAGTTAGCCTGAGATTTAAATAGCTTAAAACAATGACCCCTTGTCCTGCTTTCCCCGCAAAAATTTAATCCATTTACATCTTTCATTTTGATAAATTTAAATAACTGAATCATGTCCCCTCTGACTTTCCTTTGCTCCAGGCTATACATGTTAAGCCTATTAAGTCTGGTATCATAATCTAAATCTGAGAGTCCCCTTACTAATTTAGTTACCCTTCTTTGAACCCTTTCCAATACAAAAATATCTTTCTTCAGATAAGGCGACTAAAACTGAACAGCATACTCCAAATGAGGTCTTACTAAACTCCTATATAAAGGCAGAAGAACTTTCTTAGATTTGTTTGAAATAGATCTATTGATGAACCCAAGCATTTTGTTGGCTTTGTTACTAGCACTGTTGACTAAACTTGAAGTCCTGATTTATAAAGACACCCAGATCCATAACATTTTCTGCCTGATTTATGACTGAACCCTGTAAACGATATCTCATACGCTTATTTCCATGACCTAAGTGTAGCACTTGACATTTCCCTACATTAACTGCCATACCCCATTTATCTGCCCACTTAGTAATATGATCTAAATCCTCTTGCAGCTGTTTTACTTGTTCTTCATTTTCGACAATCCCCATAACTTTTACATCGTCAGCAAAACAATTCATGCTTCCAGAAATATTTTCATCGATGTCATTTATAAATATAATAAACAAAAGAGGCCCTAAAACTGATCCCTGAGGAACCCCACTTAAAACATCACTCCAATTAGAATGATTTCCTCTCACAACTACTCTTTGCTTCCTACCAGTAAGCCAATTTCTAACCCAAAGTAAAGTTTTTCCTCCTATTCCAATGTCAGCTAACTTGCTGAGAAGAGCAACATGCGGTACCTTGTCAAAAGCTTTTTGAAAATCAATATAAACAACATCCACACATTTTTTGTTATCTAAAGCTGAGGTAACCTTGTCGTAGAAATGCAATAAATTAGTAGTACAGGATTTACCTTTCCTGAAACCATACTGCAAACTAGTCAACAGACTATTAGTCTCTAAGAACATCATGATCTTAATTTTGATCAAAGTTTCGAAAATCTTACAAATCACCGAAGTCAAACTTACAGGTCTATAATTCCCAGCAATACCTTTAGACCCCTTCTTGAAGAGTGGCGTTATGTTAGCCAGCTTCCAGTCCTCTGGCACCGTCCCCGAGTTATAAGAAGCATTGAAAATATTCAAAATAACATCCACTAATTCCTCTGCACATTCAACTAAAATTTTTGGATAAATATTATCTGGTCCCGCAGCTTTAGTTGCTTTAATCTTTTTCAAATGAAATAAAACCTCCTCCCTGGAAAATACAAAATCCTCAAGCTGTATAATAGCTTGTGTCTTGTTAGTGTCAACTGTTGAGATACAGTTATCGTTAAACACACTGGAAAAAAAGTTATTTAGAACATTTGCAATATCCCTATCGTTTTGGATTAAATTTCCATGCTCATCAACCAAAGGCCCAATTTGACTGTTTCGAGCTTTCCCAGAATTAGCGTAAGCAAAAAACCTCTTAGGGTTCCCATCAATGTCATCTGCCAGCCTTTGCTCCAATTCCCTTTTCTGAATCCGTACCAAATACTTAAAATTTCGCCTTGCCTTACCATACTGGAGCCTCTCTGCACTCTGACCATTTTCTTTAAACCTACGAAAAGTGGCTTGCTTATAATTAAGAGCTTCTTTAGTCTCCCTGGAGAACCACATGGGCCAAATTTTGGTACTAACACCTTTTCTCCTAAATGGAACATAGTCCCCAACGGTTTTAGCAAGTTTATCCTTAAATTCCGTCCACTGCTGATCTACGTCGCTATTTTCCAACCCTGACGAAAAAACCTCTTTTAAGCTCTGCCTAAGTGCAACAAAATTGGTGTTTCTGAAATTGGGCACAAACCTAAAATTATCATCTTTGCACACTTCAAATTTAACCCGGAACCTAATGCTGTTATGATCACTATCTCCAATATGCTCCCCTACACTCAACCCCTGAACAAAACTACCTATGTCACAAAAAACTAGATCCAAAATGGCCTCCTCTCGAGTTCCCTGAGTTACAACTTGATCTAAGAAACAGTCACCAATTACTTTTAAAAATTCCTCTTCTTTGCCATTACCAGGATAAAAATTATTCCAATCAATACCCGGAAAATTGAAATCCCCCATTATGATAACGGATCCCTTACTGGACATGTCACTAATAATACGGTACATCTGTTCATCTTGTCCCTGGTTTGAATTAGGTGGCCTATAAATGTTTCCAAAGCGTAGCTTTATGCCCTTACTGCTCATCAACTCCAGCCAAACCATATCAATATCAGTAGGCTTATCATTTATGACCAATTCGTTGCAAATAAAATTGTCTCTAACATAAAATAAAACCCCACCACCTCTTTTACCTACTCTATCCTGTCTGAATAAATTATACCCAGCAATATGTAATAACTCTGCATCAGATTCGGTAGCCCATGTCTCTGTAATTCCGATAACATCCAACTTCTCATCCATAACTATGCTTTTCAATTCATCCATCTTGTTCCTAATACTGCGAGCATTGGTATAGAAAACTTTAAGCATGCCTAAGTTGCTTTTATTTAACACCCTGAAATTTCCTAAATTACAATTGTTAACATTACTACTCTTGTTTGTCACTTTATTTCCATTTCTAGCAATACCCAAAAACATTTCGTTCTCTCGATACCTGGTGCTTGAACCATGCCCCCCATTCCAACTTAGTTTTTTGACTCCGAAGCCCTTAAAATTAATCCACTAACCATTTTGACCCCTGTAGAGCTCAGATGCAGGCCATCCCTAGCAATCCAATCCCGTTTACAATGACTCCATACATCAATGAACCTGATACTGCGCTTTTCGCAAATTGACTTCAGTAGCAAGTTCATACACCTCGCACGTTGATTTAGCCAGCTCCTATGCACTCCATACCTGGGAAGCAAACCAACCACTTGGACATTCGTCGAAAAGCTGGTTGCTTTATCCAACAGGGATTCCCATTCCCTAGAAAACTCCTCATTTTTACTGTGGCCTACATCATTTGTTCCCACCCACAAAGTAACCATGTCCTCCTTATTCAATACTCCCTTCTTTTCAGCAACCATATTAACGTCTTTTACCCGAGCCCCTGGTAAACAACACCTAGCCACCTTACGCTTTACTCTCCCAACTGTGTTACCCACCTCCCTTACCATAGAGTCCCCCAAAATTACACCCTTAGTTTCCCAATCTAACTCCTCATTTGAAACTTCCCCCTGAATCTCTGAAACATTTATACCCTCTACAACTGGCTTACACCCTAATGCTAACTGGGCTTCCAAAACTAGCATCTTAAGTCTTAAGTCTGAGAGTTCAGCACATTTAGTGCAAATATAATCCTCTTCAAAAACAGACTCATTTTCCCCCTTATACAGGCAGAACATATGACATAAATCACAAGAGATCCACCTGTCCCCCTTCCCACTCTTTACCTCTTTCATAATGCATATAACACCCATTTCTACTCAGTGAATATGTTCCAAAAGGCAAAACAGTAAGATAAAAATGCAAAAAAACACAGAATAAATACTAAAAACAGCAGTAAATAAACAGAGTTGCTACACCCAATAAAGCACACAAGATCAAAACCAGGAGATCACCACATGTTAGGCTTAGCTCCAAAAAATGCAAAAACACTTCAAGAATACAATAACAGCGAAAATGAGCCCCCAAACCACAATAAAACTAAATTACATGATAAAGTAAAGTAAAAAAACCTAAAACTAGACAGTAATAATGAAAAATTATAGTAAAAAAACACTTATCAAATTAGCAGCAAAAAACACTCCCTGCATCACAGGCGCCCTCTAGTGGCCAGTTTTTATGTTCTCTGTGGCAACTTTTATTTAATTAAAAAAAAAATCAAAAGGCAGTGGCAGGTTTACCTTGTCCCAATTATGAAGCGCTCCAAAAAGGGTGTTCTTAAAGTTCAAAAAAATTCAAAATATCTGCTAGTTATGTTTTTTTTTTTTTGAACAAAAAGTAGTTTTTAGGAGTAAAATTACCCCCCTCCCCCATGCTGAGCAAAATACCAACTTGGGTATAAGTAATGTGAAATGCCAGGAGTGCCCAACCCTACCAAGAGAGCAATGGTATTCCCACCTTAAATACTATTTAGTATCCCCCTTCCCTCCCTCAAGAACCAAAGTCTTCCAAAAAAGAGAAAAAGACTCTTTAAAGCAGCCTGCCCTAGTGATTTCAATGGTGCATATGCAGTGTGCACCAGGCCCCCCCTCCCCCATAGAAATACAAATACAAATACAAAAGTGACGACCAGCAACAGACTCTGGGCCCATCTAGACTGGTCCTAGTCAATTTACAATACCCAGTGAAAATCAATGGCCCTCTTAAAACTATCTACTCCCTTGCTCATTACCACCTCTTCCGGTAAACTGTTCCAAGGTTCCACTACCCTGCTAAAATAATAATTTTTCCTAACATCCATGTTAGCCTGAGATTTAAATAGCTTAAAATAATGACCCCTTGTCCTGTTTTCAGTGCTAAACTTTAGCCCCGTAACATCTTTCATTTTAATAAATTTAAACAATTGAATCATGTCCCCTCGGTCTCTTCTTTGCTCAAGACTGTACATTTTTAGCCTTCTAAGCCTGGAATCATAGTCTAAGTGAGAAAGTTCATTTATTAGCCTTGTAGCTCGCCTTTGAACCCTTTCCAATACATTAATGTCTTTCTTAAGATAAGGAGACCAAAACTGAACAGCATACTCCAAATGAGGTCTTACCAAACTTCTATATAAGGGCAGAAGAACTTCTTTAGATTTGTTTGAAATAGATCTATTGATAAACCCAAGCATCTTTTTGCCTTGTTACTAGCAATGCTGCATTGTTGGCTATACTTTAAATCCTTACTTATTAAGACCCCCAGATCAGTAACTTTGTCTGCCTGACTAATGACTGAACCTTGCAAATAATAACTTGTACACTTATTTCCATGCCCTAAATGTAGCACTTGACATTTCCCAACATTAACAGCCATACCCCATTTATCAGCCCACTCCGTAATATGATCTAGATCCTCTTGCAGCTGTTTTGCTTGTTCTTCATTTTCTGCAGTCCCCATAACTTTGACATCATCAGCAAAACAATTCATGTTCCCAGAAATATTTTTGTGAATATCGTTCATAAAAACAATGAACAAAACAGGCCCCAACACTGATCCTTGAGGAACCCCGCTTAAAACCTCACTCCAATTAGAATAATTTCCCCTTACAACTACTCTTCGTTTCCTTCCGGTCAGCCAATTTTTTACCCAAATGAAAGTTTTCCCTCCTATTCCTACATCAGCTAATTTGCTAAGTAGAGCAACATGCGGTACCTTATCGAAAGCTTTTTGAAAATCAATGTAAAGAACATCTACAGGCTTCTTATAACACATCTATGTAAAGCACAAAGTATTAAAATTGTAACCTAATTAACTGAATGTCATGAGATTTCTTCTTCCTTTATGCAACACAAATTCCTTTAGTGTATAAAATAATACTGTTTTGTCACTTTTTAATGTATCTTCTTTTTAAATGTGTTGCTTTTATTTTCAGATTTTTTTTACATTAATTTTAATTTATTGTAAAAGTATTTAATCATCTAAAATCTCTAGCAGACCAGTAAAATTCTCCTAGATGTAAATTTTCTTTATAATATAGCTAAACTAAAATTTATAATTTTATTTTTTACATTTAGGCTAAAAATGGGTGTAATTTTTTGACATGATTTATATTTATAGTATTTTTTGATGTAGTTGCAAGAAAAATATTTTAAATAATTCTCCAAATTTTAATATCAGGATAATATTTTTTTTTTCCTTTGAAACGATTCTCAATTTAAATCTCATGTTTAATAAAAGGAAAATTTTGCCCCTTTTTGTTTTAATTCTTAATTATACTTTAATTGGGATAGATGTCTAACAAGGTGAAAAGAAAAGTAACTGTAGAAAATACAAAGGACAATGATGAACATCCAAGACGTCCTAGTGTGTTTGAAAGGCTTGGACCAAATGCTGTAAATATTGCTGCTCAACCTGCTGATGTAAGTTTTTATGTTAGTTTTTGAATTAGCCTATATTTTAAATCTTTTTCATTTCTTCTAATTATTCTACTGCATATTTTGTAGTTAAAAATAGATAAGTTTTGTCTAAGGTAAAGACACCAGTATTTGACACTGCACTAGTAGTTGACACTTGTGGAAAAAAAAACATAAATTAATGAGGGAAAAACAGGCTCCAAAAGATCAAAATTTGTTTCTGTGAGAAGAATAGCTCTCTAGTGACGACATGAGAACTATCTTGCATCCAAGTATAGCTTGAAGGTCACAGTGATGGTCTGGTGACAACAGTGTATGTTTTTCAACTGTTTAGTGTAATTTACAATCTACCACCTGAAACAAACACTCCTACTTGTATCAACAAGCTTGCTACAGCTAGTAATTAGCATGCTTTTCTCCACCTCACTCCATCTCTTAGCTTTTAGCCTTAGATAAGTTAATAACATACCGATCTTGAGCAAACTATCTTCTTCGGTATCCCCAGCAATCCCTAACCTCTTCAAAAAACACTTTTTCCATCAGAATGATAAGGACAAACCGAAATAACCGGAGGAAAAAGTGACCTTTTCTCAGGACAACTGTGTCAAGAATGTTATAAAAAGAGAGAAAAAAAAAGAGAAGTAGGGGAAGGGAAGTGGGAAGGCAAGGTTAGAAAGTAAAGTGGGATGTACTGCCAAAAGACAAGGGAAAAGAGATGCATGTGAAAAATTAAAACAAGAAAAAAAATCAGCAGCTAAGGAACAAACCTGCAAAGCAGGTGCTTTATTACAAAGACAGTTCTGACTCAAAGATGAGATTCCATCAGACATTAAAGATAAATCTGAAAATGACGGCAAAGAGCAAAACATAAACAAGAACAACATTTAAAAAAGCAGGAGAGTATCTTGTCAGCTGAGTACTACAAGTTGACTGCAAATTTGGAAAAAATTGCATGTTTCACTTTTGTTGAAAATTTTTGCTTGAAAGACGAAATAATTATTTATAATTTAATAAAGCTTAGAAATAGTAGTTTAATAGCATTTAAGTCAAGTCTTCCACACGTGAGCTTCGTGCAGTAATCAGGGGCGTGCACAGACATTTTGGGGGCCGTCACGCTCCTCCCTCCATTGTTTACCCTTGCATGTTGTGTCCCTGCATGTATTTCACCCTTCATTTCGAAAATCTCTGGCCTCCTTCAGGTTCAGATGTGGGACAACTGGTGTCCCTTCTCCGTCTCCCCCCCCCCTGTGCACATCCCTGGCAGTAATACTTATTACTTAAGTTCAAATGTAAGATTCAACCATTGAAAAGAGATAAAATGGAGCGACTGAAGACTTTAATTCGCGAAGGAAGGATCCCAAGTCATGTGATAGGTTTTAAAGAAAAGCATTGGAAGAAATCAGGTTTATTTCACTAGTTTCACGCAAAATGTGTCAACCATTCACCGTTGTTGAGTCAAACGTAACTTAAGCTCTTTGCCCAAGCTTGTTCTTTGCCAATGATTGGACTAGCTCCCTCCGTTTACTAATTCCTGCTCTATGGGTTCAACTGCAGCAGTGGTGCTAACGTTTGTTAAGGTTATTATAATTTTAACTAAAAAATTGCCGTCAAGGTATGACGGGTGAAATTGGCTTCTACTCTTCTATATTTGAATTATGCAATTGCCTGTTTGGTGATATTTTGATATTTGAAATTTTAACCCTAAACTCCAATGGATAGCTCTAATTTTCAACCACTTTTTTGATTCTTCATTCCTCTAAAATGACTGTCTTACAGTAAAATAGTCAAGTTACCGGATCAAGTTTAGCCTTGTCACAATAAAGCCTTTCCCTGCGTGCTAAACATTACCAAAACATACAGTCGACTCTTGCTAACTCGAAATTGGAGGGAAGAGATAAAAAATTCAAGTTATTGAAAATCTTAACAAAAATTCATTCCATTTAATATAAGTACTATGTACTTCATTAAAAAAATCGATTACAAAATAAGAATAACTGTCAAGAAGAGTTTGACGGGTATTCTTTTTTCTTTCCACGTCAATTGTATTTTCCAGATGGGAAATAGCATTGAATGTCTTTGTGTCCATATCAGCATTCAATGAACGCCCGCATCACATGCATGGCACTTTCTGCTTCTTTAAAGGTGATCTTTTATAATTGATAAGTTCTTCAATGACCTCATCTTCCTCTTCTGTTCTCTGAATATGTTTCCACCAAGTGGAATGTTCTGTGTCTTACATTGTGTTATCCATTTTATCAAGAATTTTTCAACTTCTGGATATTCCCCAATCTCCATTCTTTTCCGATCCCCTTGATAGTTTTCAAGAATAGTCTCTTGATTTTTGAGAATGGTTGACGGTGTGCTGTTTGGAATACCAAACTCCTTCGCAATATCAATCTTTCTTTAGTCCTTTTTCAACTGCATCAATCACTTTTCCTTCTCTGCAATAGAAAGTGTAGTGCATTTTCGTTTTGTAGCCATAATTCAATGAAAAATAAGCCTTAGCTTCTTCGCAGCACTAATAAGCAAAGTAGGAAGACGAAGACTAGAGGTTGTGTTCTGAGAACTGGTCACTCTGGTTGAGAGAACGTTTATTCTAGAAACTCGACCATTGTCCACTGCTGACAGAAAACAGCAGCTGAAACAACATGTCTCCCCTCCCATATATCTGTGGTGAACATGACTGTGAAAATCACAAAAAAAAAAAAACAACCCAAGGACATGTTTTTTTTCTTAAAAGCGTAAATTGGGGAGATTTAATAATTAAATTAATAAAGGCATAATTAAAATTAAAGGCATAGAGAAGTTAGAAAAACGAATTTCAGGACATTGAAATTTTTTTTAGTGAATGGTGAAAAAAATCGAGCTATCAAGGAGAAAGAAAAAAATACTTCGAGTTAAAGAGATAATATTTCATTAAAAAAGCATTAAAGATGCAGGAAATTAGTTTTTTTTTAAAGTTATCGAAAATTTCGAGTTATCGCGAGTTGACTGAATTACCATGCTGCGGCGTGAGTTTCATTGTTGAAACACGCAGGGTTCTCGATCATCGGCTATTATTTATATGAGGATAACTATTTTTATGTCATTTATTCATTTGAAAGTTTTTCATATCAATTAAAAAACAACAATTGTTTCTGTTTTGTCATTTTATTTATTTATTTATTTATTTTTTGCTTTAAAATATACTTGTAGTAGTTATCAACAAGTTTTTGGGTTTAGTGAATTACTCCTTTGTGTATTTTTTGTTAGATATTGACAGCTTCCTTAGAGTAATCAAAGAAAAAAATTACATATACTTCTTTTTCTTCTAGAGACACAATCGAACTGATCCAAATGAGAAATGTCGTAACTGGTTACGCACAGGTGCATGCGCTTATGGCAATACTTGCCGCTATCAGCACGACCCTTTTCCTGGTTCTTCTAGACGTCCTCCAAAACCAGAAAAGTATGAGTTTCGCTTTCTCAATTTTCTTCACTGCAAAAAGTTTGGAATGCGATTGATAATTCTCTTATTATTACATTTAATCAAAGTTTGTAATGAAACGCTTTTCTATGTAATATTTTAGTGGTTTATAAAATTTCTTGAACTCTGAAATCTACTTTAAACTACTTTAAAAAACTATATACATAATATTATGTGTACATTGTACATCATATTAATGGACATTTAAGTAGTAAGGGATTAAATATTTATCTGTCAAATTTTCTAAGCTATCAGGACTCTTTGAAGATAAAGGCATAACTTAGTTTTAGAAAGTTAAAATTATTTTTAAATATGTTTAAGTAGTGCCTGGCTGTTTAAATTCTTCTTCAGGCAAAAAAAAAAAAACTTGTTTGCATCATTAATTAACAGAGGTATATAGCCAAAAGTTCCATCTGCCTAATTTATTGTGCAAAATTCTTCTAGCGCATTTTTTACACAACTAAAATATTTTGATATTTCTGGTATTTACAAAATCTTTTATACTCTTTAATTCAACATGTGTTATTTTACCCACAATTTAATAGTTTTTTGATATGAAACAAAAACTTAAAAAACAAACCCAGAATCCAAGAAAGCGGCGCAAGTTTCCCTGATCTTCAGCCATATTTTGACTGAAAACAAAGTGAAAACATATTCATCTTATCATAATTATGCATAAAAATTGTGTTTTGCTCAAAAAACAGATGGAGGCAGAAATTTGCAAAGGGCTTTTGTACTTAAAAGGCTGTGATATGTTCACTAGTCTATTTTTGTGACAAACATTGGTTTTAAACTTTCAAACAAGAGGTTTAACTTGTGCCAAACTTGAACTCCAATATGACTTACTATGATATCATTTGAAAGCTAGTAAGGTAGACCAGTTTTTATTAGATTTGACTGGTTGTAGCTCAAGCTATTAATTTGAAAATGCTGTTTACAGATTTTGGCGCCAGTTCAACTTTGAGTACTTTGAATGTTTCAAAGCTTGTAGCTCGCTGATAAATGAAACAATCTTGATGAAAAAAGTTTCTTTTTATACAATTTCGTCTATTCTTTTCAAATGTGTTCTCATTTTGTGTGTAGATTTTTGGGAAATTTCAGAAATCGGTCTTAATCTCAAAAATTTGTTTTTCTTTTTGGCTCATTTTTCTTCTTTCTACTGTAACTCGGATATGGTTACAAGTTAGACACAATAATGGGTGGTCCTATGCTTCATTTGGACTCTTCTAACACGCCATTTCGTTTGGCAGATTAGGTCAAATTCTCCCTATATACTGTTCTTAAATTATGTATACTGGTATTCAAAGAGGGAGACCTGCAATTAATTTAATCATTAATTTAGTAAATTAGTTTATCAAAAAAAAAACTTGTTATACGAGTGCAAACAAGTTGAAAATAAAATCTTTTAAAAAATAAATTCTAGGGATCCTAATGAAAAAGATTTGCGGCATAAAGTAAGAACTAAACGTGATGAACCAAAAGAATCAAGAACAGGTTCCATCTCTCCAAAGGTAAGTTTTGGATCATAATGTTTTTAATTCAAATATTTGTCCTATATCTCCTAAATGTTTTGAGTTTTCTTTGTTGCTGTTTTGCTTTTTAGATACTGGTGTGTGAAAACATTCAATCGCATATTTATTTTTAGTACAGTGAAACCTCCCTTAACGGACACTCCCGAATAACGGACACCTCTAATTAACGGACATTTTTGCAAGTCCCAGTCCCTCAATATAGGCCAGTCCATGTAATTCACTCTGAATAACGAACACTCCGAATAACGGACAGTTATTTCCCAAAAAATTTCCCTTGCGATCGTAGCTCTTCCGGTTTTTTTTTTTTCTTTTCACAGAATATCTTAGTAACTGCTTGCCTTACAAAGCTTTTCATCCTCCACAACTGATATTCCCCCCCCCCCCCCCCATTTCCTTATCACTGTTTCTTGAAATTAAAAGGATGGTAATGGGCAGAGGCAGCGATTGGGGCTTAAAAGTTGGGGGCAGAAAAAAAAAGAACTAAAAGGCATGGTACTTTTTGCGGGCAGCAAAAAATGAAAAAGAAAAAAAAAGTCATAATTTTGTAACGGCTAGTTTTGAGAGTATTGAAGCAGATAAGTGAAAACTGATGTCAGTCTAACAATTAACGTTCGTTTTTCTTAAGATTTTAATGAATTTTGTGCACAATAACTATGCAAAAGTTAAAATAAAAAAGAGGAAACTGGGCGCTTTTTCTAACTAGGGCTCTCGGGAGATTCAATTGAGCAGACCGGCGCCGGTAGTAGTCGGCTTTATGGCGCCGTGGTTTCGTTGGGTTGTTTAATTTTTAGATATGAAAAAGATTTGCCCATACTCAAGGTTATATTGCCAACTATCAATCATGCAATAGTGATACTTGAGAGAAAATAAATAAATTATCCATAAAAAGTGTGGGAGGAGGGGTGGGGGGAGGGTTGCTCCGCCGAATCGCCGCCGTTGGTAATGCAAAAAAGAGATGTCAAACTGTTTTAACTGATTACTTTGATTAAATGCTTTTTAAGACAAGTGTGTGCTGTCAGTATACCTTTATTAAGAAAAAACACATTAATTACACTTGACGTAAAATGTAGTAAACCTTTCGCAATTGTTTCGATTGTGTTCTACAAAGAGAACAACAGCCCATTTTGAAAAAGGTAAATTAAGTAGTTCCCCCTAATAGCGGACACCTCTCAATAACGGACAAAACTTCTGGTCCCTTGACTGTCCGCTATTCGGAGGTTTCACTGTATTTGCATATTGAAAACATTTGGGCATAGTTATTTATTGACTGAGTGTTATAATGCGGCCAAAACAGCATTGTTTCCCTGCTCATTGGCTGGAAATACTAAACCCACGAAAAATATGATGTATATATATATATATATATATATATATATATATATATATATATATATATATATATATATATATTAATATATAAAAATCAATGTCCTGAGATAACATATATATATATATATATATATATATATATATATATATATATATATATATCAACGCACAGCCGAAACCGCTGAAGCTTCAGACTTGAAATTTGGCAGGCATGTCCGCATGATTACAAAAGTAACCACTAAGAAAGGATTTTTCGAAATCTCAATTAGTTCGGGAGAAATTAATTAAAACCCCTTAATTTCTGCAAAATTAAAAACCTGTCATTGAAATTCAAATCCCTTATTTTCGAAGGCTTTCCTCCATTCAAATCATTATTTAGTACTTCATCTCAACTTTTGGCCAATAGCGAACTGTAATTTTGATATTGTTTTTGTTTCTCACGTCATTCTTCGAGATTTTTCTCAAGTCAAATAAAGCCCTGGCTAATGGGCGGTAACTTACTGAATAATAATGTTTTCTGTCTTTTGTTTTCATTTTTTCAAAACTAGAAGCGATGTTTTTAAGAACATCATCACAGGCGGACTATCCTCTTAAATTTGGAAGAGTGCAGTTTCCTGTGAAAGTTTGCTTTGCAACTGTTTATAAGTCACAAGGACAGACATTAAAAGTAGCAGGGATCGATTTAAGAGAAGACTTTTTTTCACACGGCCAATTTTATTTAGCTCCAAATTCAGTTCATCAAGCAGCTTAATAATTTTAGTACCAGAAAAAAAAAAAAATGTTGTATACTAAGAAGTTCTTGCTTAAACATAGATATAACAATAAAATGTGGATGACCTGTGTTTGCAAAGATAATCATTACTTTAAAAGGATCGTTAATAACAGTTAAAGATTAGTTAAGGACAAGGGCATATATATAAGGAGCAGTGTTTAAGCTGGGTTCAAAAGTTCTTTAGCATAAAAGCTAAAATTGAGGGGAAAATGTTAGCAAAATGCTAAAATGTTACACATTCTCATATATTTATATATGCCTCAGTGTGTTTCATCTCCAGTTCAAAATAAAATTCATATTTCATCTGTGACATCTTTGAAGAAATAAGTACAACAGCTATTTTTTTAAAACATAAAATAAAAAAAAAAGAAAACACGATTGGTGTTTAGAATGTTGCAGTCCCCTCCTCCTATTAAAGCAGTCATTCAGGGGACATAATGCTGGATAAGACTAATAGTTATTGAATTTAATTGTAGTTTTAACATCTTAGCTAAGATTTAAAAAAGATTAAGTTGATTATCGCTATGTATGCTTCCTCTCTATTATCATACATTTCTTCTTTATTTAAAAAACGAATTTATTTTTTTATTTGAGCAAAAAAGCGAAAATGCATTGCTTTATTTTTGCAATTCAGATAGTGTTTTCGCATTATGCGAAAAATGCGACCGTAGCGGAAACCCTGATAAGGAGTCCAGGGGCCCCGGGATCCTCCCAAAGTTAGAAGAAATTATTGGTAATAAGTAATTATTATAGGGCATTTTCGAAACTAGGTGCACCAAGCACCGTTAACCCCTGCTAATTCCATTACCCGAGCAATGCCGGGTACGGGAATGCTAGTATATACATATAAATTATATGTACAGTCGACTCCCGCTACAACGCAATTCGACTTATGCGAAATGGCTCTTACGTGAAATTTTCACTAGTAACGAATTTTAGAGCTAACGTGAATTTTTTGTCCACAACACGGATTTTTTTGGAAGGAAATATTAGCTTCGTTATTGGCTACTAAATATTGATTTTGTGAGTGTTTTTACATCGCACTAAACAACACTGACAGCGAAAGTTTCCACACTAAATTAATCTATGCATTGCATTGTTAGTGCATCAATAACTACTCAGCATCTTTCATTTATTTATTTTTTTCATTCAAATATGAAAGTTGATGAAATTTAATGGCACCTTAGTGGCACATTCATCTAAAGTTTGTGAAGATGGGAAGAAAAATGAAGTCTCTGACTAAAAAAAAGCTAAGATTCTCGATAAGCTTGAACAGGTATTAAACGTCGAAGGTAGCCCGACAATAAGTATAAGTGAATCTTCCATACGTACAAATGAAAATCAAAACAAAAAACTGTTCGTAAAAGTTCAGACCTTAGTTTCAATATTGAAGCTTGCAGAGCGTAAAGTCAAAATGAATATAATGAAAATGGAAGCTGCTCTTGTATTGTGGATTAAAGAGATCAGAAAGAAGGGCTGTTGCCATAAATTGAAACATTATAATAGAAAAGGCTAAACAACCGTATTTAAAAATGTATTAGATAAGAATAACAATCTGATTATAGAGTATAAATCATCATTATCTTCATTTTTTAACTCATAAATATTATTACTGTATCTACCATACAGTACTATTATAGTGCAACATTTTATTATTGTTACATACTGTACATACCGTGTTGTTTTATTTTATGTTTTTCCCTCCCGTTGATCATCCACTTTGTGCATCTTAAAGTATTTCATATTGAATAAAACAGTTTTTATTTCTTTTTAAATACAGTAAAAGTTCGGTTCTTCATGTAAGAAACTGTAGTTTATGATTGAGGAATGTTTTAAAGCAGTTTGAGGGATGTTTAGAAGTGTCTAAAAGAATTTGGTATGCTTCTAAAAAATTTACATACAACGCGAAATTTCGACTTACGCAAGGAGTCTTGGAACGCATCCCTTGCGTAAGTCGGGACTCGACTGTATATATACATATAATCATCAATAAAACAACAAGGTTACAACATAGATAAATGACTGAGATGAAGCCAGTACTCTTCAGCAGTGGAAATTTCATCCTATGGTCGAAAGACCAAAAAATTGATACTAAAACTAAATGTAGGATGTCCTGTTCCAAAAAAGCTAACATTCAGGATTACATTGAGCTCAACGCATCACTTGTGAAAAAGGAATGCAGATTTTTGGAACTAAGACCTAAAACTAAGTACTGGGGTTTCGTCTTGGACATTAGAAGCCAAGGCTATCAATAATGTCCCTCCACTGTACCGCCAGCAAAAAATCAAAAGTCTTACCTATGTGTCCGGGTACAAGTTCCAATCCATGATCATCAGTTCAATTTTTGTGCCAGTCAAAAAATAAAATTGAAAAAAAAAACCAATCAAATGAATAAAAAATAAATAAAAGGATCATCCAATAAAACAGGTCCAAAGACATTCCAGGTCGACCGAAAAACACGTTTCATAAAATATCATCAACTGAAGTCTAATCATATGGATTCCTCACTTTATTTTTATCGACTGGTACGAAAATTGAGCCGATGATCATGGATTGGAACTTGCACCCGGACACATAGGTAAGACTTTTGATTTTTCGCTAGCGGTACAGTGGAGGAGCATTATTGATAGCCTTGGCTTCTAATGTCTGAGACGAAACCCCAGTATTTAGTGTTAGGTCTTAGTTCCAAAAATCTGCATTCATTTTTCACATGTGGTGCGTTTAGCCCAATGTAATCCTAAATGTTAGCTTTTTCGGAGCAGGACATCCTACATTTAGTTTTTACATGAATTTTTTGGTCTTTCGACCATAGAATGAAGAAGTGCTGAAAAGTACTGGCTTCATCTCTGTCATTTATCTATGATGTAACCTTGTCTGTTTGTTGTTTTATTGATGTTTATATTTACCTGCCTTATTTATTTAGTTGCTTTACGCATCTTTGGGCTTGTGGTTTATGGTATTCTAATTTTTTTCCTCTTTAATATGTTTTCAATGTATATATATATATACATGCACTCATATATATATATATATATATATATATATATATATATATATATATATATATATATATATATATATATATATATATATATATATATATATTAGGGTGTCCCAAGATATAATGGCGAAAAAAAAATTGTTAAATCGAATACGCATACCCTCCAAATTTTTTCCATTTCGCCTCAGAAACATGAGAAAAAAGTCTTATTGCAATAAAATAACGAGAACCCGTGCCGACTTGAGGTCAAAGTTGGACCTGAAATCCTGTATGATGACTACTGTGGAAAGATTACTAACTGTATAATTCCTCTCCTTTCAACTCTTGATAGTCATCCCTGACCGTAATATTAGTAAGTTCAGCATGGTAAAAGTCAAGTAAATTATTCAAGTTAGGGTACAGTTCGGAACAACTCCGCAGCTCCTCCATAGCACTGTATTTTAGTGGGATAGATCCGTTCATATATATGATGGCGGCAAGCAAAGGAAAGAATTTCTTTATCAATTTTTTGCTCAAGAATAGCGCAAGAACACTTAAAGGACCTGTTTTGAAAGCTGTAGTATCACAACAGAGAATTTTAACTTTTTCTTCGAGATTCCAATCTAAAACTACCTTTCAAACAGCCTGTGTTTGTTCTTTTCTAGTAGAATTATCCAGTTTAGACTCAGCAACGAGTTGTTCGTCACATCCATATGAAATAACTATAGATAAGCGATCTTCTTTTGATTTTTGAGCACCCAAAGCAGGCAACAGTTTCATATCCTAAGGTAAATTCACTACATATGGTACCGCGTACTGAAAACCAATTTTTATTCTTTCCTAGTGCTCCTTCCGCTTTTCGGTTCGAATTCTTTGAATTGAAGATTTTCGTACGGGAAATTCATCAATGTTACATCTAAGTACTTCAATAGTAGCTTCAAGAATAAACACATAATCTTGTATACTTGGACACCTTTCCAATGAAGCAACTGACTTTGGAGTAATAAAATCGCTCCTCATTACATATTTACTTGTTCCATGTTCTAATAATACTTGTTCCAGGTTCTGGAATACTTGTTCCATCTTCTGATATACTTGTTCCAGATTATGATATACTTGCTCTAGGTTTTAGTACACTTGTTCCAGGTTCTGATAAACTTGTGCCAGGTACTGATTTATATGTTTCAGGGAAATCTTCTAAGTTAATATTTTCACTAGAGCTCAAAAAGGAATCTTCTTGTTCAGGTTCATACAATTCCGAGGATGTTGAAGCGGAATCGTATTTAATGAACCTGTTTTCTTCTTTGACAGCTCAAAGTCGAACCCTTTCCTCTTTGTCGGCCAGTTTTTTATTCGCTCCACCTAAAGTGAGCACGTCGGCTGGGCTCTATTTGGAGCTGCAAGAAAATCCCACCTTCCTCTATTTTGATTAACCGAAGTGCATCAGCATGTGCAATATTGAATAAATTGTTTAAATTACTCTCAAATTCTTGTTGGCGCTGCCTGAACTCTTCTTGCAGTTTCTTTGCATTTTTTTTGTAAGTCTCTCCAAATTTGATACAGATTTCTAAGTTTATTCACACCATTTGGCAACGGGGTGGGAATGCGTGCCTTTTCCCAAAAGATGATGCATTCCCGAATAGCGAGATTTGCACTTTCACTGATGGTTAAATTTACTTCTCGAAGGTCATAAAACAAAACGGACAGACTTTGTCTGTTAGAGGAAAGTTTCAAGCCCGTAATTTGGTGTTTTACGCGACTCCTATTAAAAATATCTCTTTTTTCGAACTTTGCAATTCCACTGCCATGTTTCGTTCCCTATGGAAAGACTATACTGCGCTCGATGACCGGAATGTATCTCGTACTGACACATTTGACGGTTTGAAAATCGCCACGGATAAGTTCCCCCCCCCCCCTCCCAACATATGTTTTTCTGTTTTCATTTGTTTTCTGTGCACTATTTACAGCTGCTTTGAGCTTCGCAAAGTATCGCGTCGCTAGCGATCGCTTGCTTGTGAATACACATGCTATTTACATGTTTAGGTCTTTAGGTGCAAGTCGGCATGGGTTACTGTTCTTCAAATTGCATGAAACTTTTTTTACAACAGTTTTAATATAAAAGGAAAAAAAAAAAGAGGGTATGTGTTTAAAAAAAACGACTTTCATTTTTTTGGGACACCCTGATATATATATATATATATATATATATATATATATATATATATATATATATATATATATGTATATATATATGTATATATGTATGTATATATATATATATATATATATGTATATGTATATATATATATATATATATATATATATATATATATATATATATATATATATATATAAATAAATAAAGAAATACTATCATATATTGTATTTATAATCTGGACAAGTCAACCAAAATGAACTTCACTACTCAGTTCAATAGGCACCACAGGCTGCTCTATGATACTGGTAGACAACACATTTGATAGCAATATAAGGATTGAACAAGAAAGAAAAATTCTTTTAAAAGAAGGAAAAAATCCCAAAATACCCTGGGGCCTGATCAGGAGGTACTCCCCATGGGTAGGGAAAAACCATGAGATGTTTCGTGAGTGTTGCTGGCGAAAATGCCTAAAAAAGCAGCACTAGTCCCCGACATCTCACAAAACAAGCAATTGGGGTACTGAAAGTCCAGAATATCAGCATGACATGAAATACAAACATTGAACCTTTTACAAACGAAAATTACAAGTCCTTATATTGCTATCATCTATATATATAAAAGAGGAGTTTGGTAAATTTGTTCCCTAAGATCTCAGAAACTACCCGGCAGATTTGGCTGAAACTTTCACCGTTTGTTCTTTTTGGTACTGGGGAGGTTTGTAGATCAGTTCGAAAAAAATCCGATTGATAGTTCTTTTTTTATTCTAATTTTTCCAAATTTTCCCATAAATGCCCCAATATGACGGTGAAAAAATACGTGCACATATTAAAATTATGTGTCCATCGAAAGTGCTTATTTTTCTGCTGAAGATGGCATCTGTTAGAAAGTTCTAAGTTGTATGAAAAACGAGATATGAGCTTTTTTGTTCCTTCTTCGAAGGCTCTCCTCAACCCAATTTATTATTTAGTGTATCATCTCAACTCTCAGTTGATAGCTAGAATTGTTGTACTGTTCAATATTTTTGCGTTTCGTGTGACTGTTCGAGGCTATTCTCAAGTCAAATCTTAAAGTAGCGTTTTTTCACAAGATTGGCTGATAATAAATGGATTTGGCTGATTATTTTCCATTTAAATGGAACTTTAATGAAATTATTGTTATATTTTTTATTATTTGTGCTGATCAGACTCATGATCCAATCTACCAGTAGAAATCTCGCCAAACTCTTTGCAAAGATTTCAGTAGCTTATGCGAATACATTTGTGCAATTTTTTCAACTGTCGCTGTTCTTGAAGCCAATGTTTCTCAGCTTTCACCATGTAAACAAAATATCGCCATTAAAAGAATCTTTAAAACTTTTTTCAAGATGTAAAATAATCCACCATCAACTAAATTAGGCAAATCCATTAAAGAGCACAAACACTTCCATAAATTTTTCTTTTTGCACATTTTCAAACAATCGCCAAATTTTACTACTCATTTTGGAAACATTTTGAATGAAAATGTTTAGCTCCATGTTATGGTGACTAAAAGTATCTCAGGATTTGGCGACAATATCTTTTTGACGAAAATTAGTAACAGACCGTTTTACAATTTTTTGTTAGCCGCCGAAGACATGGATTTTAGCTGTATTAATGAAGATTTTTACTATTAATTTTAATGTAATGGAGATTTTTAGATGAGCCGTTATCGTTATTTCAGAATGGTTGATGCTGATGTTGATTTTGAGGTACTGACGTCGATATTCTAAGATGACGTTTCGAGTATTCATTAAAAGGAATTTTTTTGAAGCTATTGTGCCAATTCTGCTGGGGTTAAAAAAGGGTGTCTTCCCAGTTTAGCCGACATTTCGGCCCTCTCCCCCCGTTTTCTGATTTAATCATACCTTTTGATATATTAAAATATTAAAGGCGGGAGGAAGTTTGAAGTGTCGGCAAAACTGGGGATAAACCAAAATCAAAAACAGAATGCTGATTGTTATTTTGAAAATTTTTCTTATTCCGAAGGGAGGAAGGGGGGATGACTACGTTCCTTATTCAGATAGATATTTTTAGAGGGACTGTTGACGATATTTTAAAACTGAAACCCTCATTCTAACTCAAATCTGAACGTTTTTTCCACTTCATAAGTATCCACGTTTTGAACGTTTTATGTGTTTAAAAAGTATAATAGCTTAGTCTATATATATCTAAATGGATCTTGGTAAATTTGTTCCCTAAGATCTCAGAAACTACCCCGCAGATTTAGCTGAAACTTTCACCGTTTGTTCTTTTTGGTACTGAGGAGGTTTGTAGATCAGTTCGAAAAAAATCCGATTGATAGTTCCTTTTTTATTCTAATTTGTCCAAATTTTCGCATAAATGCCCCAATATGACGGTGAAAAAATAAGTGCACATATTAAAATTATGTGTCCATCGAAAGCGCTTATTTTTCTGCTGAAGATGGCATCTGTTAGAAAGTTTTAAGTTGTATGAAAAACGAGTAATGAGCTTTTTTTGTTCCATGTTCGAAGGCTTTCTTCAACCCAATTCATTATTTAGTGTATCATCTCAACTCCCAGTTCATAGTTAGAATTGTTGAATGTTTTTGCGTTTCGTCTGTCTGTTTGAGGCTTTTCTCAAGTCAAAACTGAAAGTAACGTCCCCCCCCCCCCCCAAGATTGGCTAATAATAACTAGATATGGTTGATTATTTTCCATTTAAACGGAACTTTAGTGTAATTAATGGGTTTTTATTATTATTATTTGTGCTGATTGGATTTTTTAATAATTATCCAATCTAACAGCAGAACAATCGCCAAAATTTATGCAGAAAGATTTTAGTAGCGGATGCATTTGGCAGTTTTTTCAACTGTCGCGGTTTTTGAAGTCAAAGACTACGTAATAATGTTTGTCAGCTTTCACCATGTAAACAAAATATCGTCAATCAAAGAATCTTTAAAAACTTTTTTTGCGGTAAAATAATCTAGCAACTAAATTAGGCAAATCCATAAACAGCGCACAAAAACTAAATGTGACTTTGTGCACAAATTCAAACCATCGCCAAATTTTACTACTTATTTTGGAAACATTTCGGATGAAATTGTTTATCGCCATTTTATGGTGACCAAAAGTATCTTAGCATATGGCGACAATATCTGTTTAACAAAAATTAGTAACATGCCGTTTTACAAAGTAAGGAGGGGGAGCATTATCCAAAACGATTCCCGCGAATTCGGTAACATTTTAAATCGCACTAAGAACCCACAATAATTGAAAATTTCCAAAATTACTGAAGCAAGTTTAAGGGGATCACGGGCGCGCGGCTACATTTTTTTTAAACATTTCGTTTTTCAATTGACATACAGAGAAGGTAAGCCTCCATGTAGAAAAAAAATTAACTGATAAATCTTTTTAAACATGTGAAGTTTAATTTCATATTTCGGAAATTCATCAAATTTGTATACGCTTAAATTTTGTGTTTTCGTTTCTAAATGAATACTGTTTTGCTCTTTTTACTTAATGCTACTTTAGTTTTATGGGTAAGGAAGAAACTAGATTTTAAATCATGTCAAAAAGGTGTGTTTTAAGTTCTTTCACTTAAAACAGAAAACAAATGCAAGTAACGATTGCTTCTCATAATTATTGCTAACCCGGGCAACGCCGGGTATTTTTGCTAGTATATATATATATATATATATATATATATATATATATATATATATATATATATATATATATATATATATATATATAAACATCAATAGAATAGTAAACAGACAAGGTTACAACACAGATAAATGACAGAGATGAAGCCAATACTCTTCAACAGTAGGATGTCCAATTCCGAAAAAGTTAACATTCAGGATTACATTTGGCAAAAGCACCACATGTGAAAAATGAATGCAGATTTTTGGAACTAAGACCTAAAACTAAACACTGGGGTTTCGTCTCGGACATTAGAAGCCAAGGCTATCAATAATGTCCCTCCACCGTACCGCCAGCAAAAATCAAGTCTTACCTATGTGTTCGAGTGTAAAAGTAAAATCCGCGTCCATCGGGGCCATTTCCATGCCAGTCGATAAAAATAAAACAAAATCGATCCAATAAGTATAAAAACTAAATAAATAAATGTGTTATCCATAAGAGCAATTCCATAGACATTCCAGGTCAACCGAAAACTAAAGTCACAAAAACATCATAAACTGGAGTCCAAACATTTGGTTTACTCTAGAAAAAATCCTACTTGTGACAAGTAAGACGGTTACATTGAAGTGAAGTGTTGGTTAAAGGCAATACTAGAGAAAATATTATTTACGAGATTATTTGGGAAATGGTAACTAGTCCAGAAGTAAAATGTTTCATGTGCATTTAGGTACATTCGCTATAAATTCCTCTGAAGCTTCTAAATTTTGTGATTTAAATTCCAATATTTTCTATCATATTTTTTAGAAAAAAAAAAAAAAAACATTGCAGCATTTGCATGTGTGTTTTTTTTTTTTTTTTTTTTTTTTAAAGAAAAAAAAGGCTGTGCAGCACTGACATTCTGGTTTAAACCACCACTGTGTTTAAGGTGTGGTTCAACTAAGCTAATAACAGTTGTATTTATTTATTTGTTTGTTCTTGGAAGATGTTAAAAACATCTCTTGTAGATAATAGCTTTGTTTGGAAAACCTATAAATATTTAATAATGGAAACAAGGTAATATAATACCTTTGTGTAATTTTATAATTGGCTATTTGATGCCATTAGTAAACTGTTAGTTATACACTGAAATATTATTATACTCTTGATACTTATCAATTCAATATTAGAATACTTAAATACTTCTTTTAAATAAGAGTACTTAATGCTTCTTTATCTATTATAAGATTTATTAATCTAATTTTCAAAAATGTTTATATACTCTTATATAAGTATTGTGAATATATTTTATACAGTAGAGGAAAATAAAGGTTTTGAATCAGGTTCAGGCTGAAAGCATAGCACATGCCAGAAATTTCGTCTAAAATGAGCGTGATGGCACATTTTAGATGAAATTTCTTGTTACATCATGAAAATTATCCATGAGTTTGAATAATGAACAGGTGTAGGAAAATGTGAATAAAGGAAAGTGTAACTCTTCTGCATTCAGTAGTTGCTTTTGGTAACTATTATTTATATGTTTCAAAGCGTTGGATGTGGTGTTTATTCACTTTTAGGTTTTCAAATTGTTGAAATTTGTTAACGTTTTGTAATTAAAATATTTCTAAAGTCAAAAGTTCTTATGGAAGTCTGTTTAGGTCGAAAAACAAACTGAACAGTGACCCCATCAGAACTTTAAAGGTTAATTGTTAAGGATTACCGAATTATATATTCTGCTGTGGGAATGTAAAGGGCAGTACAGTCGAACTCGCTTATAACGAGCCCTGATTTAATGAGAACTCGGATTTAGCGAGAAAATTAAATGCATTTGATTGGTACAATGTTAATAGGAACGTAACTCGCTTTTAATGAGTAAACCCCACTAAAAGGGAGCGAATTTTTGCATTTCATAAAATTTCTGCTGTTTTCCTCCTCAGAAAAGAATATCCTATTTTTGGAAAAATTCCATAAACATTTTTTAAAAAATTTACTTTAAAGTTATAAATAAGACATAAATCCTGGAAACAACAGGTCTTGACATACTTAATGTGGCTTCTGAAGTGCAAAAAAGCTTCAAATTATTTTACTGCCACGGACAAAATGACGATGTTTCTCGGACGACAGTTCCTCGAAAACAACAAAAAAGAGACAATAAGACAGTTCAAAAGAAAAAACCAACTTATTTGATACTGTACAGGAAAAAAAATATTAACTATAATTTTTTTTATGGCCCCTTTTTAACGAGCACTTGTTTGTAACAAGCAAATATTGCGCTCGTTATTAGTGAGTTCGACTGTATCTGCAGAAATGAGTTTTTAAGATATTTGAAGAAACGCATTTTGCATTCCATACTAACAATGGTGAGATGTTGAAATTTGATGTGTTTTCCATGCTTTATTTTCAGTGGAAACTAAGCAAGCAAGCTTGTACAATTTTGCTAAAGTACAATAAATGACAAAAATGCAAAAAAAAAAAAGTGCTGATACTGTTTTTTACCCTCCCAGTATTATGCATTTTATTCGTTATGAAATAATGTTTTAGATATTAAAGTACCATTAATTTAATATTGTGCAGAGAAAAGGGAGCAAACGCAGCAACAGTCGTAGCAGAAAAGGAGAGCATGAAAGTAAAATAAAGTCAACTGTTGTTGTCACTCGTCCACGGTCACCTTCTGCTCCTAACCCTATACCAGAAGTGCCTGAAGCAAAGAAGAAATCTGATGGCAATTGGGAAGATGACTCAGATGGTTCGTTTTATAAGTTACCTTAATTTTTGGCTTGTTTTTGCGACTGAAATTTCTTATGTAAATTGTGAGAAAATGAGGCTCTCACAAGCGCATGCAGCTTACCCATGAGTTCAGTTAATATTTCAGTCCATTCAGGGACAAACTTCGAAGTTCCGATCATTAAGAGGAATTTTAAATGTTCGTCTGATAAAGAAGATCTGTACTTAGATTTAATTTCCAGCTCAGTCACTTTCCTATGCCTGGCTGATGAGTGCTAATAAGCACGAAACTGCAGTCCTCAGTTGGAAATGACTGAGCTGGGGGTGTATTTCACGTAATTCTGCTTTAGTCCTGGCTAATGGGCAGTAATTTACTGAAGTTAGTTAAAGCAAAAATGTTTTTTTCTCATTAATGTGTATTATGAACGTACCTTTTGCTCCTATTATAACAATTTGTTTGATGTTTCAGATTGGCCAATGGATGCAGCTCAACTTGATTATAAGGAAGAATTAACTTTAGAAAGAAAGCGGCAACAACTGCAAAGAGAATTAGAATTAGAACTTCAGCGGGAAAAATTGCTGAATGAAAGCGTGACAGTAACTAAAACAGTAATTATGTTTTTGTATTTTATTTGTAAACAACTGTTTTTTTTTTTAACTTTGAGTGAAAAAGAATATTTAATACTTGAAAGTATAGCTTTTTATGGATCTGTTTGTTCAAAAAAAAAAAAAAAAAATTTTTTTTCTAAAAAAATAGTGAAATGTGCATGCAACTATGCATGCACTGAAATACCTAAAATATGCATTTATAATATTTTCATTTATATGAAGAAAAATAGTCAGATCTGAATTGAAATATGATTGACCTTTTTCTTATTATACTTTTACTGCTTTTAGACGTTGTGAACATTTGAGTATCTTGCAAATATGAAATTTTAGTTTTGAGATTCAAAAATTTGAGTTACTCAGACCCAGTAAAAGTGGGCAAGACAAAGTCATTCACAACCCCCCCCCCCTTCCCCCTTTAAAAATCCTTTTTCTTTTCTTATTGACTACTAGATCTAGCAATATTCACTTGCACAAAATGGTTTTTCATCAGTTGTTTGAAATTTTTGTTCTTTATGAAAAATACAATAATTGTTGTATATTTATATTTTATGTAAATTAAGTCCAAAAGCAAGTGAAAAACATTTTACAGAGAATTTATTTTTAAAGTTTTTATAAATTTTTAAAATAAATGACCTTTTTTAAAAGTGCATTTATGCATTTGTATGCATCAACATCAAAAGAAGCAAAAGTGTCAAATTGCATATGCACTGGCATAGAACCCAGGCTCTAGTTACGAATATAGGATTCTTAATTTATGTTTTATGGTTTTTAGAAAAGAAAGAGAGCGAGCATGCAAGAAATGACATTAGTCGTCAATAAAAATTTGTCTTTGAACTATCTTGACTTAAGAGGATTTATATATTGAAGCTGTTATGTCTTCCGGAAAAGGAGCTGGATGAATACATTTTATCCTCCTTTTTTAAGGACTACTTAAGTTACTTTCTATGTTATGAAACCTGCTGATTTTGCTTCCTTATTGTAGCCAAAAACAATGAAAAACAATAGCGTAAATATAAAGTTAATTTTATAGATAAAGTTAGCAAACTAATATCAAAGTTGAACTTAAACAATCATAGATTTGGGTTTTAGGCAGTTGAAACTTTTCAATTGCAGGTTTTTGAAGTTTAATTTAATTCAAGTCACTGATTTAAAACCTTTTTTTTTTTTCACTATGTAACTGGCCGAAATTGTTTTTAAGTTTGAGCATACAAACTTGCAATATTCAGACAGGGGTCAAGGGTGCATTCCCCTCCCAAATACTATAGTGCCTAGAAAGAGTAGTGTGCCGATCGACGGGGAAAAAGTGAGGTCAGATCTGAGGAAAATCCAGATGGCGCTGTGCTCGAGGAGTACGTCATGCTCCTCACTAAGACTCGTTTTAAATCAGCGATTGCATGCTGATTTCACAGTTTAAAAGCCCCGTTTTCGGGCATGAACTTATTTCTGCGCAAAAGACAAATTCTGTAATAAGTGCTATTTGTTACATGGGTGTTCATTTATTTTTTGAAGCATATAAAATTACCTAATGCTAATTTATCTTCAATGAAAATAGTAGACTATAAGGGACCATTCATTAAATACATAAGGGTCCCGGAGGGGGAGGGGGTTGGAAAAGCCTCTACGTACCCTTACTTGGGACTGGGGGGGGGTCAAACTCATTCTTACGTAATATTTTCCAAGTCAATATTTCACATTAGAAATTGCGTGGTCGCGTGATTTGGCACAGATTATGTTCCATTTGCGTCTGGAAGGTAGGAAACGTGTTTTTTTATTTGTTTTACAAAGAATGAATAGTGTAAAATATAATAAAAGAGTAGCATTGTGTATGGCATGTTTTATTTTTAATTAAAATTACATCAAAAAAAAAATGTCGAAAAAAAATTCAGTTTAGATTCTAACTTTTCAGTAACTATTTCTTTACTCAAAAGGTTTAATTTAATAATGTGAATTTAATAATGATTTCAGTGATGTAACGATTCCAAGATTTGTTATTTTATCATTTTGAAAAATGAAATAGAATCTTACGTAAGAATGGGGGTGGGGGGGGGATCTTACGCACCTTTACATGGGGTGAGGGGGATCAAAAATTGTCAAAATCATCCTTACGTAATTAATTACGTTTAATATAACTTACGTGCTCGTTGATTCCGTTTGTCCGAAAGTCTTATGGTCGGTCGCTAACAGTTACCAGGCGTAGCGTTGCTGGAGATTTCCAACCTATTCTCCAGAACTATAAACTGTAGAGGTGGTGCTACTAGAGAGCCCAAGTCGGGCTCTTTCTCATTTAGGGGCCTCATTGACTCAGGAGTCGCTCCTTTCTGCTTTAAACTCATGCTGGCTACATGAATGGGGCTTGAGTCTCCCAAGTGGCATTAAAAATAACAACAAACTGCGCCCTAAGCCATCTCGATGGATAATACATTTGCCTTAAAATATAAGTATCAAATTTTCAGAGTCAATTGTGCAAAATTTTGTTTTGAAAACATCCTTGTCTTTGTGTCTACTTCAACAATGATCTTTTTATCGTCAATATTATTTTCCACATAATTTTCATTATATACAAAAACTACAATATTTGGAGATTTTTTAAATTTTATACAAACCCAATATTGGTTAGGCAAATTAATATGTACAATTTCATTTATAATAGATTTATACGTGGTTATTTCAGTTTCATCTGCGGAAAGATCAAGTTTTATTTTTTTCAAACAGGGAACATTTTTCTTAACTGCATAATTCCTGATGGACCTTTTCTTTGGTAATTTTTTAGTAAAATATGTTGGCAGATGTGGGAAAATTGTCGGAATTGCCTCATTTTTCAAAAAAGGTTTTCCCCGAGGAATCAAAATTTCCTCACCATTTATAATATGCTTAAAATGCGTTTCAATAAAATGTTTTTCGAAAGACAGAGCACAAATTGAGCAATATTTATCAAAAACTTGATCTAACCTAGGAATTAACGAGTTCCACTTTAGTTTTTCTTCATCTGCTGTAGTTTTAAAAAGCGTAACTTTTTCCTTGCATGTTTTGTATTCACTTTTGCACCCTGGTACGAAACAAGATGAAGCTTTATTTCTTCTAATGTTCAACTTTGATGCCTCCATTAAAAGTCTTAAACGCTGCTTCATGAAATATTCACAAAACAAGGGTAAAAAAGAGAAACGCGGAACTAAATTGTAACAAAATCGCGCGTCTACTAATGTAAACACCGCGAAATTGAACGTGCACCTCGACCGCACTGCCCTCTAGCGTTTTTCATAAAATTTGTCTTCAAGAATCTCGGGGGGAAAAAGCGCCGGTCGGCACACTACTCTTTCTAGGCACTATACAAATACTAAGAAGACCCCCTCGCCTAAATATTTCAATGCCACAGCATGCCACCCCCCCCCCCCCCAGTGAGCACCTCTGATTTAGAGCAGCCTGGAGATAAACGTAAGCTACTCTGTCTTAATGCGCAAAACATTTATAGCACAATGAAACTAATTAGTTTTTTTTATTATTATAATAAGGATAGGTAACAGGTAAATTTATTTTATCTTCAAAAATCTCACCTCAAACAAATTTTTAAATCAGAAAACTTTAAAATAGAAAAAATGTTTTGTAAATCTAAAATAAGCTTGATTTGCACTATAAAGCATGGAGTAAAGTAACAACACTATTTCTTGATACAGCGCCCAAAAACTGCTGTTAATCTTAATATCTCTATATTAAATTAACTCTAAAACAGCCAAAAAAAAAATTGAATGAAAAATTGAGAGAAGATGAAATGAAAACGGTATAGCAAAAGCTATCTACAAATCCGAATACCCACTATTTCTTCATAAATTTTTAAATTACATAAATTCATTGTGTCTTTATTAAAGACAAATTTAATAAAACAGCTCTGAAAAAAGAGATAAAATAATTAACATAATATATATTATGAACAAAATAAATTTTTGATTGGTACTTATGTAAGATTAATGACGCAAAATGTTTATTAAATTATTACTTCATGTGAAGAAGTGATAATTCTTGTTCTGAATTTGTGGGAAGAAAAGCATTCATTTTTAATAATTAGAAATCGAAACGCAAGCTTGTTATTTAATCTAACATGAGATGCTTGATTATCCTTTATAGGTGGCATAATACTTTTTCTATTTAAACTTAATGCACTTCAGCTTTATCAATAAATGTAGAATCTATCTAGTTATATGATAATAACTAGTTGATATTCAGTATGACACAAATTTGAAGCTAAAATTCGGTGAATGACATTCCTGAACTGATATTTTTCGACTAGGCTTTATAATATGGGAAGATTTACAAATGAGATAATTTTCATCTTTTGAAATACTAATTAGTGCTAACAATTATTTGCATAGAGAAACTTAACCTTCAAGCCCATCACTTGGCGGGGGGGGGGGCATCTTCGAATGTTCTATCTTAAAAAGTTAATTTTTTTTTCTGTTTTATGTTCTCTATATATCAAATGATATTTAATATAAATACTGTATAACATATTCTGTTAAAAAAAGTTTGTGTCTACATTTTACAATAATCTTTTTCACTTTCTTTTCATACATTTTAGAAAAAAGCACTTAATTTGAAAAATGTAACACAGGTATCCTTCAGCGAAAGCAGTAGTACAAGCAGTAGTAGCGATAGTGGGAGTATATCAAGCTCCACTGGGTCCACTAGTAGCAGCAGTGGAGAAGATAGTGATGACAGCAGCTCATCTTCATCATCTTCTTCTTCTAGTGGCTCTCGTCATCCTACTAAAAGGAAAAGCAAAAAGTCAGTGAAGTCTTCCGAGAAATCTTCAGATTTTAAACAAAAGGATGATTATGATAAAATAAAGAGTAGCCGAGCAGCAAAAGCTCAGAAAATTAGAACACCATCGCCAAATCATGAAGGTAGGAAGAAGGGACGAGATAAAAGAATTGCTTCTCCCATGTCCCCCAAAAGAAGGGGTGCAGAGGCAAAGAGTGGCAATGTGAGAGCTAGAGGTCCACGAACTCCCAGTCCCATTAACCCATCTAGAAAGCAAAGAATATGGTGAGATGTTTTTTTCTCTCATTGCTACCATTTTCATGACAGTTGGTTAAAAAAAAAATATGTGTAAGAAATTTAAAAAATAGGAAATAAATGTCAATTTTTACATATTTGGCGAAAATTCAAGGGTCTGACCAGGGCTCTAAACATGTTTTGATAACCAAAATAAATTAGTTGTTGCTGTAGTTCGTTACAAAAGAAAGTAGTTTTTCCAACCACTGCTCTGTGGGTTTAACCCCCTACCCTTGCTGCACACCTGGTTAGGAATGTTGTTTATTAGATAAAATCTTTCAACCAAAGCTAATGAATTATTTTATTGTTATCTACAATCCCCTTAGTTCTTCATTCACATTATTAGTTAAAAAAGTATTTCACTAAAAGAATACGAACTCAGCATTTAGATTCCTGATTCAATAATGGACTGAATATTTATTCTTAGGTTAAAAAAAAAAATAATAATGAAGTTAGACATTATTAGGTGAAGCAAAATTAGTATATATTTAATTAAATCTCTTCAAAAAGGCACACTATTATTACCATTTCAGGACTATTGCCATCAGGATGGTTTTTAACCGACCCCCCTTTGGTCAAAAATATGCCAGCCCTATGCACTAGTAACATTTTTGTTGTTATTATTATTTTATTTTTTAACCTTTATCTACTTTCTCACATTTGAATGGAGGTTGTTGATATTCTGAAACATTATGTGTAATTTTTATCCCTGATTTATCTGTTAACTATTGCTTTAGTAATTTTATGTTAACTCATTTTTAATGTTTTGAATTTGTTTTATATCAGAACTGTTTGATTTTCCAGTAAATAAGTAAATGACAGTCTTGAAAAGGAATAATATTCATCAAAATGTTTGCACTATTGTTATAAGGGGTTAAAACTGGTGTTTTCTGTGCTTTTATTTGACAGGGGTCAAAGTTCATCAGCAGATAGCCGATCAGCTGAGTTGCAACGTGGTAGAGGCAAGAGACATAAGAAGAAGAAGGATGCATCTAAAAATGATGTAAGGTTTATAACTGACTCATACACTTTGCTTCAAGTAAACGTCATTTTCTGTTGTCATTTAAATATTATGTGAAATAAGTTGAGGAAGTAATTCTACTTGCTCTCCTCATAACTAATATTTACTCAAGGTTTCAACAATTGTATGAACTTATGGTTATAATATTTAAAAATTTCTTTCAATATGCAAAGCATGAAAAGTTGAGTATTTTAAAATAAGATGAGTTTTTATTCTTTCAAATGATTGAAATTAAAGTTGATTGTCAAGTTAAATTGAACTTAAAAAAACGTTAATAAAATTTATAAAAAAAAAAACTTTCAAGGATTCATTATTTTACTTAAAACACGTGCAAATGAGCATTGCTTATATCGTCACCTCAGAACAACAGTAGGATACTGTTGTTTCTGTGATTAGATGTGTTACAGTTGCTCTGAGGCGTCGATATGAGGAAGTGAAAAGCTAAGGAGTATCAGTGCCAAAATTTAAAATTTGGGGATAACCAGTACAATAGGTGAACCTCTCCTCTGTCTTGGGGCAAGAGACAGTACTAGTAGCCCTGGTAAGTGTTGCTATACAGCATTATTTAGAAAAAAAATTTCAATGAAAGTCTACCTAGGACCACAGATTTAAAAGTGATTTACTCAAAACTTGAAAATATCCACTTACATCCCTTTGCTTCTCACTGCCTCATATATTCTCTGTCGAGAAAACCTACTTTCTAATTTAAATAATCAAATATCATTTGAATAAACAAAGACTACTTATAGGGTATGTTTAACAGGTATCCAGGAGATAAATATGTTTTGTACACCTTTGGTGACTTTTTGTAATTCAAAGATTTTGAATTAGTTTCCAACTAATATAACATTTAATGTTTTTTAATTATTTTAGCATACAGCCATACTGTCACTTTAAATTAGTCATTAAAAAAAATGTTAGTTTCAGTAAAAATTTCTTTCGGGTCATTATTTTAGAAACTTGAAAATTCTAATATGTAATAGTTTTGCGCATAGATATTTGAAAAAATCAAATTTTTGCATCTTTTAGTAATCCATTTTCACCTACTGAATTATTTCTTTGTATCAGCATGCTGTAAAACTTATTACAGTTGTTTTACACCTTTCTGCCCCCCCCCCTCTCCCCACAAAAAAAAGAGAGAGAGAAAGAAAAATGTAACCAAATTTTGTTTTATAAAGCATGTTTCGACTTATACTTTCTTGTTTATTCTTGTGTCTAAATTGGTCACTTTGACTTTACATGCCTTTTTTGGAAAGTCTTCTATTGTCTCTCATCAGATTTGTTTGAATTTCAAAGTCTTTAAAAATCGCTAACCATACTCTTTGTAATTAGTTAATTAATTATTTTCTGTTTGCAGAGATACAAGACTGAAAGAATTCCTACGCCTCCACCTTTGAGCAGTCCAAATAGAACTGCATTGATGCCTCCTATTGCATCAAAAAAGTCAAAGAGAGATGAACCCGGTGGGAAATCACGTCATCGAGGTCGAGAATCACCTCCTATGTTACTTCCCCGGAACACTGCTCCAAATATTCAGCCAATAAAACTTGTAGGGAATTCAGCACGATATTTACCAGAGGACAAATCGGGTGATCGGCATCGCTACAATGATCGTCCAAAGGCATATTCAAGAAAGGAAGATGACGCTCTGTCCTTGTCCAAGAGAACGGACAGTCGAGACAGAACTGGGAAACGATCCAAGCTCTCTCCTCGAAAGGATACTCATAAAGTATCTCTATCACCGCATAAGGACCGATATGACCAGGATGTAATTTCTAATGTATCCAGAAAGATATATGGATCTCCTATACCTCCCCATGAAAAGGAAGATAGGGGGAGTGATCGACGTCGACTGTCCCTTTCTCCTGGTAGAAATGATCGTCGTAAATTAACGAGTGAAGTCGGCAAAAAACGAGACGTGAGAGAGATTTCACCGAGACAGGACTCACGCAGGGAGACGCAGTATCGAGCAACTGAATCTCATGGATATGAGAAACGAGGCCTTGAGACAAAAGTTAAAAGAGTAGTATCGCCTGACTTGAAGAAGGGGAGAGAGGATAGAATTCGTGATCACAACCAGAAAGATCGAAATGTCGATTATGAGGGCGGTTCCTGGCTTGATCATGTAAGTATTTTCATTTTTTTCTTCCTGCAATTACATGAGATTTCAATGAGCAATCCTTTTCACAAAACAAACTGTTTTTCTTTTCAACTGATAAAATTTTTTTCACCATTGAATTAGATACATTTTCTGCCCCCCCCCTCAACCCCCCAAGAGCTGCCACTGCAGACTAAATAGTGGCTATTGCAACTATTTTGAAGATTTGCAGACTATGAGGACTATTTCAGCCAAAAACAACTATTTTGAAAGAAAAAAAAAACTGCTACTACTTTGGTCTAAAAGCGACTAAAATGTAAAAAATACGAGGAATGTAAAAAAAAAATAATCATAAAATGTAAAAAAAAAATAATAATCAGCTTCAAGTATCATCCGCCGAACCTTTCTAATTTTGAACTTGCTCTATCTGCTAAATTGTGCGAAAAGCTGCCACATGGGCTAGTCTGGCCTTATTTGTTGCAAAAATTAAACAGCCCTTTAAAAAAAAAAAATTTCCTGGCACCATCAGACACCCAATTTTTTGCCAGTAAGAAGAACAATAATAATTTCAAAATAACAATTTTAAATATTTTAGGCTATTCTGGATCATTAACTTCTGGAAACCCTGACATTTTATTTATTGCTACAATATTTAGACAATGTTGTTTGACAAACATAGAGTATTCAGCTTTATCATTATTATTATTTTTATTTTTCTGTAACTGTAAATAAAACTTAAGTGTGTAAATGTAAATAAAAGCTAACAATTGTTTTATCTGCAAAAGTGATACTAGATTTAATAGAGTTAAGCTTTTTTTTTTTTTTTTTTTTTTTTTTTTTGTGATTTAAAAGCCTGATGTCATTATTTTCATTTTACTATAAATGTAAATAAACTTTAATGTGTAAATTAAGCTAGAAATAAGAGCTTTGGGTGCTTTATATGCGTAAGTTGGGAATTTAATAACAGTGTTTAGAGATTTTTTTAATTTAAAAGTCTGTTGTACCTAAAGAGAAAAATAACTAGCGTGTGTTAGCTCTGCTTTGAAACAGAAAAGTGTTTAAGTGCAGTTGACATATCACACCCTGGCATAAGTGACATAACTCAAAACTTGCAATAAATGTAATAGGTACTGACTTAAAATCTATATTAAATGCTCTTTTTTCCTCAAAAACTCTAAATTTAAAGTATTTAATATCTACAATTTAAAAAAAAATTTAATTTAAATTTAAAAAAAAATTTAATTTAAATTTAGAAAAAAATCAGATTTAAATTTGAAAAATCCAACTGTTTTGATTAAAAAAAAATCATGAACCCTATAACAGACTATTGGGTTATCCCTCATATCATGTAGTGAAAATTGGCTAAAATTTTGCTTTGTTTTATGCAGGGTTCGTACGAGTCATGAAAATCCTGGAAAGTCATGGAGAAAAAATAAATAAATTTCAGACCTGGAAAAGTCATGGAAAATTGAAATTTTCATTCAAAGTCATGGAAATTTATTTCAAGTCATGGAAAAATGTCCTGGACAAAGAGAAAGTAACAGTAACTAAAAGAGCGTTAGAAATCTTAAGTGATTTAATAGTATAGCACATAAAAGTTATTAAAAGTCGAAAATTGAACGATCCAAAAATCAAATCTGAATTTTGAAATCTCATTGCATACACTTCTGTTGCAACCACTCACCTTTTTTAGTGATGTGATTTTACTGCTTGGGCATCACTCATTTTGAATTAACTATTATTTTCAGCACTTCTTATGTTTTATATTCTGTAGTAGCAAACTTGCAAGTTCTTGTTTTGGCCACGACCACTCTAAAAACGCAATTCAATTGCATTCGAGTTGGTTTCCATCACTCGTAAGAACTTTATTATAAATTTTATCAGATTTTATCTTAATTTGATAAGGGTTTTAGAAAATAAAGATCTTTGGTCAGGTGATAAAATACAGAAAAGGGGGAATTCTAATACTCTAAAACAGTAGTGCACAACATACGGTCGGCAAAACTAACCAAGCAGCCCACTGCTACGTTCAATGTCGGGAATCACATTATATTTTGAAATTTCTGAACTTGTTATAATTTATACGCATTTGAAAATGGTAAAGTACACAAAACAAGTAATTTTGAATCGGAAAATGTATTTACTACTGAATGGTTTTTTTAATATAATTACCTGGATTAGAAACATAAAAAACTAAACTATGTGGCTTTACTTTAAAGAACCAAAATACTGTCAAGTTGTGTGGATGATTAAATGCATTGTTGACACTAAAAAGCAACTTTTGAAGCAAATTTATTGAAACTTAGTGATGGCTCATTTACCTTTGTCCCACTGGTTATCCTTCTGCCTGTTTATTAAAAAATGTATTAGACATTTAAGCATCATTATATTCCATTTACTGCAGTTTTACTTTACTTAAACTTATGATGAAGACAAATAAGAATAGTTTAGTTTTTAAGTGTACACTGATATTTTTTCCCATTACGAGTAAGTGCTTCAATGAAGTGGCAGTCATGTAGAAGTTTTTGTTAATGCGCATTTCTAAAAATTGACAAGTTAGATATTTAATAGTGCTATTCCTATTAGATATTAAATAATGCTGTAACAAGGTCATGAAAATTTTTATTGAAGTCATGAAAAAGTCTTGGAAAAGTCATGGAATTTTTTCATCCAAATAGAGTATGAACCCTGTTTATGGGTATGCAGAGTAGTAGGGATGAAAATTTGCTTGCTTTATTTACGAGAGAAAAGTGGCTAATTAGTACTTGAAGGAACAAAAATGTGTTGTTGTTGTTGTTTTTCAAACTATTATGTTTTGAGACATTTCAAAAAAGTAATTCCTGGCTGTAATGTTTTAATTATTTAATAAATGTCTCTGCTATATGCCTAAATTTCATTCTTATTCTTGAAATAAGATTGGTATGAAACCATGTCGGGAACACCATTTGTGTGTAGATGGAGAGAGCTCCTCTTGTCCAGGAGATCCTGCTCATATATCATGCAGCTGAAATACGTCTATTTGTCAAAGTATATATGGCATGGTTTAATATTAATGATATTAAAAAAAATATAGGAGACTATTTTATATACTATTTTCCTTGTTTGACAATTATTTTGCAGACTATTTTTCATTTAAGAAGTTACTAAAACAACTATTTTTAGGACCATGATTCAGTAGGATCCCTGCACCCACACACACACATTTTGGTTCTTCAATTTCTTTTTCCTTTTGGAACAAATAGTACCAGTTGTTCTTGTGTTAATTTTTTTCTTCTGTAAAATTTATTCATTTTGCATTATTACGTAATTCTACCATGTAGATATTAACAATTTTCTATTTGGCATTATTTTACATTGTGCAATTCAAGACTTACACCTTTGTCATTTTGCCCGCTCACTCAAAAATTTTTAACCCATTTTCTTCTGAGTTAGTGTAAACTTATACTACTTTTCACCAGTATTAAATTAAGATTTTTAAAAATAAAATTGGTCTAAAAGTGAGATGTTTATGTTTATGATGGCAATAGAATATGAAATCATATGTTGCCTTAGTTTTAGTAGCAAGGGCGCCCATATAGTGGAGCAAGGGGGGCTCAAGCCCCCCCCCCCTTTGAGATGAGAACTTTTTTGCTTTTAGTGCTTTTTTTCTTTGCAAAAATGTTTTAAAAAAAATCTTTTCTATCCATCAATGAATAAGTTATTTAAAATGCCAAATTTTGATATCTCTAATCTGTACTGAAATCAGTTTCCACGAGGAAAATGTTCTGCTAAACCATTGGGAAATTTTCTGAGGCCCCTCCCCCCCTCTTAGAATTTTGCATGTGGGCGCCCATGTTTAGTAGTAGCTCAGCTTGTTACATTTTGCTTTTGTTTGAATTTTCAGTAGCATATTTGCGAAGCATCGCTCAAATGATTGCAATTTTATTTTCACAAAGCATTAGATTAAGACAATTCATGTGGGAAAAGTGTTTTTTATTTTTTTTCTGAAAACAATGTATTTCATGAGGCATCAAAAGTATCAAGTGAAAGGAAGTCTCGGAATTGAAAATTCCAAATATAGCAGATACCCAGTATATTTCTTTTGTTTTATTCTGTTTTCACTTTTTTAAAAAGTCATGAAATCAATAATCTTTGTGCTATTTGTAATTTTATGTGTAGATGTGGCCAAACTTTGTTTTTCAAATGTGGTCTTCAAGTTTAAAATTTCTGTATTTTTATCTGCCAAATCTTCAACTCTTTTATGTTGTAAAAAAATAGAGTATTCCAAACAGCATTTTAAGGTGAATGTTCGTTTTAATGTCACTATGGCTATTCATTAAAATTTTATTTAATAATGTTAAAAAGACTGCTCATTGTTGTTTGACACCTTTCTTGTTATCATAATTAATATCGTTGACTTAAAACTACAATTAAATAACTAAATTTGGAAAAAAAAAAGAATATTTCAGTTTTATTGAAATTTTTTATTAGAAAGGAGACATAAATCTTTTTATTCCAAAAAAAAAAAAAAAAAAAAAAATCAGAAATGGTGATTTATTAACAAGAATCTGATCTACACATTCACCAAAAGTCATGAAAAAACATTCATTTGTTGAGTTTTTATCAAAGCAGTTCAGTAAAAAAAGAAGAAAAAAAAAGCAACAACACTCAATTGTAATTACCTGCTTGTAGCATTCACGTCCTGATATACAGAGAAGCTTCATTTATTTTTATTTTGTTTTAGTTCTTTTACTCTGTAAGTACACAAAGCCATTAAAACAAACTACAAAGAATGTAATTTCTCTTATAGGTATATGTTGTTTAAAGAGTTTTTTTTTTTCAACTATTCTTTATTTTGCCTTCATTTGTAGAGAAAACCAAGCTCTCTAAGTGGCCGTCGAAGCCCTGAGCAGCGAGGACGTCAGGAAATTCATTCTCAGTCTTCTGGATCACGAAACGATCCTTCACGTGAACGTGATTCAGATCGCAAAAAGAGAAAAGACAAAGACATTCCTCCTAGAGCTGTAGACAATTCAGATAGAGCAAGACTTTCGCCTAGAAGGTATGAAGTTATAATCTGGCGTAGGAAGGTAAAGTACAATATCTGCAAAGTTTTCTTTTTTTGCATTTTTGTTATTTTTTGTACTTTTGCATTACTATGCAAGCTTGCTTATTTGGTTTACGCTGAAAATTAAGCACAAAAGCAAGGAAGAAACGTCAAATTCCAACATTTCTCTATTCTTAGTGTCTATACTTAGTATTGAAACGTTTCTTCAATCATCTCAAAAATTCATTTCAGCAGATACTGCACTTTACCTTTCCATTGCAATATGCTACTTTTATTGGCACGAACATCAAGAATTGCTTATTGTCTAAATAAGTAATAACAATTATGTAATGCCACAAAAGCTTGCATCTTTCCTTTGAGCAATCGGAAAGCTTAATTATCTGGAATATCTACTAATTCATTCAATAAGAAAGTAAAAACAAATATTTACTGCGAGAAGTTTTCTGAAAAGCAATAGTGTCACTAAAAAACAAACCAAATGAACTTCAAATCAAGTTTTGGAGGTGGCAAAAAAGGCACAGCATAGACAAATTTAAATTTCTGAGGGAAAAAAAAAACAATAGGTTGATGGTTAATGTTACAGCAGATTTTTAATAAGTTCAGTTAGGAAAATTACTGATTTAGTCTCAGTAGCTGAGCAAATCTATCATGTCGATAAAGCTGCTCTTTACTAGAAAATGGTTCCAGATAAAATCTAAGGTTTTAATAATTCTAAAACGAGTGTGTAAGCTGTAGGTGGCAAAAAAATGGCTTGTATTATTCTTCTCTATAAGTAAAATTTGTATGCATAAATAAAAGTCAGCTGTGCCCATCCCTCTCCACCCCTCCCCCAAGAACAGTGGTGCACCCTCCCCCTAAATGCCTGGAAATCTTCCCAAGAACGAGAGCTCCCCCCAAAATAAGAGAAAAATACCCCTGCATCACAACCTCAAAAAAAATTTCAATCACACTGTCTGCACCTTGACCTGACCCCCCCCCCCCCCCCCCCCAGTCCTCAGGTAGATCTCCCTGCTAAGTTGTTTCTTAGTTGGGAAAACCAACGTCGCAGAACTTAAGAATATGTACGTTACAAGAATTTTACTTTTAGTATATGACAACTCAAGAAATGTGTGGGTGACTCATGCTACATAAGAATGTTTTTTAACCACTTTATTTCTTCTGTTCCTCTCCATTTGCAGAAATATAGGATTGGAAGAAAAAAGAATGCTTTTATTAGCAACTGGTGTCATCAAAAAAAAAAAAAAAAAAATCATTGAAACGTGTTTTTCAAAAAAAAAAAAAAAAAAAAAAACTGCAAATCTGAACTAAACTCTGGATTCCTGGATTAAGGCAAAGTTGCAGCTTTCAAAAAGAATTACTGGGACACAAATAGCTTCAAAAATTGTTAGGCAATGATGAGCTACTTCCAACTTAAAAGGTGTTTTCAATGAGCTACTACTTTGTTTATAGAATGATAATTTTTGGATGACCAGGGATTGTTTTTTGTGTACTTATTGTGTGTGTGTTTTAATGTATGTATACAATTCATATTATATCCTTCCACAATTTCATAGCTAATATTCATCTGTTTTGTTGAAAAACTATTATTATTATTATTTAAAAATATATTTTAGCAGGAAATGGAGAATGAATATCTCAAATTTATTTTCTATGAAATCTCTCTCTTTTTTTCAGTCAATTTAAAAGCTACTTCTTCCCAAACTCCTGCTATTATTAATAATCAAAGAATTGGAACAGAAAGAAAAAAAAAACTTCAATTGATTTTTAGATGTTGGATTAAATTTTATGTTCAATAAATCACAAAGTTCATTTTTATTTATTTATTTATATATTTATTTATTTGTACTTTTCAATGTTTTATTTGAAATGCAAGAAAAGACTAATGTGTTAATTCCTTGTTATTGATACAAGGTTTCATAATTCTTTTTTTTTATCACTTTTTTCTCCTTCCTTTTTTTCAAGAAGTGTTAAGAAAGCGTGAAAGTGTTCTTTAAGATGCAAATACTGTGCAACGTGTTAATATTATCAAGGACTATCTTTCCACTAGTTGCAAATTTATGTGCAATGATACTTGTGAGCATTTGAGCATCACATTTTCTAAAAATTGTGTAGTTTTAGTGCTAAGTTTCATATATTGTGCCATTGTGTCTTTAGGTCTCAGTCACCTATGCATGGACATCATGGAGTGAGAGAAATTGAATCTCTAACAGGAAACCGTGGACGAATGTATGATGCAGATATTCCGCCAAGTGAGCGGGAATATGCTTATGGCTATGATCCGCTGCATGATCCATACATAAATGACAGACTTCCATCTGAGTACGAATCTGACGTCCTGCGTGGCCCACCTATGTATTCATCTGATGTGTACTCTGATAGCCGATACAGAAGAGATATAAAAGATCCTGCATTAATAGACAGATATGGACCAAGAGAAGTTTTATCTCCCCAAGATATGCTGCCTCATCGGGATATTATTAGTTTGACTGGTCGTAATGATGGTGAGATATTTTTTTAGCTCATGATTGAATATTTAATTTTTATATGTATTTTGATTTCTATAGGCCAGCTATGAAACCTGATTTAATATCATTTGATGATATGTGAACAAGACATTTATATTTCTAGAAAAGCAGTACCTTAATGGCTTTCCAGTGCGTTCTCTCACCAAATCACCCCTAATATACAGGTCCTGATTAACACACCGAACTGAGCAACACAATTTTAGAGGCATCAATATTGGGCAAATTTCTTTCTGTCTTGCTTTTCTTTTTTTTTTGGAAACTATTACTTTAAAAATGTGCGGTTTTTCTTGCCATAGGAGCATCAAATTTTAATGGAACCTTATAGCTTACTTTAAGTGACATTCTCTCTACTGTAATCCTTTTGCCAATAACTTTCGAGGTCTTGAACACTAAAACAAAAGGTTGATATACAGTAAACTCCCTATTATCAGCTAGCAGGTTATCTGCTGTACAGATTATCTATGAGCATTATTTTCCTTTCTTTCTTTTTTCTTTTCCAATTTCCATCCTTTGGAACTTTTGCAATAGTAGATCAGTTTTTGACCCTGTTTACTAAACTTTACTTCATTTGAACGCTTAAGGAACAATCTTTGTAGGTTCTTTAAAAAAAGAGGAAGTTTCCGTTCTTGATTTTACGAATTTGGAGAAATTTGCTGCTGGTGGAGAAAATGTTGCAAAAGATAAATCATTGAGTGCATTAATTGTTGTAGGGATTTTCCAGGGTTGGGGCATATAACTATTGAGCAAATAGTAAATGAAGTGTTAGATAAGTTTTTACAGAGAGCAAGCAAAGATGAACCACAAGATAAATTTATGTCTGGTTAAAGGCCATGTTCAGTATCTGAAGGAAGAAGAGCATGCAACAATTTATGACAAAATACTGCTAAAAAAACTTGAATCCCAAGTAAAAGTGTTTCAATGTAAAAATGCAGAAATGTTTGACTAATTTTCTAAAGAAAGAAATAAACAGATTTCACACACACACACACCAGCTGTGAATAATTTTATTATTCCTCAGCTAGTATGTTTATGTCATGTTTTGTTTGTATAAATTCTTTAAATGCTTATTTGTGTTAATGTATTCCCTATTTTCCCATAGTCTTATGGCTTATCCACTTCCGGCTTGTTAGTCAATTCCCCTTATAATTGGATGTTTTCTGCATTTCTCTGTTGATCAAATAGTTTCTACTTGAGTATTTATTAAATTTTATTGCTAGAGTTGTCCGTGACAATTTTAGCTTGTTTGCATCAAAGTAAAGCAAATCAATACATTCATAAAAAATAAGCCTATTTAATTCATCAGGCGTTGCAAATGAAATATTATTGTATTTCATTTGTGATGAGAGCAAAAGCCGGGCTAGTTTTCTGGCTACTAGAGTTGTTATCTAATATGACAAATACAAAAGAAAAAGTAGAGGATTAAAAAAATAAAAACAAAAATTAAATAAAGTGATTTTTTTTAGAAACTGTGATAACTTTTCTTAGTGCCTAAATGATTTTAAATATTGAAGAAAAATATTAATAGAGAATTGTAATACTTCAAAATTTAAAAAGATTAACTATGCTTTTCAATTGAATTAAAAATTAGTTTTGCTACTTAAGGTTTTAATTAATTTTTGTGTTAAATAAATGCACAGTTAAAAATTAAAAAAAGAAGAAATATGTGACATTTAACTATATAAGTTAAGAGTATATAAAGAGATCAGTAATTTAAACTTTTTTTCTTGGAATATCTTTTTCCCATTACTTGAAGAGAGCACTTTATAGAGTTCTTTTTATCAGCTGAGAATAAATTTGATAATTGGGCAGGTTAAGACACAAGTGCCATAGCAAGTTTTGTTCATTTTCTGGATGAAATCTTCCGCGGATCCGCAATTTTCCACTTTTTGTATTTTCTCTTTCATTTCCGCAGTTTTTAGGTTGTGAAAGAGATTTAAAAGCCAAAATCGGTCATGTCGTCGGCAAGACAACGTGAAGCGATGTTGGAATATCAGATTTGTAGGCTACGATATCCTCACAATGTTTCATAAACGATATAGAAAAATATCAGCAAATCAATAACGCGGAGATATTGGTTTTACTGCATCGTCACAATGTCGTTTACGATATTGAAGTATCATACCCTGTGCCGGTTCAGACATCGTAGAATATCGTGATTCTGTAACGTAGCGATATAGAATCGGTGGTTTTACGATATCGTCGTACGACATGCTAGGGATCTTTGCGAAAATGTTCTCTGTCAAATTTAGGTTGGTAAAAAAAATCCCAATAACTTGTTTTTTTTTTCTGTTAAACCATGTTTTGTTTTAGTTTTACAGGGATGAGATTTTTCCTGCTTTTGCCGGAATTCTTGCTTTTAGTCTTTCCTCCTTTTTTTGCCTCTCTCATACCTCATAGCGCTCATATTTTTCTATAAAATCGGAAAAGATTCAGATTTTTCTTAATTTTCGGTACCCGTTTTCTTATTATTTCTATTTTTTCCCTTCGAATCTTTATCCTCCATGATATCTGCCAAAAATGTATGTTTTGGAATCGTGCCAATGACGTCGAACACATGCTGTGCCGAAAGTTGCATGCCTCGTATGAGATTTGCATGCCTCGTATGATCTTTTTGCATACTGCAAATATTTCAGTCATTTTTAATGTTGAATGGTTTTTTTTACTATATGCTACCTTATATTTGCTTATTTTATTCAACATTTCAATAATATTTCTATTTCTTTAATTTATTTAAGAAAAAAATGCAAAAGTCAACCAAAAAATGGCTCGTCAATCAAAAATCTTAAAATTACTGACTCGAATTTTATTGAAACTTGGCATGGCTACTTTTTTTTTATGTATTTAAGAAAAAATAAAAAATATTCATGGTAAATCTCAAATGGTTTAGTTTTTACCGCCTGTTAAAATGTTTAAAATTTCATGGGTAAATGAGACAGCTGCAAGTTGTTCTTTTGATCCCGAAATCGTATTAGGAAGTTTTTAAAACCAAACTTTGGGTCCCAATGCAAGGAAAAAGATAACCAATCATTTACATATGTACTTATATATACTGAAACAAAATATTACAAAATGCAAACAATAAACACACATGGAATTTACAAAATTAGACAAATAAGAATACTAAAACTAATAATAAGTTGATGAAGCCAGAACTCCTCTGCAGTGGCAGTGGAACCTTCATCCTAAGGTCAGCAGATCCAAAATTTTAATCTAAAAACTAAAGCAAGGATGTCCAGTTCCGAAAAAGCTAGCATTCATTATATATATACACGGTGTCTCAAAAGGTCGTTTACAAACTTAACATGCTGGTCTGTCATATGATGAACAAGATTTACATAGGAACATGTGTTCGCAAACGCAATGCTGGCGCACTCCATGCACACAAAGTCAGACACTAACGGATGCACAACATGTCACATATCCTTATATATTATTTCTGCAGCCTGTTTTTGGTTTCTACGCCAGATTTTCCTCAATTCTTGATCGATTTCTTTGATTTACGCCTTATTTTAAAGCTCATGGTGCTGGCTACTGACGACAAATAGACCCACGGTCTAAAAATTGTTTTTTTTCAGCCGAAAAACCTGTTTTAAAGAACCAGAATGAGATTTTCGGTTAAACTTATAACTTTAATTTGCGCTATGACCGACAGAGCTGAATAGCTTGATCGGCAGAGTGCTCTCTTCGTAACCAAGAGAATGCGTGTTCGGGCCCACGTCCGGACAATCTGCAACAAAAAATTAGAAAAACATTGCGCAGTACATGAAAACTTAATTAAGTGAATAACAACTATGAAGGAATAGAATAAACGAGAAGGAAACGCTCCTTGCTGATATGAAAACTTGAAGGGACTTTGTGCTAAATTACTTCGGAATTGTACGTTTTTTTTTCTTTTTAAGCTTTGGCTCTGGTAAGAAAATTAAAGCATAATGTAAGCGAAAATATAAGCAACAGGTTTAAGATTTCAGACTACAAAAGAATTGTTTTTTGTTCAGAAAAAAAAAAAATCGTATATTGAAATATATATTCTTCTAATGAGTGTTTGACGCTTTGTACAAATAAAAAAATTACTACCTCAATTTGAAGGGTAAAATATATATTTTTTCTTCTTTTTGCAAAAAAACAAATAGCTTATCACATTTTTACTACATTCGAAAAGCTACGCTTAAAAAAGAGCATAGTTCAATTTATTTTGTATTTTAACCGTGCTGTTAAATGATGAACACGTGCTGCCATCTAAGTCATAACTATTCAAGCAACCTGCGGCAACAAATTGTAAAAATTTTCAAGAATAACAAAATGTTTCTTCAATATCTTATCTTATATATTATTCCCTTCTCATTTTAAAACTTATCAGGCTGGCTAATGAAGAAAAATAGACTTACGGTCGAAAAATCAAGTTTTCGAAAACGCCCCTTGCTGTTTCAAAACCTTGATGCTGCCTGTAGTTCTTATGCATTTTTTAAAAGCAAAGTTCTAATGCAGTTTTCCATTTTTTACGTCGCTTTCGGCAAAAAAAAAACAAAAAAAAAAAATTAGCCTGTGTGTGTGTTCATATTTTAATAAAGCTTAAAAGCACTGGCTTTAGTTGTTCGGCTAAATTGATAAGTTTTTTTCGGTAGAGCGTTCGGCTATAAACTATTTGAACTTCGGGCAAGTTTGGGCTGTCCGAAAGAATATCAAATTTATTTTAGTATTAAGCATTACATGTACTCATAACATACAAACGTAATAAAATAAATGCAGTGGGAATGCTACTTGGTGTTTCGAATCCTTTATGCAGGCTACAGTTATCAGAGTGTATACAGAGTGTTCTTCCTTTTTTTTAAGCTTTGACTACATCCAGATCACTCAGCATAATGTAAGCATAAAAAAGTATTAGATTTACCTAAAGGAAATCCTTTTTGTGCAGAAAAACATTTTCATTGTATGCTGAAATGTAGATGTTTCTAATAGCAGTGTTCGAGATTTTGTACAAATGAAAAAATACTACGCCAAATTAAAACTACGTGTTTCACCCAGTAAACCTTTAATTTTTTATTCGCGCCAATACGATATAAAGCATTAAAATTATTATCAACTTCATTAGCAAGAAATCATTTTCTACTCCTCTGCTTTCTGCTGAAAAAAAAATACATTTTGTCTACATTCGAAAAATTACACTTAAAAAACGGCCTCAGTTCAACTGGTTTTGGTTTTGAATTTTAAGTGTTCGATTAAAAGAGAAACATGTGCGGGCATTTAAGCCGTAATTCATAAAGCAACCTTCTATGTGAAATAGTTCAATATTCAAAGATAAAAACACTTATTTTCAATCTAATTTATTACTTCTTTAGAATGTTCGTTTCAATCGCTACATGAGATCTTCGTCATTCTTTAATCAAATTCCATGTTTTTCGAATAATTTTAAATCGTATCATGCTGGTTAATGACAAAACATAGAAGCATAATCTTATAATTATTATTATTTTTTTTTTCTTTTGGCAAAAAGCTTTTTTGCTGTTTTTTATACGCATTCCTTCAATGAATAGCTTTCGAAAAGGAAGGCGCAATTGCTAGGTTTGTTGGGGTGTCAGGAGGCTGTTAATCAGAATGGCGCCAATTCGAATCTGTGCCAATAAATATCTCTTTAATATTTCTTTTTTTAATGTCAGATGCTCACATGGGCACGACTGTATTTGCCACAACCTGTTTTTTTTACATGCACAATTATTGTTTTTTCACGAATCACTACTCAGCCACACTTTTAATGATATTTATGTTTGAACTGAAAATATGTACGACCAAAAGGTGAGCGATGATCAAATTATCACAACATTGTATTTAACGAAGTTTTGTTACTGATGTCTGTAAATTACATGCCTTCTCTTTTGTGCTTTTTTTTCGGTTCTTCTTCATAATGTTCTTCCTTTGAAATTCTTAAAGAGCGAAATACCTTATGAAACGATTCGAAGCACAGTGCGGAGTTCCGCACGGGTCGACTAGTCTATTATACAAAGACGGTTTTATACAACATTTTAGTCTTTTAGGAAAGCTTAAAGCAGTTGCTAAAATTTGAGTCCTGCCAGCTCTCATAATCACGTTGCAACGACAATGCAGCGATCAGAGAAATCTTGTCAGAATGGATCGTTATTACGACGGTCGGTACTTCGTTCGTTGCGACGGTGTCTGACAGTTAAAGTCAGCAAATTTCAACAAAAGCTATAAGCCTTCCTTGAAAACTAAAATGTTGTGTAAAATCGTCTTTGTGTAATAAATATGCGACATGTTCTGCATCCGTTAGTGCCTGACTTGGTGTGCGTAGTGCGCCAGCATTGGGCTTGCGAACGTATGTTACTATGTAAATCTTGTTCATCATGATATGGCAGACCAGCATGTCAAGTTTGTAAACAACCTTTTGGGACACCCTGTATATATATATATATATATATATATATATATATTTATTTATTTATTTATTTATTTTCAATTCTTACTATGAAAAGTATGTTCTACCAAATTAGGAAATTTTAGATTTTTCACTCTGTTGTAAGTTTTTACTTTAAGAAGAAACCTAATTTTAAAATTTATGCTCTCACTCATTCAACACTATAAATTCAATTGTTTTTAATGAAAAAAAATATATTTTTCTCTAAAAAATATGAAATTTTGACACTATTGTATGATGCTGCCAAGATTAACTTTTGACTCCCTCAGCCCTTTGTTCAAGGACTCAGGGGTTAGAAATTGTTGTCTCTTTTCAAAAATTTTGATTTATTTGGAGATAAGCACTCTTGCAAGAAATGATGCAAGGCAGCAAATTGTACAAAATTATTACTTTTAGGTAATTAAATATGTATTTACCTATAATGAATATGTTATTACCTTTAAAACTGGCAAATTAGCCATTTTTTGTTGAATTTTTGAATATCATAACTTCCACTTTCCATTTTGATGCAGTTTTGGATGTCATCCCTTTTACAAAATTGTTTTGGATTTCTTCCTTTTTGTTGACCACCCTCATCCCTGGGTTTAAACTGGGTTCTTATGGTTTAAACACATTTTGTAAGAACTATTTTTGGAAAGTCATAAAGATTTTATGAATTAATTGTTAATGAATGTTTGATACTCACATTTGTACTCAATTTCTTGATTATAAATTAAGAATTCAATTAAGAATAAAATCTTGTAATTTCATTTCCTCATGAGTAGAAATTTTTATAGCGGAAATATTGTTTGAAAATCTATAACTACTAAAAGAATACAGTGAAATTCCGTTACAACGAAGACCAATATAACGAAATTTCTGTTTCAACGAACTACATTTTCAGTCCCTATATAATTGCCATTACATTATTGAATTACATTACTAGAGACGTACCGAGTACTCGGTAACTACTCGGTACTCGGCCTACTCGGCCAATTTGCCGAGTACTCGGTACTCGGCCAAATTCTGATCAGATACTCGGCCAATACCGAGTAGTTGCAAAAAATTGAATATTGTCCAAGACAGATACTAAAATTTATAAAAAAAGAGCAAGCATTATATTCTGCAATCATTTACAATTAAAATTTATAAGTCAAATTTAAATTTTGAGAATAATGAAGTTTGTAATGCTTCAATGGAGTAAATCTTTATTTTAATGTCCCCAGCAAAATGGGCTGAAGAAAACTTTTAATAATAGTTTCACATTGAAATTTTTGGAAAATGAACTTTGAAGGGATTTTATAGTCAAATAAACTCTTCTTTGTTTATCTTTCTCTCTTTTTTAAAAATATTCTGCCTTGCTAATGCACAAATTAATATAGCTACGATAAATTACTCAGTTGTTTCATGGATTTTTTTTTTTTTTTTCAATTTTGTTATGTGATACAGACTACAACTTCTCTTTAGATTATTTAACGGACATGCTCCTTGATGAATGGGGGTTATGAGGAAAGGTGCACAAATTAATTTTGCTAATGCACAAAATAATATAGTTATGATAAATTGCTCAGTTTTTTTCATTATTATTATTTTTTTTTCAATTTATTTTGTTATGTGATACAAACTACAACTTCTTTTCAGATTATTTAACGGACATGCCCCTTGATGAACGGGGTTATGAGGAAAGGTGGTCTAGAGGTAGAGGAAGAGAAGATTGGGACTCATATTCAACAATACCTTCTACTCCACTTCCACCACATGTTGCAGCTGGTATGTGATCTGTTTTAAATTTGAATTATTACTCGAAAAAGTTTACTTATGCTACTTTTGATCAAAAATTTTCTCATTTTTTTACAGTATTTTTTTTTTATGTTTTTATTTTTGGCAAAAAAAAAAGTTTCAAAAGCGATTATTTTGTGGAAAAAAATAGCGATGGAAAAGTGAAAAAAGAGAGGAATGAATCTTTTAAACAATACTGAATGGTTTTCAGATGCTTTCATTTGCAACTTTCATCAATTATTTGATAACAGTACCCCCTTTTTTTTGAAATGGTATTTTTAAAAGTAGTTTATGGAAAACTTTTGGTTTATAATTTTTGACTGATACAAAAAAAAAAAAAAATGTAGTTTTTAAACTTTTGTAAAATATTTATTATTTTTTAGCAGTAAGTTATTGCCCCTAAGCCAGTTCAAAGGTAATATACCAGACAGCTCAGTTATCACATCCAAAGATTGCAGTTTCATTCTTATTAGAAACATGGGTGCAAGACCTTCCGTCTCAGGACGGATTTCCGTCTTGACAAAATTTCCGAGACGGAGGTCGGAACGGAAAAATTCGATGACTTTCTTTTAGTTTTTAATGAAAAAAGAAAAATTGAGTGTTTGAAAAATATGCTTTAATATTACTGGACCGTTCCATAACCACGAATTTACATTGACATTCTCTCGGTTTTCTGCCATGGGCTCGTTTTGTTTGCAATGTGCTTTTGGAGGAGTGGCTTTTCGACTCGCGCCGTTTCACTTTTTTTTATGTGTAGCTCTGTTATTTCCAACTCACTGCATTGACCAAGGAGTTGCTGGTTGGAAACACCGATGGGCAACCGTTCCTGCATTTTTGACAAAGACTTGAGGAAACATTAAACTCTGTCATTGAATCTAACACTCGCTAGACTGGAAATATTGGAGGGGAGGGGGAGAGAGAAAGGAAAGAAGAAAAATAACGGAGCACGAGTTTGCGAAAAAACGCTGCTCTTGCAAAGAGGGTAATCTGTTCGCAAATTAAAACGTTGATATCTTGGACAATCTAAGGCGGGGTGGGGGGTTACTCACGGGTTACAGTATAAAATATCGAAAAACTGAATTGAAGATATTTTTGAAGCTAGGAGTGGTTCGATATTTCTCCTCTGCAAACCCTTAAAAATTTAAAAGTCAAAAAGTTTTAGGCTGTCTTTAATGATGTAAAAGCGGGAAGGGGGAGGTTTTGAAAAAAATCGAAGACTGGAGACTTAAAAACACTAATTTAGGCAATCTTTGGTGAATTTATGAGAGATGGTTTTGGTGTTTTAACATGAAAATGTTTTGTAGCTGATGTATTAAAAACTATTTGAGGCTATACGTAAATGACTTAAGTTAAAGGGCATTTGAGACCATCTTCCGAAAAGTGTTTGTAATTGAAGTCTTAAAACTTTCATGCTGTCTTTGGCAATGTTAAGAGGGAGGGAGGGCGCTCTCTTTAGGCGAAATTCCGAAATTGGAGTCCTAAAAGCGCAACTTAAGACCATCTTGGGGTTTGGGGTTCTCCTTTCCCAAAAAATATTCAAAGCTGAAGTACTCAGCTTTAGGTAATCTTTGGAAGACTTAAGAAGAGGGAATTCGAAGGCTTTCTCTCAATACGTTTTAGAATTTAAATTCTTAAATCTTCGGTGATGAAAAGGGGAAACCGTAAATTTAAGTAAAATTTAGTGAACTTAGAGGAAAGAGTTCGGGGGGGGGGGGGTCTCTCCTCTCTCCCCGAAGTATTGAGATGCTATTTTAGCTATTTTTGAGTAAGAGTTAGGGAATTCAGGGGTCTTTCTCGAAACGTTTTCGAAATTGAAGTCTTAAAACTTTGGGTTGTCATTGGCGATGTGTGGAAGGGAGTTGCTCTCTCAATAGAAAAATTAACCTTAAACAAAAACTTACACTGCATTTAGTAAACACAATGAGAGGAGGGGGGTATTCCGCACCCTCAGTCCGAAATATTTTCGTTTCTGAAATTTTTAGAGCTTTGTTTTGGGCTATCTTTGACTGACTTAAGGGGGAAGGATGTAGGAATATTCTTTCCAAAAGTTTCCAAAATTAAAGTATTAAAATTTTTAGGCGGTCATAAGTCATGTTTATAGGTAAGAGGGGTACTATTCCTACAAAACAATTTAGAAACTGAAGCCTTAAAAATTGAAATTTAGGACATTTGTGGTGAATTCAGAGGAAGGGTTTCGGGAGTTCTCTTCCGAAAATTCTCTGATGCTGAAATATTTAAAGCTCCACTTTAGACTATATTTGAGTGCGTTAAGAGGGATGTGATTCGGGAACCCTGCCTGGGGTTAGGATTCGGTTCCCCTATTTATTTTTTTAATTAATGAATGTTGGAAAGGGTACCTTGTTTAAAAAATATATCTACTTCACTGAAGCGATTTTTTATTGCTAATTCTATCTTATAAAAGAATTCTTTTTCAGATGAAGACTGTGTGGGGGAATGGTGACAGTTCATTATCATTAGTCGGCTTTACCCTTCCCCCACCTTTCCTTCTTTTCTAGTTTGTTAGCGCTACCTTGGGTAGACTTTCCGATCAGAACTGATTTATGTTGCAAAAGTGAAAATCTTATGTCCTTAAGCGATTTTATTGCTACAATAAAAATGTTTACGATCGGCAAAAAACTAATGGTGGGGTGCTGCAAACGCTTTTACCCCTTACATTATCCAACATCGTCTAAAATTGCGTTTTTGAAACTTCAATTTCGAAATGTTACCGAAGGTGGGTTCCTGAACTTCATCCCTTCAATAGTGCATTCAAAAAGCGTACAAAGGTTATGAAATTTAAATTACAATTTGTTTTTAAATCTTCAATTTCAGGAAAAGCCCATAGCGTCCCCCTACCCCTTCTCTAATATTTTTTGAAGGTTGCCCAATATTGTGATTTTGGGACTATCAGTTTGAAATAATTGATGTAAGAGTCCCTGAACCCCTCCTTTCCCTGAACTTTAACAAAATGGCCTACCATAGCGTTTTTTGGACTTCAATTTGAAAAAATTTATGGGGGAGACCCCCAGACCCCCCCCTCCCCTCTTTTATTGCCGGATTTTAGACTTTTTGGAATTGTAATGTCAAATCACTTAAATATTACAATTTTAAGGCTTAAAATTTAAATCAAACAGATTCCAAAACTGGCATTGTTAAAATCTACAACATTTATACATACAAATTTTTCCTTAAGCCCGCATGTGGGTGGGGGGGGGGGCTGAAAATATTTTCCGTCTTGAACACATCACCAAACTTGCACCCATGATTAGAAATCATCAGTCTGGATTAGTAAATACAGCTTCAATGAGATGACAGCTCGGTTATTCTCTGATAAGTTCTAATAAGAACAAAACTGCAATCTCTGGATGTGATAACCAGGCTGTCTGGTATATTGTATTTATTATTATGTTTTTCTTTTTCTTTTTTCCAAAGGTTGAAGTTTTCTGCATTTTTAAAGTTATTGGGACAAAATTTGGTATGAATTTGAAATCAGACTCATAGTTGGATGAATATTTATATATTTTTTTTTCATAGATCAACTTTGAATCAATGCAGAAAATGCTATAAATGTTCACTTTAGATTAAAAACAAACAAAAACTAGGTACGCATGCCTAACATAAATTCATTCTCTAACTTCTGCTACACACTCACATGGAAATGTCAACAAAAAATTCATAGTCATTAACATAAACAGATAAAAGTCTTCTGATTAAAAAAAAACTTCGATTGACAGAACTAGAAGTTTGAGGAAAACCTATTTATACAGATTAATGGTTTGAAACCAACACTAACAATGTTTGCAAAGCTCTAACTTTGTGATATCTTATTTCCCAACTTATAAAACGCAATAAAAATCCATGTGATTGAATCTTACTTTTTCTTTTCTCAAAATAATATGTTTTTGCACAATAGAGATACACGCTACCTGTTCTCACCTGTCAAGTATTTTTGCTGACAAAGCTCTGGACACTTCAAATTTCTCTGAAGCTAATTTAATTTCAGATCTTGAATTTAAAGCCAAATTTTTTTATGTCTGCAACTCAAAAAATATTAAAAAAAAAAAAAAAGACATTTTATGTCATTTTTGGGGTACTCTATTGCCTTAAGAACAAAGTTTGATACTGCTAATGCTTCGTTTTTATTTCCTCACTGAGCCAAATGTTACGTCGTAGCTGCCAACTTTCCCAATTAGTTTGGAAAACTCCCAAATTTAGATCCGTTTTCCTGAACTCCCTAATGAAGTTAATAGTTCCCAAATTTTCATCAATGCAAGGAAATTCCCTAAAAAGGGGATCTTTTAGTGATTTCAAAAACAAAACTTTTTCATACACAAGTATGAAATTTTTTTACGTATCATTTTTGAAACTCTTTTATTTTATTTTCCTTCTTTTAAAAACTTTTATTTCTCAAAAAATAAGGTAAGATGTGCTGGAGTTTTTTGCCAATTTCCTTAATTTTACCAACTGCGAGTAATGTTTGCTATCAAACAAAGCTTATACCTCTTTTAAGTCACTTTTTTTAAGCCTTGAAGGTTTTTTTTTTTTAACTTTAAAAATGTTATAATAGTAATCTTATTATCCGAATTTCGGATCCTGCTGTCAGCGGTGGATCCAGGTTCTGACTTTGGAGGGGGTCATTTCTGGAAGAGGTAAAAGAGGACATAAGTAATTTTTTGGCATAAATGTTCTAGTGCAATTTTTTTCTAAATCTAAGCACAGTTTTAGGCTATCTTTGGTCAGTTTAGGGGGGCAGGGGGGGTCCCCTGTGACCCTCCCCCACTCCCTTTTTGGATTTGCGCCCGTGTGCTGTATTTCTGAACTCAAAGTTTTGATCCTACAGAGACTCAATTTGGGAAATCCCTACTTATGTTTTTGAAACCCCTTGTTCATGCTTTTGTCACCAAATTGTTTCATGCAAAGTCTCTCTAATTTTCATGTGTTATCAATGTTGGCAGGTATGTTACATTTCACCTTATACGTTTTCTTTTTTAGCTTTAGATGAAGACCGTTATGGCATGCCCAGACGACGTCGTGCTTCTCCTGAGTGGCAGAGGGGAAGAATAGACGATAGAGACACTGGCTTGGCACCCATGAGCCACAGGTATATAAATAGGGCGACCTTAAATTGTGAGTTTGCTGCCTTTTCTTGGGTTATATTAAGCATAACAATATTTTGGAATAGAAACTGAATAGCTGCTGCATCATTTCAAACTTAAATATGAATATTGTTTTTCTTCATATCAGGATGAGACTTTTTCGGTACTACACCACATTTAGTTTAGTTTTTTTTTTTTTTTTTTATTGATGACTCTGGGATTCAAATTATTTTAAAAAAATGAATAATTTGCCATAATTGGTAAATGCTTTTTTGACCCCGGTAGCTGTTCAGAAAATTTCTTTTTCAGGAAAAGTAGTGAGAATTTTTCTCCTATTTAAGGTGCAGAGTGAAGGGGAAGAGTAGAAATTTTGATTGACCCTATTGATTATGCACTTGTTCTAATATAGTTATGTCTGCATGTAGAATGTTTCAATGTTTTGGAACCCAGGGCAGTTTCATTCTTGTTACAAGTTTTTAAAATTATTGTTATTGAGACAAAATGACAAATTTAAGATCTAGATTCTTTTAATAATCTTACAGAACTTTTGCATACATCCTTTAATGAATGAAAGTTGCATTTCATTTCTTATTCTAGACAGGGAGGAAGAGGACAACTACCACCAAGAGAAGCAAGATCAAGGTCACCTCCTAAAGGAACTGGATCCAATCGAGGTTCATGGAGTGGACGTCATGAAAGAAATATTGACAATAGAAATGAAGATTCTCAAAAAGTAAATTTCAGTTTAGCTGTGTTGAAAATGTTTGATTCACTTTTGTCATTCATTACCTGTTGCAGTTTATTCATTTTTAGAAGCATCCAAAATATTTATTTTAATCTATTTTTATACTCTGAGAATATGGTTGTTAATTAGATTTTTTTTTTTTTTTTTTGTACAATCCCCTGGATTTTAATTTGATCGTTTTATCATTCAAAGAAGCTATAAATTGAAGAAAAAGAATCTATATTACGCAATTACATTTTTCATTGTTATGTTAGTATGTAAAGAACTGCAATCTTTGCTTTATTTTTATTTCATTTATGAAGAATAACAGCAATATTCTAAGGTACTGGAAACTTGGTTTAGTTCTAAAGTATTAAAATCACACACACAAGAATGAACTCACACCTAAAAAGACAGAGAGGAACCGAGATAACTTAGTTGACTGAAGCAAGAGTTGTAAATGCAACATATCTTATGTTTAGAATAACACATTCTAAAATTGCAAAATTATTCAAAAAAAAAAAAACTTTTTAAGCAAGTTAAATTAATTATTATTATTATTATTTTGAATTACTTAATTTAAATCATAATTGAAATCAATCTGAATAGATTTAAATCAATGAATCCTGTTACTTTGCCCCCTTCCCCCCATAGTTTTAAAAATAAATTTAAATACACTTAAATCGTGCTTTTTAAAACCTTCAAATAAATAGTTTTAGGGTCAGAATACATTTTTCTCTTACATACAATTCACGATGTGAGTATTGCTGATAATTTTGCAATGTAAAAAATTTCTCAACAAATCTGTGAGCTGAAATCCTTAAAATTCTAAAATCTGCTACCCCCTTCCCCCAAACAGTGTGGATTTGAGAGTTACTGTTACCTTTTAATTCTGTTGAAGCAAAATTCAAAAGCTACTTAATGCCATAACATAGCCTTGAAAGTTTTATGAGTTCAGATGCTATTTGAAATGAACATGATCTTTTCATTTAATGTTCATAACTAAAATTCTTTTTTTTTTTTTTTCTTGTGTGCCTTGCAATTACAAAATTTCTGTTTAATTTGAATTGAATATAGATCATAAGTGTCTTATCATAACGGTGGAAATAATGAGATAAAGTGTTTGAAATTGGAAGGAAGGGGGGGGGGAGAACCTTCCTTTAAAAATTTACTACCTTGCTTGTTCTTAATTTCATGAAAACATTCATGATGGATGATATGAGTTTAGACATCTTTTTCTAGTTTAAATTACTTTTAAAATTTAAATTTAATGCAATTTTTTCACATTCAAAGAGCATTTTTGTGTAAGTTTTAAAAAAAATACTATGAGCAAATTTATTTTTAGTCTTTAGATGACAGAAAAGGCAGAAACAACAGAAAAGATAGAGTTAAGCGAAAAGATGAGTCATCCAATGATAACAAATCTGTCTCTTCATCAAAAGAGTCAAAAGATAGACCATCGGGGAAAAGACCTCATTCTCCATCTCCTTCTCTGAAAGATGCAAAAAGGCGTAAAGAAGATGTACATACCCCAGAAAGTGTTGTTTCCTCTGAGAAAGGTGATCTTTTTTTCCTACCCCTCTCCTCCATGTTTTCCATTTTAAAATGTTAAACATTTTTACTGTAATTTTTTGTCATTTTAATTTGCATCTAGTAACTGTTTCACATCTAGTTTCACAAACATAAGTTCTGGTTTCTATAAAATTCATATCTTCTTTTCCTAAGCGATACTTCTTTCCTTTCCAATTAATTATGTCTTCTAATGTATATCCATACGTTTTAAACTATGTCTAGATAGATCAGAATGAACATAAGCATGTGTGCTAACCTGAAATGTACAGTAAGCACTGGATTATCTGCGGGTTCTGTCACAATTTTTTTTTTTTTTAACTTATTATTGTGTTATTGTTTGCTCTTAGATTTTACATAAATTTTTCATATTTAGTGTCAGTATATGCAATGTAGCAGTATTTTTAGTCGTAATTTAAATGTGTCTGATGGTGTTAATATTTTTTAGCTATTGTATACACAAAGTATCGTTTTTACCTATTACCTGGATTATCCGTATCCATGGTTTTGGCTTATCCACGGTTACCATGCTACCCTATTCTGTGGATAATCGGGGGTTTATTGTATATGTAAAGTATATTTTATAGTAAATGCAAGATTTCAGTCAAAAGTTGTAAAAATTGTTATAGGTTTTAAATTTTTGCATTGCCCTCAAATGTATGAATATGATTTAATTAAACAAAGAGTAAAAGGTTAGTTTAACTAAGTAAAAGCATGTCATTGATAGAGTTTTTTATTTTTTTTTTTAAATTAAGTTAAAGAAAAAGACTTGAATGTTTTGTATTGATTTTTTCCTCTTTTTGTATTTTTCTAGGATCATCATCTTCATATAAAAGAAGTAAAGAAGATAGTAGAGACCATAAATCTAGTAACAGTCGCCAAAAAAGTGGTAAATTTCATATAGATCATTTCCTAGGGATAGAAATGCCCATGCATAAAATTACTGTTCATAAATAGTTTGTATAATAATCAGTAGTGTAAAAATAAATATGTTTTTTAAACAATATAAACAAGCATGTCATTAATATTACAGCAGTCCCTTGTCATATCGCAGTGTTTGAATGGCTACTGAAAATTGAAGCAAAGACCTAATAGGACCTTGATCATGTAAAATAACGGCTCACATACAGCATTCAAAGTAATTGACGTGTGCGCCTATAAAAATTTAAGTTTATTGTTATATGTGACCATAATTTGCTTAATGAAAATAGTAGGAAAAATTAGCTAACAAAAAATGAGTTAATTTTTTTTTACCTCTAAGATAAGAAACGAAAATTACTGTTGAAGTTGCAATGAATTCAGATGGATTGAATATATCCCTGCCCTGTTCATTGTCTTAAACAACTAGAAAAAAGACTCTTCCCGAGAAATACCTTGTTTTTTCTTCATCAGTGGTCTCAAATTTAAAGCAAAGTATACTTTTATCATTAATTATTGGGGACACAGAGGAATAACTGACAATATTTGAATCAGCTATTTAGCAAGAGTTTATTTACTTGAAAACTGTAGAAGTACAATGTAATGTCAGTCTTGGTGAACTGAGTGCTATTTAATTAAGGAAACTTGTAAGCATCGTTTGAGGTATTTTTGGTATAAATTCAAGCAATTTTGTTATCCTAATGCCTAAAATAAAGACTTAATTATTATTATTGTTATTTTAAATGCTACTGTATACAAGTTGTGCATGGTGGTCAGGAAGGAATTTAAGTGTGAGTTGATTGCAAGACATTTATTGAACTATAAGTTAAAAAATTTATTTAGATTTCAAAATGGCAGGATTTCCAACCTCTGAAGACTTATGGAGGCATTTTCACAAACCTTGTTTTTATCTTTTGTGCAAGCCACATTCCACAGTAAGAGTTTGTCATGTTTTTTATGAAACTTAGCATGTCCACAATGGAAACTTTTCCTGTGAAATAGAGAGCCTTTGATGATGATTGTTTAGCAAAACAGTCAGTCTTTCATTCCGTTGCAAGAAATTATAAAAGACAAGTGTTTTTTTTTTAAGGCCCTGACAAGGTCAGTGATGTATCCCTATTCTGGAAGGCCTTCAACAACAACCACAAACGAAAATGTGTAACTGAAATCTTGAACTCATAGTCTGTCAACTGAGTGTTCCTTAAATGGCACAGACATTAAGTAGTCAAAAAAGTGAAAATATGATGAATTATCTGCAGATGTAAAAAGTGGGCAAAGCTGGGGATCAGCCTCTTGGCTTATAGTCAAAGGTATCAACAGTTCTTCCGCCATCCTAAGGTCCTGACATGGCTCCCCTCAACTTATTCTTGTTCCCTTACTTGAAAAGTAACATGAAATGACATCATTTTTTGTCATTTGCGAAAGTCAAGGAGTCTTGCATCAAAGCGCTGAAGGGCATTCTAGAAAAGTCCAATTATGACTCCTTCAATGTCGGAAATTCTTGCTAGAAGTGACATAAAACCTCTCAGGTGGAGTCTACTTTGAAACCTGTCACTGTTTTATTATTTCGCAATGGTCCAATCAATAAATGTATCCTGATTTACTCACTGACATTTACTTTTCTTACGCACCTTGCATTCAATGTTTTGCAGAGAAAATTTTAAACTGATTAATCAGCTTTATATTGAATCTCACTGGTTGCATCTCACTGGTCTCAATCTTCAACTTCTTTGGCTGCTAAATATACTAGCCCAAGGCGTTTATTCCTCAAATTTTTGAAAATTCAAGGGAGAATAATGGATGGCAGAGTTTATTTTAGGGCTGTTGTACCTAATTAAAATGTTAATTTTTTTTTTTTGTTAATTTGTGCTTTTTAAAAACACTTGGAATGTGTTGATCTATTTTCCAAAAGGTAAATTGGAGGTATCCTCTCCTAAGAGTGATGTATCTCATCATTCTGGTTTGCCTGCTGAGAAAGTCGAATCAGTTGTAAGAAGCACTAATGATGGAAAGAATAAAGAAAAAGATGACAGGAAAGTTAGGCGTAATGGTATGTACTTACATGATATAATGTGAGTTTTTACAAAGATCACTAAAACATTTTGCATGCGTTATTTTTTGAGTTTTTTTTTCCCTGCTCAAATAAATAAATCAAAAAAAAAAAAAAAAGAGGATGGAAAGTTCTTTGGAAATTGTTAGTTTATCATGTTTGACATTTTTTACTTTTTAAATGTATATACATGCATTTATGTTTTGGTAAAAATTATTTCCAATTTTCGTAATTCATATTGGCATTATCATAGTATACTTTGCTAAAAAATCAAAATACCATATAATGTTATATACTGAAGAGCTTCTTTTTTTTAAATTCCTGTTATAATAAATCTTCTGCTTATACCAGAAAAAAGAAATGCTACTTAGATTTTGGTACATAGAATTGATGCTGTTTAACAGAAACAGAACTTCTAGATTTATGTTTGAAAGTTTTACATTCTTTTATCAAATTAACCTCCATAACAGAAATTTTTTTCAGCATTCTGCAAGATAATCTAATAACCGTAAAATTTAAATTGACACTGAGAAAGGCAAAAAAAAAAAAAAAAAATAATAATAAATAAATAAATAAAATAAAATAAGATGCTAATGCAAGCACATGCTACCTCTGAGTGGATTCTATCCCAAAAGATATGTTACTATTTTTCATTAGCTGGAATTTAACTTTTTTTCTTTCAAATTGTTTTTTTTTTTTTTTTCCTCCTTTAACTAAGAAATAGTCTGCAAGTTTTTGCAAGAATCTGCAACACGCATCACCGCGCTGTGCTGTTTCTACTACCACATTATCAACTAAAGAAACTTGATATTTTTCTAAGTAAAAAAACTTCTTAAAAAGTGCCCTTTCTTTTGAGCAATAAAATTGCTTAGTAATTCTTGTGATTAAAATAATGTATGTATTTTGCATAGTGTAACTGATGGTTGGTAGTTATTTTTTCCTTAATTTCTCTGAAACCGTCCACAGTTACTCTGGAAAAGTAAGGACAAAGTGCATTAAGAAAAGGTACTAAAAATCGTGAACCAGAAACCTTTGATGAGTGGATACTTCGGTATCATTTGGCATTACTATGACAGCACCTGAAGCAGGAATGCTGTAACAAATTAGATGGATCTTGCAACTCAGAAACAATTTTTTCTATTTTGTTGAGTGTTTTTCAGTTTATTAAATCATTAATTATGTATACAAATGTAAATTAAAATAGTCTTTTTTTCCTTTAAAAAATCTTTCACATTCGCACTTTGATATTTACTTTTGCAGCGGAAAACCGATTTTACATTGTGCCTTTTATACATTATCTCGCTTCTAACATCTGTTGATCCCAGAAAATTGCTATACTGATAATGCCAAAATGTTCCGGATTTTACAAAACCCTTTTTCAGAAATTCCACTTTCTACGTTTTTCTACAAACAGATAAAAATCATTGGTGATAAACAAGTTCTTAAAAAATTAGTTTAAAATATTTTTCTCATTCATTAATAGGCAAAATTGCCTGATTATGAGTAATCGGCACAGCGGCCGATTACCAATTACTGAGGATTAATCAGAGCATCCCTAATATATAAATAAATTTTAAAATTTTCTCTTCTAGACGTATTAAACTGGATGTACATTATTTCTAAAGAGAGTAATTTTTCAATTATTTGAGTAACTTGAACCACCCTGTTGAACTGCTATTTCACTTTGATTTAGGTTCTATCATTTTGTTTCATCAGCAAATGATTAGATTTATTTTGACAAGGATGTTTAGTTGCTTTTGTGTGATTGATTGTTTCATTCACATAGTGTTATTGCTTTTTTTCTTATCTCATGTCATGTAAATCAGAAGATAGTGCACGTGGAGAAGATGACTTTAGTGATTGGAGTGATGGAGATGATGATTTGTTAAACAGAGACGATTTTATGGAGGTATTTATGAATTAATTATTCATTTTCTTTTGTTAAATGATAAGATTTGCAATATATATATATATATATATATATATATATATATATATATATATATATGTGTGTATATATATATATATATATTATTATGGTCAAAATATTTGTTATAGTTGTGTAAAAAAATCTAAGAAAACTATTTGAATGATAATTATAAAAGTATCACCCATTTGGCTTAAGTTTGAGCAGGTATATCCTCAGCAATGGCCAAAATAACCAGACCTAGAAAATTGTTCTATGAACAGGAATAAGAAGTATCTTTTGACTTATCTTTTAAAAAAGAAAATGATAGGTATCAACTTACACCGACCAAATCTGGAAAACCTTAGAAGAAAGGAATTATTTTTAGGCACCTGACAAACTATTACTGAGTTTATAGGAAAACTCATTGCAACATGGTTTCCAAAAGTTCTGAAAGAACAAGTCATAAAATAGGCTTTTTTTTTTACACCTAGTTTTGTTGGACCCAGGAAATCAGTTAAAGATAGAATATTTCATTAATTTTGCTACCTTAACAAGATGGGGTAAGTGGGGCCCTGAACCAATGGTTAACATTAAAAAACAAATGATGTATAAAATTCAGAGTGGAAGTTATGGCCCACAGCTGACATTACATTCACATTCTTTTAATTTCAATAGATCTTTAATTTATTCACTTTTTCAACATTTAATTGAAAAAACTTTTTAGTTTTTCACATGATTCAATTATAATAAGGAAGCATGGGTTAGGGTAGTATTTTAGATGGTGTAGGGTATTTAAGAAAGGGCAACTCTTGATGACAACCCTGAAAATAATTATGATTAATACTGAAAGCTACCTTAGTTGAAACAATTTCACTTACAGCTTCTTCCAGCAGAAGTGGCTACAAAATGTTCCAGTCTATCAAAGTAGATGCTGAATATCAGCTTCCTGAGGGTAATTGCTGTTCCAAAAGTATTCCTGTGCAAGCCTTTAAAATAAAAATTAAAAAAAAGATTTTTAGAGCCCAGTAAGGAGTTCTTTCAAGAAAAATATGAATCATTGAAGAATGAACACCTTCTAACAAATCAAATTTGAAAATTAAAAGGCAGTGGAATTACACCACATTGTCTATTTTTCATTAATTTTAAAGTACCAATTTTGACATAGTAAAAGTTGTCCTTCAAAATCTCATTTTCTCCTCCACAACTCCTTCATTTTTGTTTTTAGAATTGAGTACAAATCCAGTAAAGGAGTCGGGAGACTTTCCAGTATTGGTGTTCCGTTGATCTTGGGGGAGGGGGCACCCTTGCATAACTAATTATTTTGTGTGGGAAAAACTCTCTTATTTTATGTAATTTTTCAGACTGAAGGTAACAGTAGTGTAAAAAGCCAACACAAATCTGTTGATAAAAATAATGATGATTCACTCTATGCAAGCTCAAAAAGGAAGGATAAAACATCTAAAGACAGACCTCAGGAATCAAAGAAAATTAAAGAAATGAGTAGTCGTACCAGCAGTAAAGACAGGTAGAATATTTTTTTTACATTTCAAACAGGTATATGAAGTATAATTTTCAGTGCTATTTATATCATTACATGATTTCTTGAGAAGCTTTCAAATTATATAGTTTTTATACTAAAACACATTTCTAAAAAAATAAATATATCTCTGCTCAATATTGAAATTTTTTAAAAATATTAGCTTAAAAATATAAAATCTTGTGTAATGTTGTGAATCATGTAAAATACATGCATTAAAAATTCAGCCATAGATCTTCTTGTTCTAGTTCCTTATAATGTAGTGGAATGTGGGGCGAAGTGAAATGGTTAAGATGGCGGAGTTTTTTTAAAATGAACAAATTAGAAATTTGTTTTGAAAGTTACAGTACATAAAGAAAGAACATTGTATTTTATAATAAAACTTGCGTCAAAACAGTATTTTTTATTTTTAGCAGTAAATTTGAGTCTTCAAAAAAAAAAAAAAAAGGAAAATTTTCAGTTTATTTTTTTATGGGGCAAAGTGAAAAATAAAATATTTTTCTGATGAAATGTTTTCTCTTCGATTATAAAACATTTTTAATCAAAAGAATCAGTAAATGAAAAGTAGAATGAATAAATGAAAAGATAATGAAACAATAAACTAATAGTTATATGAATAAATCAATTAATATATGAAGTAAAATAATCAATGAATAAGAAAATAAGTGAATGAATGAATAAATATAAGTGAATTACTAATTGAAGGAATGTTAATGAATTAATTAATAAATGAAAACGTAAGTGATTTATATTAAATGATTGAGTGAGTAAATGAAACAAACTATTTCACTCTGCCCCATCCACTTTGTCCCGCATGTACTTGACAAATTGTACAATTTATTTAAGGTACAAATTAGCTTAATATTAACTAAGTTAAGACTGCATTGAATATTACATATAAATGCTTATAACAATAAATTTATCATTTTATATTAACAAAAATAATTTGGCTTACAACAAAATATTATAAAATGAGAATCATTTATTAAAAATTGCCTGTACCACCAAATGCTTTAATCTTTGACGGTATTTTTTCCTGACTGGAGTAGACTACATATGGTACAACATAGTTAAAGCATTACCAGATAGGTGGAGCTAAAAGCAGGTAAAATATTTCACCATTTCACTTTGCGCCATGTTCCCCATGTTCCCCTACTTTAATTTTTAACATTTCATCTTTAATATCATTTCTAAAGCATTTTCCATATAAATTTTTGGATTTTATTTATTTATTTTTTTAATGGTAGGAAAGGTTTTCTTTCTAAAATTTGTCACTCTTTTAAATGCATGGTGTTGTCAGCTTTTAAGATGTTCCGAGGAAACACATGTCTAAAAATATTTTTCAACTATTCTTTGGACAGTTAAACAGTTTTAATGTATCTGTTTTAACTTTTTTCACTTATAGATCAAATGAAGATTTCCAGTTAAAAGAAAATAAATCTTCAACTGAAATGAAAGATTTAGATGCTCAAGAAACATTTTCTCTGAAGGAAGATACAGGTAAAATTAGAAATTGCTGCTTGAAAAATTTCTTTTGCATTAAACTTAAAAGCTTTAATTTTCAGGGCTCACTTGTTCCGAGTTTTACCCATAAATCAAAGTGTTTTGAAAAAAAAAGTGGACTTTAACTTTTTATAACTGCTAGTCAAAGTTTAACTCACAATATTTCAATATAGGACAAATAAATAAACTATACTGACTGCAAAGCTCCTCAAATGGTCATACTTTTTCTAAAAGTCCAAGTCTCTCTTTTAGTTTCAAATCTCTAAAAGTCAGTTTTTTTTTTTTTTTTTTCAAAATCTGGTCCCTTTTCTCTCTTTCCACTAAAATTTCAGTTTCATTTTAAATTGTCCCAGTAACCTCTTTTATACTCTTGTATTTTGTTTTTCTAAACAAAAAACATGATAGTCCAGTCAATAGGTAGAAAAAAAAGGGCTTGCCTTACAAAAAATGGGGTCAAAGATTTTATTTTTTAAATTTGTGTATACTAGTGCCAATATGAAAAAACCAAGTTATCCAACACGAAAGACCTCGGAAGAACTTTTGGGGGCCGAAAACCCCCCAAAATTTGTGACTTTTTGTGGTATTTTCAAAATATCTCAAAAATGGTTAAAATCACAAAAAAACATCCAATGCAAATGTTAAAGAGGATTAAATTTCCTTCAACTTTTGTCATTACAACATTTTTGTAGCATGAAAAGCAAGCGAGTTACAGCTTCTTGAAAGTCACACTTTTCTGAACCCCTTCAGCGAATTGCGTGAAAGCGCATCGGATAACGGAGGAAAAAAGGAGAAACGCCAGCAGTCTGACCTTGGAAATCATTTGTCTTTCACAGCTGAGGGTAAATGCCTCCGTTCCCTTAAATTTAAACAAAACACCCCCATTCCATCCCCCCCCCCTTTTTTTTCTCCAAATGAGAAGAGTCGACTCAATAGCTACTCATGTTGGTCACTTCAGGGTTTGAGCGAGAGTATGTTTTATCAATTTGTGTGTTCTGAATTACAATTTTTTTCCTAGAAATGATTACGCCTGATCAAGGTGTTTTTTTTTATTATTATTATCATTATTATTTGCGAAATCAGTTTGCATGAATGCGAAATAAAGATTGTGAAGGAGAAGGGAACAGAAAATCTTCAAAGATGCAGCGCAAAACGGCAAAATGAAGAACATCAGCGTTTTTTGAAGTTCTTAAAAGAAGTGACAATTCACACTGCCTGTCACAAATTTTATATCAATGAGCAATCAATCTCTTCCCTTGAAGTAATGGTTGAACCTAACATGTTAACTAAATTCCTTAAGAAAGATTTCTGGCAAATTATAACAAAAAGAATTGTCTTATTCTACTTCTTGAGACATATTTCGAAGAGTGTGGCATTGAAGTTAGACAGACTCAAGATGATGCCGACTCACTCACTTACTGCTCTTCCAAAGGCAAAAGAAATTGAAAAGGTTGTTATAGTGAGCGAGAGTTCTGATGACAGCTTTAGGACAGCCTTTCAGCAACTTGTTCTTTTTAAAACCTGGAAGAGGGAATGCTTGTGATTTGTTTTTTTCCCCAATAAATCTTTTAAGTTTGACCCCAGCAATATTATTTTCATCCATGCGTCTAGTGGGTGTGATACGACTTCGGCGATCTTTGACCAAGGCAAAATTAAGTTGTACAAAATAGTAAAAAAAAAAAAAAAACATCCTGAAATTAAGGAAGCTATTGAAGTATTTATGGACCCAATCTGTCATCATGATGTCTTCCTTAGCTGCAGCTGGAGAAAACATTTTGCAAATATTATACACAGGTGACGTAAAGTATTTGAACCTATCTTTGAATACTTTGCAATTTAATCTTTTTATAAAACTAGTATACAGGGCTAAGATAAATCTTGCAGGGGTACCTCCAACGTGCGGGGAGGGGGGGGGGCATGCTGGACGTTATTACTCATATCGATTCTACCACCAAATTCAAAGTTGGTTGGGCAACATAATTGATCCAGAGAAATGGGGTTGGGAACGCAGGACACAAGGTCTGATGCATGTTGACACGAAAAGAGATTCAGTTACTCAGAATCTTTTGAAGATTGTACCTTGTACCTGCAAGAAAAACTGTACTGGAGCCTGTTCTTGTCACAAGACAGGTTTAAAATGCTCCAGCACGTGCAAACACTGCAGTGGCACAAATTGTGAAAATGTTGCAGAAATTTCATCTTTGGATGAGACTGCTGAAGAAGATAATTTGTTCCAGGAGCTTTTGGAATTACCGCAACAAGGAGATGAACAATTAAAGGACCACAGCTTCTTTCTACCCCCTACAGATTCTGAACTGGGAGAACCTGGACCTTCAAAACGGCTTCGAAGAAGATAAACAGCGTATTTTGTTGTTATTTCTCTATTTGCTTTAAGGTCGAATGAATCTCTCTGTAATTTAGATGTATGTATTAATCTTCTACAGTTGCATTTTCATTTTGTAAGAGTTTTTCATGCCTCAAAAAGTCAGTTTCTGCAGAATTTTTTCAAAGTATTCATTACGTATTACTATTGTACCTTTATTTATTCATTTTTTTTGTATATTAATTGCTTATTATCACCCTAATATTTATTCATTCACATTTATATTCGAATATTGCATTTTCGCTTGTAATAGAATAGATGGTACGAATTATGTGCTTTAAATGAATGAGAAGATTTTGTAATTCAATTACAAACTGCAATATAAATCATACGTTATTGGAGTCTGACTGAAGACTACCTCTGTCAGACTAGTAGTATTAGTTCGTGAGCGGTGGGGGAGGGTTTATTATTATTATTGTATCAGAGCATAGGATGCATGACTGTGTTGATTGTTTGCTTATTAGCTGCCTAATATTCATTCCTTCACATTAATATTTAAAAATCGCATCTTTGTTTGCAATAATTAGACAAGAATGTACGAATAATATCCCTCAAATGAATGTATATATTGTGTAATCCAGTTACAAACAACAATATATCATCTATTATTGGAGTCTGATGAAGACTACCTCTGTCAGATCAGAAAAGTTAGTTCGTGAGCAGTGGGGAAGGTTTTTTTAAAAATTATTATTGCATCGTTGTATGTGCTTTAAATGAATGCGTATATATGTATTTCAGTTTCATAATACATCGTTTGTTTTTGGAGTCTAGTGGGAACTAATCTGTCAGCCAGAATTGCTACTGTGTCCAGCGGGGCGGGGGGGGGGGGGGGGAGGTGAGCAAGAAACTCAAACTACTCTAACTGTCGATAAACTCTCTGAAACTAAAGTTTCTATTGAAGTTCTAATAATTATGACGCCTTGCTTTCAGTGTGAAAGATTTTTTTTTCGGAGTGGAGAAAAACTGCCTATTTTCAGAGAGCTATAGCAAGCTTGTTATTTGTGCTACAAAAAAGTTGTAAATACAAAAGTTGTAGGAAATTTTATGTTCTTTAAACTTTATATTTAAAACTTTTTTCTAAGTTGAACCATTTCGGAGATATTTTGGAAAAAACAAAAAAAGTCATAAATTTTTGTGGTTTTTCGGCCCCCAAAAGTTCTCCCGGGGTCTTTCGTGTTGGATAACTTGGTTTTTCCATGTCAGCACCAATATGTACAAATTAAAAAAATAAAATCTTTGACCCCATTTTTTGCAAGGTAAAATGTATCTATTGACTGGACTAATGAATGTATTGATCACACCCTCTACCACAATAATTCAGATTTTGAATCAAATGAGACAGGGCAGCTGCAGTTTGGAACATTTGGTGGGTGTAATAAATTCCTTTATAATGAATTTTTCAGAATTATAGTTCCAAAAACACAATTCCAGACAATCTTTGATGATGTTAAAGAGTGGAGGACAATCCCTTGGAGTTTTTTTGATTGGGGGGAGGAAGGGTGTGAAGTGATTTTCTAAAAATATTATATTTAGAAGAAAGTCATAAATTTTTATGTGATTTTTTTTCCTAATGTGTCTTTTTTCTTTGGATAAATGTTTAGAGAGGGGGGAGGGGGCTTACTTAGCCACTGGGTAGGTGTGGTAGTAAAAGAAGTTTCAATTTTATATTGGTTTTGGTATTTTATAAAAATATTCCACATTTTAAATTTAATGTGAATTTTGTTCCACATTTTGTGTTATTTGTTTACTATACATACATGATGTCTCAGAATTTACAAAAAAAAAAAAATGTTTTTCAGCCACAGATGTTGAAGAATATATCACTGCTGAAAGTGTTGACTATGATCCAATTAGTGATGATGAACTGGATGCTTTAATTGAAGAACCTGATGATTCCCTTATAAAACAGCTTAATGAGACTGAAAAATCAAGTAATTAGTGTATTCTGAATGTATTTTGTGTTATCTTAATACGCAAAGAAGTTTCTGTATAACTAAAGAAATTTATTTCAACATTTTTGTTGTTTAATTTCAGAAATTGTTGATGCCCTTGATGTGAATTGGTCGGCATTGATGAGTGAAACAAAAACAGAATTTGTGCCAGGTTTTGCCAGAAGAAGATTTAAAGCTGCTCATGTGCTTTCCAGAATTGGATTCTCACAGGTTTTTGCTGGCCCTGAATTGAGTGAAAAGATTGTTAATCTGTGCCAAAAGCAATTAAGCGAAGAAGATAATCAAAATGAAGGTATATGTTTGTTTGGGTGTGAGTAACTTCTACTCAATGTCTTTGCCTCTTTAATTCGTTGTTCGTCACAAATTTAAAATATTTTAAAAAAAAATCACAATTATTAAATTAGTCTTTAAATTTTTCTTTCATTTATTTTAGTTTGATTTATATTATGTAATATACTAACACGTCTTACTTGCTTGTATATTTGCTAACACAATGAGAACATTTTTCAGTCTTGTTTTCAGTACTAAATATTAGTTTGATTTTTTACTACCCAGTCATTAGCTTGAAAAATTTTTTTTTTAATTTCTATATATATATTTTTAACAGAAAAATTTTCTTATAAAAAATTAATGAGTAATACCTGGTACAATGTAAAAAATAGTGAACACTAAACACTTTTTTGAATAAATAAACTTTTTTGGGCGCTTACTTTTTTGTTAATCAAGAACCTAAAAAGCTACCTTTCTTTGTGTTGCACAAAAGTAAGACATTGTTTTTTTTCCCAATTCTTTTCTGCAGATTAAATGATTATTATGAGACATTAAAATTTTTTGTTATTTTGTCCAGAGTTAACCAATGATGCAGATATTGTTTCCATCGATATGCTCTCTTCATCTATGTCATCCCAAAGCAAAATAATTTTTGTTTTGCAACAAAAGATTATTTGAATAAAGTTTTTCTGCTAGATAAATTCATAGATTATAAATTTACTTTCAGAACGTTGTCAAAAATATAATTTCTTAATTATGTGCATAATGCAATGCAATTTAGAATTTAATCAAATACAATTATATTTTAAAGCCATAAAGCATAGATTTTAATATATACTCAACTTTTTGCATATTCATTCTTTTGTATGCTATGCAGCAATTCTAGTATTTACTTAGTGATACCAGTAAATATATTTGTTACCAAAAAATAAATAAAATGCTTTGTTAATTTGCTTTTCTGAGCTTGGAAGAGAGGTTTTGAAAAAAGTTTTGTGCATGTTAATGTGCTGCAGATGCTGTATTAAGTTCTCGATAACTGAATATTGTTTGTTTTTCATGGTGTCTGGCCAGAATTGGGTTAACGTCGGAATTTGTACTATTCTATTTAAACTGGATTAACCTGGCACACACATGATCATATATGGGAAGTTTTGTTATGGATATTCAAAAAGTTCTGAAAATTGCTAATTGTATTTCCCCCTCAATTCTAGCAAATGTCATAAAAAGACAAAAAATATATGGTATGTATATGTAATTGTGGCATAAATATATAGTATGGTTGTCTGTTTTTTACAGGTGAAGCAAATGGCAATAAAGATAAGAAGCCAGAGAAGAAATTTGTGCTGGAGCATCAACTGGCAGCCTTCCATGTTGCTATTTCACAAACCAAAAGGGAAAGAACCAATGCTTTCAACAATGTCGGGCCTTATAGGCGTGCCTTGTGTGCTCGAAGAGATCTGCAGATTAGAAAGCAACTTTGTAAACCTATAAATAAAGTAAGATTTCTTAATAGTTCTTCTTTTTTTTGCTAAATGTATTTTTTATGACTGTTTTTCTTCATGTATGTTTAAAAAAATACTTTCTCTTTTCAGTTTACAAAAAATGCAACTGTTTCCTACACTCCACAGTATAATGTAGTGGATAAGGACTTATATAAACGAAGTCTTGAACTGCTTAGAAGGAAAACATCTGAACAACATCAGCCACAAACAATTAATGTTTGTTGAACATCAGTTCTGTATAAAATGTACTTTGTTTCATCTCATAATAAAAGTATTTTCATTCATCCGAAATAACTAATGCAATTTATATTGTTAAAGTTTTGTTTGAATTACAGTAAATGTTTCTTATAATGCTCGCAAGAAAGAATTTTGGCACATTGTGTCAACTAATTGTCAACTAGAGCATGCATATTATTATACTTAAAAGGTATTGTGGCTACAGTGGGAGAAAACATTGAAGAAAGTAAGTTAAGATCATTTCAATAAGTAATAAAATAATGACTATACTAATAACTATAAATAAAACTAACTAACTATAATAACTATAATTACTGAGTAAAAATCTATTTAAATGTTAATTTTTGCAATAAAAACTTGTGCACAGGTCCAAGCCTTTTAAAAAAATGTGAGTAAAGCCTTTTGAAATGCTCTATTCTTTTCAAATTTATTCACTAATATTTTGAAGATTTTTCGGCGACCAATCAAAAGTTACATACAGTCAAAGCTCGTTAATTTGAAAACTCTTAGCGTATTGCTGCAAAAATGAACTGCATTTGCGATCCCTGTCCTTATTGTATTAACACATTAATACTATTTATTGTCTTTTGGATAAGACAAATCAGGGTCAAGATGAATTATTTTTAGAGGTCCCTTTATGTTCGTTTTAACGAGGTTCGGCTGTAGTTCAATTGACTGTGTGAAGATGAATCTGGAAGAAAATAATATTGTCTTTTTCTAAAGTCAATATAAGTACTACTAACTATATGAATTAGAATATCATAATAGACATGAATTGCATTTGAAAAATATTTCTATTGAGTGCACTCAAAGTACATCTAATGTTATTGTAAAGTTTACTGTTTTTAAACGTCCTTTATTTTATACAAAAATTAAGCTTCAAATCCTTAGCCGTTTTAATTTTGGTCAAAACATCTTTAATAATTTCAAACTTGAATAATACCTAAAGTATTAGTATATTTACTGTCTGACCACGGATTGTATGGAAAGACAAACATCTGTTTTACAGCCGGAAATGGACAAATCTATTATTTTTAGCAATGTCAGCTTTTGCAGAAGCAGAACCTCATTCAAATAAACGGAATACACGCATCAAATTTTTACTTTTCCCCTTCATTCCTATAGATTCGTCTCATCTGGACGTTTGAAAATTCCATACAATCCGTGGTTGGACAGTAGGAAGATGATTCAAATTTTAATGTTTGTGGGAATAATTAATTGTGGGAGTTAATTATTGTTAACAAAAAAACTTCATTATTTCTTTCTCCTAATTAAGAAAGTATTTTAATCATATTACTCATGCATACATTTTGAGGTTATTTTTCATTTTTTGAAATATTCCAAAACGGGATATGAGTGTACTGATGTTAAGTAATAGCTTATTGTTAATTCAAATTAGCAATTGCAGTACAACCTTGTTTATCTGGGTAACTGGAGTTTAAAGCAATATGCATGAACGAATCATGGTAGAATGTGTAATAAGCAAAACAAATTCTTAAATAATTGTTCAATGTTAACTTCCAAACCACTTTTGTTATAGATTTTTAATCAGCACCTATCTGCTTTGCAGTCTACCTTGAAAATAAAAGTTGTGTCAAGTGATGCAAGTTTAACAATTAAGCTTTAATAAAAGGAAAGGTAATAAAGTTTCCCATCAACATGTAGAAAAGAGCAATTTTATGACTCAAAATTTGAATTTAGACCTTTATTTTTTAATTACAAAAAATTCATTTTGTTTAATGGATTCTCTTGCTAAAACAACCATGGTGTTTTGCCCCCCATGTGAATTCCTTAGCATCAAAGAGTAAAATAAAGGTGAAAGCATTTTGTTATACTCTAACGTGGGAAAAAAATACTTTTAAGATAAAGCAGAACAGGTATGAAAACTTTTATGTAATATTTAAAAAATAAAAATTTTTACTTAAATCTCCTCCCCCCCTTTCGCTCTCCCCCCCCCTCATCTAGGGCTTTTTTTCCTTCAAGTTTTAGTCACAACTAGTTCTTTTCCTCACAAGCTGAGAATAATTTGAAAAAAAAAGTTAATATTTTAAACGTTGCATGTATTGCAAAATGATAAAAAAAATATTTAAAACATGCAATCATACTTTGAATAAAATCCTTTGAAATCTACCACATGTGTTTTTGTTCATGCTTAACAATTGTCCACTGTTAGTTTTGTCAATCATAATAAAAAAAAATTTTCCTTTGGTTGTTAGAAAACGTATCTGAACATCTTCCATTTCCCGGCATTAAAGTTAAGGAAGGAAGAACTCAGCAAGAAACTACTTAATTTACATTTACCACATGGCTCTCATCAAGTAAAAGAAGGTTGGCGAGAGGTGCTATATAAATACCTCCATTTTTCTGGAAAAAAGCCACGAATTTCATTTTAGTGTTATAAAGAAAAGAAAAAATCTTTTGCAGCTTGGAAAAGTGAAAAATAAAAGTGAATAAAACAGGAAAAAAGTATATTTTGTGTAAAATTTAAAAAAAAAAGTTTGATCTTTAGGGATGTCTTATAACTGGTACCGGAGCGGATTTTGTTTGTTTGTTTGTTTTTTTTTTTTTTTTTTTGGGGGGGGGGGGAGCTACCAAAGTGATAAATTAATTTAACTATTTCACCAATTATTCTTAATTGACTTCTCAATAACACAAAGATTTTTTTTTTAAGTTTTTTAAAAAGAACATAAATTTAAAAGTGTGAGTCGTCCATTAACTTTTCTTTGATGAAATCAAAATTTTTTTTCAGCAGCTCGGCTGCAAATATTTTTCTTATTTTGATTTGGCAATTTTGCGCCCCTAAAAAATATTTACTCTGTGCCGGGGCACGGACTGACGGAGTATTAGTCCGGCAATGCCCCCCCCCGGAAAACTTTGAATTCTTCCGCGAATATATCGATACATCGAAAATATCGATATTTGGAGAGAGCTATATCACGGAATTAAAATTCTGATATCGCCCAGTCCTAACTATAGTTCATATTTTTTGCTTTAACGGTTTCAGATGTATAATAGGTCCATAGTGTCAATAAAGGGTTGGAATGCACCTCGCACTAAAACCAAAGGAGATACTCAAAAGTGATTTAAATGCATAGAAAAAAATTTCTTGAGTATATTAGTCAATTAATGAAGATTTTAACTTCTTGTATTTTCCTTTTCAAATGTTTTATGATATTCCTAATACTTAAATAGGAAAATATAGAAATATTTAAAAAATAAACTTTTTTAATATAAAATTAATTTTAGAATAAACTTTTAATTAAAAAATGCCCATGTTGCAGATTATTAGTCAGCTAATTACGTTTCAACCACATTTCTCTTTCATTCCCCCTTTTCCTTTCATCCGCATCCAAATGAAAAAAAATCAAAATGCCAAGTCCTAGATGTCTTCTCACCCCCCCCCCCCAAAAAAAATCATTTCAGATCGTCCTCAAATTGAGGAGAGCCCTCAAACATCTCGTGCTCTAATAACTTGGAAAATAGTCTAAGATTGCGTTTTTGGAGCTTCTATTTCTAAAAACTGCCGGGAACCTAACCAGTAATAGAAAACGGTCTGCAATTGCGTTTTTAAGTCTTCAATTTCAACTCATGCTTCCAAACCCTGTTATACTATCGCAAAGAACGACGAAAATGGAGTTCTTCAAATTACAATTTCGAAAAAAAATTAAGAGGGAGAACCTCTGATACTTTCTTTAATCTTCGTTTCTAGGACTTGAATTTTGAAACATTGGGAGGGGATGCTTTATAGATCAGAAGCATTCTAAACTCTGTTACTTTCAGTAACGGCAACAAGTATGGTCTATAATCGCGTTTTTAAGACATCAATTTCAGAAAAGATTGGACAGGTTGTCGGAACTTTTTCTCCTCCTCACATCTTGAAAGATCGTATAAGATTGCGTGTTTAGGCTGATGAAAAATTGAAGCTAAGTTCGTATGGGAAAAATACGAACTTAGCTTCAATTCTTCATCAATTCCCCCACCCCCCTCCCCTAAAACTATTTGCCGGTTGCGTCACTATTTCTTAACTACTAGTTGACAGTGTCAATCAGTTTATTTATCATTAGATGTCTTCGGTATGTAATATGTAATATACATATGTATTATAAATATACATATGTGCTCAATGCATTTTTTAAAATTAAAACTTATGTTTAAATAAATGTATTTAAGTGTACCTTTCAACAAAGCACAGAATGTTTACCTACACATTATGTTTTGAAATAAATTAAATACCTAAGGAATTGTTTCCCATATTATATTTGTTTACAAAACCTCACTCCAGGTGTTAACCATATTTTCCTCAAACACCACTGCATAAAGGCGCTCAAAAGAAATTTGCACGACGGCGCTGATCAGGCTTGGCGCGGACCTGGTTCAGGGATACTCCCGCAAAATCTTTTTTCGAAATTGAAGCTTTAGAAATGCAATTTTAGGCCATCTAAGGCCTACGGGAAGTAATGAGCTTCTGAACTCGACCGGAAAGTTATCGAAACTGAAGTCCTACAAACGCAATTGTAAGTCATCTTTGATGATGTTAAAAGAACAAATAAGCTCATAGATTCTCCCCCCCTCCCTCGAAATTAAAGCCAAAAAAACGAAATATTTGACGATATTTAATGATGTTGGGGGAGGATGGAAGTCGAGAGCCCACTCCCGCAAATGTTTCGAAATTGGAAGTCCTAAAGCGTAACTTCAGAGTATCACATTTCGTAGGGTTGATCGGTGACTCTAGTGTAGACATTTTTTGGAATTGAGGACTAAAAAACTGTAGGACCTCTTTTATCACGTTTGGGAAAATGGATGAGGTTTAATCATTCTCCCAGAGAAAATTTTCTAAAGTGGACATTTAAATGAGCAATTTCGCACTATCTTTGATAACATTAGGAGAAGAAATGGGATTCGGTAACTCCCTTCCGTAAATTTTTCCAAGTTGGAGTCCGAAAACAAAATTTTAGATGATTTTAATAATGTTGGAGGGCGATACCCGGAGAAAAATTCAAAATTGAGTTCCTAAAATGAGGGGAAAAAGGACTGAAGTCAGGATCACCCCATGAAAGTTTTAAACTCACAGCAGCAAATAATATACAAATGTGCTTAGCGTATTTTTTTTTATGTATGACGACATGAACCAGTTGAAATACCACGAACAATAGTTTAAAATCACAAAAAGACATATTGCTCAAATTGTAATACAACATATTCTCCGCAAGAACCGAAAAGGGGAACAACAAATTCAAGAAATTCGCCTCGTATGCTCAACCTTATTAACTATAGATATATCGAAATAGCATTCACGGCTCCACATTAGGAAGAAAAATGCTAATGCATGCATTGATTAGCATCATGTGCTTTCAGAGTAATAAATGTTTGCGCTTTTGAATAGTATGTTTAGACACAAAAGGCATTTCTTTTTCCTTTTAGATAGACAGCTAGACGGATTGCTTGTTTCAATGAGCAGTGTAATTTCATCGCCTTCATAAGATAAAATGAAAAGTTCAATTTTATTTATTTATTTATTTTTTTTTGTTTGGAGATTTTTTCTCCCATTTAGAACATTTTTTATTGGTAGAGCTCAGCGCCTTTTTGACTCTGGCACCGTCAAGCGCTGCACGACCTTGCACATAGGGACGGCGCGGCCTTGTTCAGGTAAGAAGTAGCAAGAGATACAAGATTTTCTCACCAATAAAAGGTTTGCAAGGGTAGCCCAACTCTGCGCCTAACAATTCCTCTTCTTACTGATTGCTCTCCCTTGAAAGAAATGGCCATGCTCAAGGATATAGCTCAACTTCTCCTAGGTGGACAGTAGTACTCTTCAATTGTGTACGGAATTCGAGATAACTACTAATTTATGTAACAAAAGCTGTCCTTTTTCAGTTTAACATAAAAATGTAACTTTTAGAAGAATAAAGTCAATCCCCGGGATCCCGCGGGATTAGCTCTTTAGAATCTCGTAATCCCGCGGGACTGAATTTGACGTCCGATTGGAAACCCTAGTTATGATTTTCGCAGTCTATGTATGTATTTACGTATGTACTACCTTAGCGCTTAAACTATTCATCCGATTTTGATGAATAAGGTGTCAATCGAATGTCGATATTATTGTTATTTTCCTACATTCAGGGCAAGAGCGGATCCAGCCTCTCGTTTTGGACGTGATCATTTCCGAAAGAGGGATCATAAGTGGGCGTTTTGGGGATCTGGGGCAAATTTTCGAAACATAATTCCTCTAAACGCAACTTGGGGCTATCTTTGGGCAGTTTGGGGGGGAGGGGCACTCATGACCCCCAATGAGATTGTGCTTGACTTTGTGAACCACGTTTGGTAACTCTTATTCATTTATGTGCTACAAAAACAAACATCCCTCAGTTATTCATGTCATAAAAATGCAGTTCAAAATCTGCAATTTACATTTCTCAAGTCAATAAGCGATGCTAATCGCAAGAATTTCACTCGTTTTGTTCTATATACTTCTATAAATGCATTCTCTCCTCCTTCCCCTATTATTTAGATTCCAATTGAACATTTCTCAACCGTCTAAGAGGATTGAACACTTGGGAATATGCGCTCATTTACAACAGCTAATATGACATTGAAATGGTACATGAATCACCATGGGGGGGGGGGGGGGACGGTTTCATGGCGCAGACTCCGCAATTGAAATTTTTAAGGGGTGTTTTTCTCGGTTTTGGTGGGGCTCTCGTGCTTGGGAGGGAGTCTTCTTGATATTTAGGGGGTCGCCCCTGGTCTTGTGGAAAATAAACACCCCATGGTACACTGCCCTTGCCAAGTAACTGGAGGTTTCTCTAAGTTTTTGTTTTTACTTTTTTTGCAATCTATTCTATTTCAGTTTTATTGTAAAAACATGCTTATTTAGTTTCTGCTGAAGAATTTGCATTTTTTTTTTAAACCAATATCCTTACTTCAAACAACAAAATTTTAATGATGATTGTGGGAAATCAAAAGTGCGTTTCTTCTCATACCTCTGAAGCTTATTTCTTGTGGGTTCTGCCATTGACCTGTCCTCGTCCGTACCATGCCACAGTTGAAGGAAAAAAAAGCCATGTTTAGACTTGGAATGTTTCCTGTTTGATTTTATAGTTGCGGTTAAAAATAACAAAAAGAACGAAATTACTTCTTTCGTTTAAACAAACAACATCTAAGAATTCGAATAAAATCGTTGGACCGCTAAATTAGTTTTAGAGAAGCATTTAAATATCCCAGCTGTCTGTTGTAATGATTGATTTTTCAGACAATAAACATAGAACATTTACTTACTAAAACATTATATTAACTTTTAATATATCTACAAAAACTAAAATAAAATAGTAATGTATAAATTTAAACCTATCTTGGTTTGATGAAGAAACTGCGACATGCAGTTTGGGCGCCCCGAACTCAAATTTTTGTGAGGACGGAAACTCTCAGTTTGCCGAATGAAACTCCGGATTTTGCTGTATGATGATAATTTCGCCGAATTGTCAGACAAAATTGGCCAAATAAGAAAATTTTTGGGAGGTCACAATAACCTCCCATCGATCGGAGCGCCTCTGGCGCTTTTGCACATTGGTGCAGACACCAGCTTCGATATTGAAAGGCGTTTAAACTAAATCTGGAGACGATAAGCCATAGTGGTAACTCTATTCGAGAATTCAGAATTCATTCTAACAAAAATGGCAGACAAACTTCGTTGTTATGCTTTAAAGAAGGTCGTGACTTGGACATTGGCGAGCGAAGGGGAAAAACACCACCCAGAGACATTGGTTTTAACATAAATGCAAATTCTAATATAATAGCTTATGCAAATGAAAGGGCTGCTTTGATAAAAAAAAAAAAAAAAAAAAAAAAAAAAAAAAAAAAACACCCCTTCAGTAGGTATTTTTGATCCAAAAAAAAGTCCCCTCAGAAGGTATTTCTGGCTGCGCTAGTGGCCAGAGGTGTAGGCTGGTGACTATGTTTAAAGTTCTTAAATTATTTAGAAATGGACCGCTTTTGTGTTTCATGAGAACAAATTGGAGCAACAAAAATAGCAGGGCTTAGTTACAGTGACACGGATCTTTTAATGTGACTGCGAAGGTGTGAATCACGGCCGAATTACCAAATAGGTAGAGTGGGCAGTTACCTAGGAACCCTGAGGTTCTGAAGGACTCCGATAAAAACGAAAGTTGAAATACGAAGAAAAAAATTTAAAAAGTTATCTTTTCCAACCAAAAAATTTTAGGGAGGCCAATCACGTTTAAAGTGAAAAAATAAATAAATAAATTTTCCCCTACTAATTTTTCTAATTTCTACCTGCCTTTTTTACTACTACTAAGCGCTAAACATGTTGCTTTTAACCCAAAGCTCGGACCAACTCATCGGGAATGGGAGTTGGACAAAGAAAAGTGTGCTTTTCGACTTCCGGCTATTCCACATGGGAAAGATTACTGAAGTAAAAGGAAATGGTCAATCACACACAATGGGCAATATGAAAACTATCCAGTTTTAACACACACCGCATTTCGTCCCTTTTGTTAAAATGATATATGGATACTTTTGGCGTTATTAGTGACACTCAATACATAGAAGAGGTTTTATTGATGGTGCCATTGTGCCATTAAAACTAATTGACCACGCCTTAGATCATTAACACATATATACGGCAAGTGGGTGTGATTGTTGACGCTGGAATCTTCGCGGGGGAAAGTGAGGAAAGAATACGTGACTCCGTCCTTCCGCGGAGGAGCGTTTTGCCAGAGCTGCACTAAATCTCGATGGGATTTGAATAGTCTTCGATTTTAATTTTTTACCTTCTGCCTGAAATGTTTTGGCACATTTCTTTTTTCTGTTACCCGCAAGCACATAGTTTACTGATTCATGGATAAGTGTTTTTTTTTTTTTTTTTTCAATTTCTACAGTAAGTTGTTGAGTTATGCCGATTTAAAAAGGACATGGGAAGAAAACGCCGAAATCCAAAGGACCGAACCACGTGGTACACGGCGGCGAAATTATTTGGTGTTCTTCCCGGGTGATAAAACTTGTCTTTATTCTGCTTCAGCGCATACAGTAGCGATTGAATGGAATGGCTTGTCGATCTCTCAATGGTCTGAGGCCCACACCAACAGGAGCGGATTGGCGCCCTCCCGCCTGTGCACTCTCGATCGCCCTTTAAGCGCCTTCGTCCCCCCCCCCCCGCTTTTTTTTTGAAGTCTATTTTATTTTTCTTTATTTGCGTCCTGGAACGTGTGCGACTCCCCTCCCCCCCCCCCCCGTTTTTTTTAATGCGCCGTCAAACCTGTGCTCCTTTGTGGTTTTTTATGCGCTCTTAAGCCTGTGCGCTTCCGGTTTTTTTTTTTTTTTTTTTTTTTTTTCGCTTTTGAACTTGTGTGCCTTTGTGTCATCACCATTTTTACTTCCTTTTACAAAAATGGAAGTACTGTATTCGCGAAAAAAATTTCACTCAAAAATCGGCCTTAATTTTCATTTTGCTCATCCCCGAATGAATGTTGAGTTTATTTTTCAACCCGACCACACGTAGATATATACCTAGGAACGTACACACACCCGAAATATCTATTTTGACGATCCCCGAGTTAATTACAACGAGTTTTCTCGTGACGTCTGTATGTACGTATGTGTGTATGTATGTCGCATAACTTAAAAATGGAATGTCCCAGAAAGTTGAAATTTGGTACTTAAGACTTTTGGTACTTTAAGACTGGATCTAGTTGTGCACCTCCCTTTTTGGTTGCATTCGGATGCTCCAAAGGAGGTCTTTTGCCCCTTTTTTTGAGGGAAATCATTGCTAATTTTGATGTAAACTCAAGTGGTGTTATAATTTGGACGGACACTTAGCGATATATCCCCAGTATATTGGTCGCCAAGTTTTGTCGCCAACTTAGCGACAAATTTTGCCATTTTTTAAAAAAAATCTGGTTTCAATTTGCCGCTGTTGGTGATATTATAGAGAGTAAACTATTAAATCACATTAAAACAGCCAATAATGAGAAAATGACATTAAATTGGAGTAAAAGGAAGTCATGTGATGCACACATCAGCTTTTTTTTTGTTTGTTACGCCTTCGTGTTTTTTTTTTCTTTTCCTTTTTCTTTTTCTTTTTTCTTTTTTGCCCCCTTTGGGAGTCAAAGTTGGGTCACCCTCTTGGGGGACCCAGTTTGCTCCTGCACACCAATAGCCATGCTGTTTCATTTAAAAGGCGCCGTATTTGAGTTTTTGAAATAATACTATTTCTGTCTGCGCAGTGCCTGGGGTTTTATTATAGTAAAACCTGTGAAGTTGACCACCTGTCTAAGTTGACCGCTTTTTTCAGGCACGCAATTAGCCAGGCACATTTTTCGCATGTAAGGGCTGCTTTGATCAAAAAAAAAAAAAAAAAAAACCTCCAGAAGGTAATTCTGGCTGTGCTACTGCTCACAATAATGCTATTGAAGATTTTGGAAACTTTTAGACTAATTGAAAAAAAAAAAAAAAAAAAAAAAAAAAAAACCTTTAAATCAAAATTACCAAAGGAATTAAATTATTTTTCCTTTTGAAATTGAGAGCAGCACTTTATTTTTTAGTTCCAAACGGAAAAATATTGAGAGTATAGAAAGTTTCGTTTTTTTTTCCCCAATTCTGAAATTCTACGTATCATATGGGTTTTCACGTAGCAGGCTGCACCACTGAACGTTTTAAGGGAGCAATTTTAAAGGATTTTTATCTCTTTTGAGATGCGTCATTCATGGGGAGGGGGGAGAGGGAGCTCCGTATAATTTGAGGGGATTTCATCGTTCTTGGAACAATAGGTATCTTCGATTATTTTTTTTTTTAAACATACGTTCACTCACTTTCTTAGAACTCCAGTTTTGAAACACGAAGTAATCGCCTAATTGGGGGGAACTTGAATCTGTCTTCTACAAGTCCCCCCCCCCCCCCAATCTTTGAGGTTTTTTTTTTTTTGGTAGCTTTGACGAAATGAATAGTTGATGGTATATTGATAAGTTTTATGTAAGAGACTTCACTTTCTTTATGCTCGCTCACTTTCTCAGAACTCAGGCGTGGTGCGTGACCCCAACCATTGCAGGTGTCCCACTTTCCATTGTTGTCCTGACGGCATTCCACAGGTGAAAAAAAAAGGAGGGAGGTTCGAAAATGATGTACATTCTCCGGCTGCACACCAGGAAACGATCGTTGCTCTCTCGCCAGATATGCTTTTGCTTATTTTGATTTGATTGTTGCCGGGTCAACAGGTCACTCACTCGGTGCGATTCCAAGCGAAACTACATTTGTTCTTTTCAACTCAATTCATTTGTTTCCGACTGCAATTTGTTAATTTTTTTTTATTTAAATGACTGCTCTTACAGCGCATGGTTCTTTTTCATAAACTTAAATGCATGATTTACAGATCTATTCAAATCGTGATCAATTTATTTTTCGGGATTTCGGGATCAACTCATCATGCGTATTCCGATTTGAATGAGACGCTTTTAGATTTCTGTCAACTCTTTGAGGCACACAATTTTTGAGCAAATAAGAACCTCAATTGCAGAGGCGTAGCTAGACCCGACTTTCGGGGGGGGGGGGTTCTTCTTATATATATATATATATATATATATATATATATATATATATATATATATATATATATATATATATATATATATATATATATATATATATATATATATATATATTAGGGTGGTCCTTATTTTCGAAGTTGCAGATATTTTACGCGACGCCCCCTCAATTTGTTCCATTGTACAAATAAATGATCCTTGCAAAATTTTAAGCCAATCCATGAATATTAACACGTGCCCCTAGGGCCCCCTTTTTTGAGTTTTAAAGAGAAAATTGCGGATTTTCTCATTTTTATGTAAAAATATTCCTAGGTTTCATATTTAAAGTAATTTTGAACCTCAATAGATGTTGCTACTTCCATACCAACCATTCTCTCACTTTCATTCTGTAAAATTTTAAATATTACATAAGGTACACATGTACACCAATGGCCTTGGTACAGGCATACCGCTATTCGCGCTCGTTTCAAATCAAGCGGCAGGGGAACATTTCTTTCCACCAAGATGGACACAAGGGATTCTAAAGGCCATTAATGAATGGCCTAGGCCATTAATGAATGATTTTTGACAACAACAAATTGCCTCCTCCAGGCTTTGCGGGCGTTGATTTAGAAAATTTTCTGTGTATGTAATAGGTGTGGCAAATAGGGTCACTAGGTTTTCATGCTATAAATATAAGTAATGACAATTATATTTTAATTCTCTGTTCTTTAGTTATATACTTCAATGTTTATGCATTCTTATAATTTAAATTTTGAAAAATCCTCGATTACCCTACCATAAAAATAAACTCTATTTTCCATTTCTAAAATATAAATTTAAAAAATTCTAAGTCGAAATAATGTAAAGATCTATACTTGAAACTGTCTTCTATTTCAGTACATAGTCCTTTGTTATCATTAAAGTCCTCTTGCAAGTCACAAGATTTAGAAACCGAAATGGGTATCTATCCTAACCTGTTGAACCTTTTTTCTATATCTGGTCTACCACAACGCTAAAAAGCTTGACAACTATTGAGATCTGCTTGCATTTCATCAATGTTAGACAAATGCCATATTAGGGACAAAGATGCTGCTCATTTATTAACAGCTGCAGTAAATTTAAATCGAAACAACTTTATGATCAATTGTACATCCCTTAAGAGAGCAAGAGAAAATCTTCGAGAGGTAAAATCAGATTTCATGAATTTAAATTTAGATTTCTTAGTTATTCCCTGGGATACAAAGCTGCATTCAGATGTAACTGGGGAAAACGCCGATAGGCATACCATAATAGCTTGAAGTTCCAATGTTGAACAGCTACTCAGAATTTCTGAGATATTTCTTCAGTTGTATATGATATCTTAGATGATTGCTCTTTATTGCTAACTGTTCAAGCTGTAGTGTTTTATACAGCGGCTTACAACACCGGCCGTATAAATTGTGCATGTAATTTTTAGAGCAAAAGCTGAACGGTGATATATTGCATTTGTATTGCTATCATCATTAACTTGAAATCGTACTGCAGAGTGTCTTTAAAGAAGTTCTTGCCTTTCTTAGTTCTAAATTCGATATTCCATTATTTAAGCGCTTCAAAATTCAAAAATTACACATACCACTTAAATTCTAAAAGAAGAATTTGGTGACCTATTATTGTTCATAGAAAGCGGAATTAAGAAATATTACAGAGAATTTTCATAACGTGTAATAATATTTCTTGGTGAAATTCCCTTCTACAGGGATATGTTTTCGGCAACCTGGAGCTTATCCCTGACCCAGAGGGGTGGCAAGAGGAATTTATTGTTTGAAAATTTATATATTTAGGAAGCAATTTAAATTGACACTACATGAAGAGATTGCTCGTAAATGCTGTTTTACAGTTAAATGTTGTATGAAGATATAGTTTTTCGCAGCAACCCATTCTAGGCCTTTTAAATTAATATATCTAGTGTCTAAAAAACCTGCAGCGTACAAAAGGATGACAAACATGCAGCAGAAGCAGTAATTGAAAAAATCACAAATCACTTATGGTACTAAGGGGATGAACTAGCAGCTTTGTTCGTATTGGATGAAGGAATTAACTTTGAAGATAGGAAAAGACTTCTACAAAAAAATGCTTGCTGAATAGAAAGATTTCAAATAACAGTAGATGATTTGAAATACTTTCTTAGTAAAGATCTTCCTCTTTATAGAATCAAATACAAGTCAATAAAACTGTTTGATAAGTTACAAACACCAAAAGATGTTTTCCTATTTGATCCCGATTAATGGCAAAATGAAGGAAGCTATTGAAAGGGAAGAGATATCGTTAAAATGCTGAAAGCTGTGAATGATACAACTGAAAGAGGAGCACAATTAATCGAAGAATTTCACAATCAATTTACCAAATATGAGTCACAAAAGCAATTAAGGATTTTACAGGCACTCCAAGACTATCGGAAAAAAATGCACACGATTAAGATACATTGAGAAAAGCGTACGATTAGGGTAAAGTTTCTAAAGCAATATTTCATTCTTATTCAATGTAAAATCTTTAGACGATATGAAGTAATTAAAAAGATTAATTTTAGTGCTACCTCGCTGTAAAAATATTTTGCAAACATAGGAAAAACGATGTATGGGGTCTGGAATAAAAACTCGAAGATTTGTGGGAAAATTATAAAAAGTGTTAAAGTTCAACGTCCTAGGGGCACGTGTTATTATTAACCGATCAAGTTCAAATTTTGCACCGATTACTTTTTATTATAGAGTCACAAAACTAGGGGGCGTCACTTGTTGAATTCTGAAAAAAAAAAAATTCCCATATAAATAAGGACCACCCTAATATATATATATATATATATATATATATATATATATATATATATATATATATATATATATATATATATATATATATACTTTCTCGGAAGAAGAGTTAAGGGGTGAAATTCACAGGTTTGGCATTTTAAGATGAACATTAAAGTTCATGGCTAAATGTCATTCAAGTTAAAAACCCTTTTTTCTCTGTTATCTGGATTAGTATTGTTCTTTGGTTGCTCTCTTTCTTAAAATTGTGATTCCTTACAAAACCGAAATGATAGGAGTGAAAAGAAAGTATAAGTTTTTTTTTCAAGTGATGAAAAAAGGAAAATCGTAGACTCTTGGCCAAGTTAGATATCTGCAATTGCTAACCTCAAGAGGATAAATAATGAATTCAAAAAAAAAAAAAAAAATCAGGGCCCAAAAAGCAATAAAAGACTTTTCTTGAAAAAGATATGCTTGAAGTTTCTTTTACTGTCAAAATGATTTCTTAAACTCGCAATAAAGCACTTAATAATGTAATAATAGAATAAATACCTAACAAAACTAATAAAGAGGAATTTTAATCAAGAGCCCATATTGTCTTTAGTATCGATTTCAAATTTTCACCATCATATTTCAAATTTCTATAAAAAGTTTCTTAAAGCCTCCGTAATTCAAAACCTCTTTATCTCTATTTTTTTTAATGTGAAATTCGAAATACACAGATCCGACTGTATGCAATATTCCCACTGCGCGGCTCATAAAATTAAACATATTTAACAATTTGCAGAATCTATGACAAAGAAAGGCTGCCTATACGTGGATTTAACAAACAATCTCATTTCTAAAGCAGAGTCAAATTTCACTCAATTATCCAAAAATTGTCGCAGCAGAGGGAGGTGTCTTTATACTTGAGGGTCACTCATTTAGCAGATTTTCAATGGCACTGGGGGGGGGGGGGGCGGAGCGAAGTGAATTTTTGACCTTTGTTACACAGAAAAAAGTCGTAGTGATTTTTTTTTCTTTTTCTTCTTTTTTTCTTTCTCTTCCCTCTTCTTTTTCTCTCTTTTTTTTGAGACTAACGTTTCGGGGGGGGGGGGGTTTCGTCCCCAACCCCCCCCCCCCCTTAGCTACGCCGGCTACATCCAAACTCTTCCCCTTGCTGATAAGGATGACAGGTGAGCTGTCAGAGCAACTATTGTATGGAACTTCCTTTGTGCAGGGAAAGAAACTTAAAAAGCAGGTTCAGTACAAATCCGTATGTCCGCCATTACTGGTCACGAAAACAATTGTAAATCCCCGCGGAAAGCATTCGCCAAGGGAAAGATAACACGCCAAATTGTTGCACTCCTTTCGAAAGAGCGTCCGGTTCTCCGGAAAATTCTTGGAAGGTGTCTTATAAGTGTGAAGCTAGCCGTAAATAATAGGGTGCTTTCATGCGATCATTTTCTCAACTTTCAATAGTCTTTCTCGCTAAAATTATTTTCCGATACAGAACTTTAAGACGATTTCTTAGCGTACTTTCTATGTCATAATGCTCGCATACTAATTCCGGTTGGCAAAAACAATGAAAAATAATTATTACTATAAATAGACATGGTACGAAGTTTCGGCTATTTCACCACAGCATCGTCCTGGCCGAATCATGAGAAGTGATTCTGCCGCTTCAGCAGATATATTATGTTGAAATAAATAAAGATTTATGTTGTGAGTTTCATTTTACAATTGTAATTATATAAAATAGTGTCTTTTTAGTTTACGCAATTATGCCATACAATGAAATAAAGTAGATAAGTACATTTAGTTAAATTGATTGTAAGTATTGAACACTTGGAACCAGAAATTGTCCAGAAATTAATTGCATATTCTTTTAACTTGAACGTTTTTGGAGAAAGATAAGTTTAACCTCTATATTCGAAGTAAATAAGTACGTAGCATTTGCTTATTTTAAAATAGATTATTTGGCTGTAAGGATAAGGGGAGGTAAGGATAATCTTTTAAAACATTTTTAAAAAGAGTCTCAAGAGAACTTTTTTCTTTTAAGTAAAAAAATGGGGGGGGGGACTTTTTTCGGCTTCTTCCATAAAATATTTTCCCGTAGAGATTGTTCAAGATTATTAAAAATAGTCCTGGATTATAAAACATCCTACGAATTAAGCAAAAAAGTAGTTAATTGAAAATGAATTTTATTATTTATATTTTATAAAGCAAAATATGAAGAAATAGACTATTCTTTGCACATCCACGTTTTATCACTTTAAAGAAAATAGCTATTTGTGATTTTTTTTATTTTTTATTACGAAATAAATACGTCAGCTCCGCTTCATCGGGTAACGGATATGCAAATACCCCGCGTTTACGTACAAAATCTCCTGGAACTGAATATTTCCACGTAGACGCAATGTTAAATATCCTCGCTTAATGCAACAATTTCCCCGGACAATCGAATAATATTAATCAGCTTTAGCAAATAATTTTGTTGGGAAAAATTTTGAATAAATTAGAAAGAAATTAAGCAAGAACATTGATTGTCGTTGAAGGCATGAAAATCAACATCCATAGTCCATGAAAACGTTTTCAATGTTTTTAAAAGAACAGTGAAAGAAATTCAAAAATTTCTTTTGTCTTTGTCATTACAAAAAAAAAAAAAAAAGCAGTCGATAATGAAATTAAATAACGCAAATGAATATACGCACTTTAGGCGATGATGAGGAATTAATAAGTATTAAATGTAAGATACGGTAGACGAGAAGGGAAAAAAGGAAGTCAGAAAAGTGTTCCCAAAAACATCTTGAGTACAAGCAATTTATGGAATTTTTCAAAAAATAACGTACTGAAAAAAGGTGCCAAAACAAAGATTTCATAACTCAAGCTGTAGGTTACTTTTTATAATTTCTATGCGTACTTGTAATGTATTGTAATAATTGTTGAACTATTTTCCTGTTAAATTTAGCTTATTTCAAAAACATTTTAGCAATAACATTTCTTTATGCAGCGATCTATTTATTATTAGTATAATGTTTTAAGACAAATGTTGTCAAATTAGAAAGCTAAATAAAATTTTCCCGCATATTAAAATAACCCGCTTTATCGAATAATATTTCTTGGAACCGACGATATTCAATTAAGCGGGGCGGGGCTAGATCCAAAATAAATGCGTTAACTCTCTTACTTAAAGAATTTTTTCTGAAAGATAAGTAAAGTAAGAAAAAATATATGTACATAACTAGAACAATTTTAATTTGACTTCAAAAATTTCAAATTAAGTATAATGTTAAGATTTAGTGAAATTAGTTTAAAAATAAGACAGTAAGCAGGAAATGTTTTGTGACACTATACCAGTGGTTGGAAGTAGCGCGCTACAAGTAGCGACGCTACTGTAGTAGCTACATTTTTGAGTAGTTTGTGGTGTAGCGCACTACTTTTTTAAAAAAAGTAGTGTAGTGAGTAGTTAACTACAAAAAAATAGTAGTTTGTAGCGATTTCTGGAAACTACTTTTAAATAAACTGAAAAAAAAAAGAAAAAGGTTCAAACGATATTTGATTGGCTCAAATTTTACACAAGTACATCAGCGGATGCAATGAGAAATAAGACTCATAAAAATACGAGCTGACCTCAGGCATTTCATTCTGACGCCATACGTTCTATCTGTTTGACGCCATTAGTTTTTTTTGCCGTTGTAAGTTTCATATTTCACCAATATTCATATTGCAAAAAGCACTTATTTTCGCGAAAATAAAGATATTGGTGATTTCGTGAGTTGAAAATTGGGTGAATTTTATATGAACTGACCGAAGATTAAAAAACAAAAATATTTTAGCGAGGCTTAAATTTTTGACAGTATTCACCAAATAAAAAGAAGCTACTTAAAATGTCATAGAAAAGGATGAAATTGAACTGTTCTGGAGGACTTACAATAAATACGAGCATTACAGTGTGTGAGAGTATGATAACGGACATTTTTCTTAATGTCTTCTGATGAGCTAATTTATTAATCTTTTTTGTTCAATTCTCTTACGGTGTGTGTGTGTGTGTATGTATCAGGATCCCCCCCCCCCAAAAAAAAAATCGAAAGTTGATTTTTCAAGTCGCACACTCTCTTATATTTTATCCTTTTATATATAAAAAAAACTAGTATGTTGTGGCCATTACGAAACTTTCTTCTATATATATACATTTTTTTTTCTGATCCCTCCCCATGCTTGATGAGGAAGCAATATTTCCAACAAAAACAAAATTACACATGCAAAAACTTGACGACCATCCCAATGTCTGAATTATTGCAAAAGCAAAGCAAAGAGCGAAAATTGAAAGTTATTTTAAAAGCCTTGCTTGAATTAATTACAAATATTTTATTTGTTAACAAACATAAGATGGCAACAGTTAAAAATTTTAAATCATTGAGATAATATTTCCGATCATTTCCATACAATTACTAGTATGTTGTGGCCATCACGAAACTTTCTTCTATATTTTTCTTTTTTTTTCTGATCCCTCCCCATGCTTGATGAGGAAGCAATATTCCCAACAAAAACAAAATTACACATGCAAAAAGTTGACGACCATTCCAATGTCTGAATTCTTGCAAAAGCAAAGCAAAGAGCGAAAATTGAAAGTTATTTTAAAAGCCTTTCTTGAATTACAAACATTTATTTGTTAACAAACACAGGATGGCAACAGTTAAAAATTTTAAATCATTGAGATAATTTTTCCGATCATTTCCATACAATTAAAATCACGAGAAATACGCAGACGACAGTCTATTACGATTTATCTTTCTTATTGTTGCAATTATAAAGCTATTTTTATTCGCAAAAAAAAAAAAAAAAAAAATCAACACCTCTTGGAGCGATTGGCGTCAAAATTGAACCAAAGCCGGTTTACATACGGATTCACTCACATATATTCCAAATTTCAACCAGAACGTAGCATTACTTCTTGAGATAGGGCACTCACAATGGAAAAAAAGAACGGGTGATTGTAGTTTTTGCTGTAGAGCGGCCACAAAAAACTGGTCACACACAGACGTGACACACACACACACATACACACAGACAGACAGACATTTTCCAAAAATAGTCGAAATGGACTCAGTACACCTCAAAACGTTCGAATCCGTCAAAATTCGAAATTCGAAAATTTGCACGAATCCAATACTTTCTTTTATATATTAGATATAGAAGAAAGTAAAAAATCATTTAATTTGCACAACGGCAGCAAGTGCCGATTATGTCTGAAAGTGTGAATCAGCATTTGTGTAATGCTAGGCCAAATTGAAATAAAATGTTTTTTTAGAAACTCAAAATTTCTGTTGATAAAACGTTCCTCCTATACCCACATATGCACCACAAAAACATTTATTCAAATTAAAAACCATTTAGAAATCCCACACGTGCCTAACATTTATAATTTTCTTCAAAAAATTAAGTTTTTGATACAGTAAAACCTGTAAAGTTGACCACCTTTGTAAGTTGACCACCTGTCTATGTTGACCGCTTTTGTCAGGAACGGAATTAGTCCTATCTTATATAATGAAGGAAAACCTCTGTAACTTGACCACCTGTCTATCTTGACCACTAATGAACACCAAATTTGGTTTGGAGTACTGTAAAAAACCCTTTGTAAGTTGACCACTTGGTTTAGTTTTTAAAATTTTACTTAGCAAATTATTTTATTTTATTATTTCTTTTATAGCTTTCCAAGAATATTTTTGATACCAGAACAGCATTTTACTAACTAAATGAAACAGCAGCATAACTAAACCTCCTTTTGAGTTTAACCACATGGGAAAACTACTAAGAACCCTTTTATTTCTCAAACTTGATTTTCTTTTGTTGATCTATTTGAGATTGTCCTTTGTACTCTCTGTTCAATGAAAACATGTGTCAATAGAAAAATACAAACCATTTTTTTAAAGTTGCATTATTTTGTGGCAACAATGGAATTGTGCTAAAGAGTCAAGTTACTTGCATTGCAGTATTTCTGGTGCAAGTGATTAAGAGATAGGACACACACACACATTTTCATTTTCAACTGCTTTTTTGAACTATGAGAGTCTAGCTTGTTGCTCTTTGTGTTATAGTTTTACATAAAATGGCTTCAAAAAGAAAGTTAGTTGAGCTTGAGATCAATAAAAAGTATAAAATATTAAAATTAATTGAAAAGGGAGAAAGCCAGAGAAAATTAGCTGACACATATGGAATTTCTAAAACTAGTGTCTAATAAGTGCGCCAACTTCAATAAGGAGTTATTTTGTTGAAAAGTAGATTATCATGGGGTATAAATGTATATGAGAAAAATTTGTAATTTTTGAGAAGCTATGAATTGTTAGGAACTATTAATATCAAATGAGTAACTTTTCATAAATAATAAGATTTTTTTTTTTTTTTTTTGGATCAATTTACTGAAATTTTAAATTTGCATGACACATCATACGTCATTCTGGGAAAATAATCTCTAAAAATATTTGAATAACATTTTAAATAATTGTTTCAAAGTAATGCTAAACAATGAAAGTGAGTTGAACAGAAAGAGTAAGTGTCAATCAATCAAAAAATGAATATATGGAGCAAGAAATGACAAAAAAAAAAAAATCACTACCCCCTTTATAAGTTGACCACCTGTCTAAGTTGACCACCAAAGTACTGCACCGCAAGTGGTCAATTTACACAGGTTTCACTGTACATATTTTCAGAAATGTAAGATTTTACGAAATTATCAAGCTGGAAAATATAAACAGTAAAGTGGAAAAGTAGGTAATTAGCGTTAAATAGAAATGTTTGTTTTCCTGCAATTTTTAAGTCTCCCACATAGTACTCAAAGATCTGGTTTGCTTCCAGGCTGAGTTAAATTTTTCATTTAAAATATATTATTTTTTTATTATTCGTTTGTAATTTGATCTGTGAATGTGTTCGTTATTAATTTTTAAACTTGATATTCTATTTAAATTTATATGTAATTTTTTAAAAGATAACTGAAAAAAAAATCAATTTTTTAAGTAAAATTATAAATTTTAGGTCAAGTGTGGCATATCTAAATGTTTTTTAATTTGAATAAATGTTCTTGTGGTACATGTGGGGTGTTGGGTACAGGGTCAACGTTTCCCAACAAAAATTTCGAGTTTCTAAAAAACTTTTTTTTTTGCGATTTGGCCTAGCATACAGGTACTGTTTTACAGTTTCAGGTGCAAGTCGGCACTGGTTGCCCTTGTGCAAATTATATGAAACTTTTTTTCACGATTGTTTTGACACAAGAGGAAAAATACAAGAGTGTATGCGACTTGAAAAATTGACTCTCATTTTTTGAGGGACAGCCTATTGTGTATGCTTTTTATTTGCTTATTTTTTGGAAAGTAGCGAAGTAGCGACTACATTTCAAAAGTAGTTTGTAGTTACTACATTTTGAAAAAAAGTAGTTGTAGCTGTAGTTAACTACATTTGTAACAAAGTAGTTGTAGTTCGCTACAAAAGAAATGTAGTTTTTCCAACCACTGCACTATACATATTAAAATATCTGTAGTACAGTATCATATTGCATGCATTTATTATGAATTCAAGTATTCATGGCTAAAAATTCAAGAAAAGAAGCAGTCGAAGCTTCGGTCACCCTTTATCCGATGCTTCGATGTTTGGCGCTTCGGTTAAACTGCACTTCTGCTTTTTAATTATTAGCAGTAACAATAAAATAAAACAGTAATTAAAAGGCAGGGGCGGATACAGACAGTTTTTGGGAGAGGCCCCGAAAAGTAAAAAGTGCCCCCTTCATAAGAACTTTTTTATTAAAAAAAGTTCTAGACCGGGATACCTCGCCCTTTTTCGTTATTCATTACTAACAAGCTTATTTTCCGTTAGTAGCTTCATTTTGTCGTGACGCCCAACATTAGCCAGTACAAAAATTTTGTAAGTGGTAGCTAACAGGGGTATTAAGAACATAGTTTGTTCATTTGGCGGTTATCAAATATTTATAACTAACTGTGTGTTTTTTTTTATAATTATCATATTAATTATCTAAATTAGCCGAAAAAAAATTGTCCTACAAAATGCATGATTTGATCAAAGATGTCCCACTTTTGCAACATGTACTATTTACGAAGACATGAAATATAATTACTAACCAGCTGATTTTTTTTTTTTTTTTGGTCAGTTAGTTAATGTTTATATAATTTAAAACACACATTGTCCTACAAATTGCGTGGTATGCTTTTCTGGTCCGACACTCCAAAGTTGTCAATACTACAGGACCTTTTTTTTATTAACCGTAGGACACAAATATCACGCGATAGACTAATGTGTTTCGTGCCCAAATAAAACAATGTCCAACGAGAAAACAGGTATATATCCCTAGTCCTACAATAATTGTTATTTTCGTTTTCCTGTGTGAATCCATCCAAAATAAAAGCCCTCAAAAAAGAAAGAAATACCCTTTGAAAAAACTGCCTTAAAATTTCCAATGACGCAATTTGCGCCATGGACCCCCCCCCCCCCGTCTGTCTGTGCACTCCAGTTAACTAGAATGTTTTTCTGTGAGAGTTTATTATTTTACTATTATAGAGTGTGGTTTCTGCGAATTTTAAGTTTTTTTTTTAAGTAATAGAAATTATTTTTATTTAAAAAGAGGATTTTCGCCCCCCTCTTTCCCCCAAAACCCGACGCGCTAAGTGCTGGGACTTTTTACCCCCTTTTTGCTGGAAGGGTAAGAAATAATTTGCAACAGGTTTCAACTTGTTTTTTTTTTTTTTTTTGGATGTTTGGGTTTGGCCATTTTTTAGCCTAATTTTACTGTACTATATGCATTACACTCCAAATTTTTTAGAAAAATAAGTAAAGCATAATGTACTTACTAAAATGATTGTTTTAAAAAAATAGCAATAATTTTATCATGAAAATACTCCAGTTTTTTTTTTTTTTTTTTTTTTAACATAATTGCGTGAAAAATTCTACTTAATAAATTATTTTTCATATATTTTAAAAATAAAATGAAAAAATAGTCAATCGATTTATTTTTTATAATATAAATATTTTGATTTCACTCGAAATTCTTTATAGCAAGAAAAATGATACCCGATTATGCCGTCATTCCAATTTTCCGGTAGTACGACATTACAATATTTGTGATTATGATTCTTTCGAGCTGATGGAAAATTTCGACAAGAAATTTTAATATCTTGAGAAAATTTCTTGATTTCTTCGCGTTTCTCTTAAAAGCGAGGGTTGTCGCACAATATATTGCATAAAAAAACACTCCATTATTTTGTAGCAATTCACAAAGTAATTGAAATTATTTCAGAGCGATAAACACGTGGTCAACATAAAATAACTTAGCACGGTTATAGTCGGCTCCAACTTGAAATACCTAATACACAGTAAACAATTATGTGCGCATGCGTACTAATATAACTGAACACCAATAGCAAAATGTAGTGAATGAATCTATTTTCAGTTGTATGAATTTCAAATTACATTGGAGGATCGACAAAACGTACCACGCAATTTGTAGGACAATGTGGGTGTTAAATCACATAAATATTAACTAACTGATCAAATAAAATTTAGCTGGTTAGTAATTATATTTCATGACCTCGTTAATGATACATGTTAGAAAGGGGGGGGGGGACCTCGTTGATAAAATCTTGAATTTTGTAGGACAAATATTTTTTCGGCTAATATCAATAATCATTTTGAGAATTTAAAAAATAAAACCCAGTTAGCAATAAATTTTTTATTATCATTAAATCAACATATTATATACCTGCCACAATCGAGCATTTTTGCAAAGGAAACTGTTGGGCGTCTCATTAAAACGAAACTACTCACGAAGATTCAGCTTGATAGTAATTATTTTTATATTTGAGATTTGTACTTCAACTTTGGAGTGTCGGACCAGGAAAGCATATCACGCAATTTGTGGGAAAATGTGTGTTTTAAATTATATAAATATTAACTAACCGACCAAAAAAAATTCAGCTGGTTAGTAATTATATTTCATGTATTCGTAAATAGTACATGTTGCAAAAGTGGGACATCTTTGATCAAATCGTGCTTTTTGTAGGACAATTTTTTTTTTCGGCTAATTTAAATAATTAATATGAGAATTATAAAAAATAACACAGTTAGATATAAATATTTGATAACCGCCAAATGAACAAACTATGTCCTTAATACCCCTGTTAGCTACCACTTACAAAATTTTTGTACTGGCTAATGTTGGGCGTCTCGACAAAATGAAGCTACAAACGGAAAATTAGCTTGTTAGTAACGAATAACGAAAAAGAGCGCGGGATCCCGGTCTATTCCCGCGAGGTCCGTTTAAAATGTTTTTTAAAGATCTCTTAGAGCCAATTAAACTATTTTTTTTTAAGTACATAAAATTACGTACTAACTCATTTCGGATTCCCATTCCCAAATTTTAAGGTTGTGATTTTAACGGAAAATCTTAGGCTCAACTCAATTCAAGCCCCAAGCTAAGGAGCAAAATATATTACTAGAGATCATGATTATGAACGCGATTTTTCAAACGTATACAACTGCAATTTTGCAATGCGCAGGAGCCTCGTAACTAATGAAGTGCCGGATCGTCAAAAAAGTAGATCCACGGATCCGGATCATTAGCGTCAAGATCCACGGATACGGATCTCAATTTGTTTTACCCAATTAAACTATCCAAGTGTTTAATTTGTTACGGAAGGTATTCCCGTTAGAATAATAACACTGCTTCTTCAAAAAATGTCATCTACGGCGAAAATATAATCAAGACTATGATTTACTCTTTAAAGAAATCTCGTTAAAAGTGAAGGAGAATTGGAAGGAACGGGTCAACGCTGCATTAATGCCTAAATAGAATGTGAAGAATTATTTCTACCTTCCTTGGTAAATGTAGGATACAGGAGCAAGAGTGTAAAGCTGCTACTGGGCAGGCTAGAAATAATTTTTCGCATTTTATTTCAGCATAAATGCAGCACTGACCTATTCCACCCAACTTACTCCGACCGACAGAATAACAGAGCCGAGAAAACCTTTACAAACAGTTAATAGAGAATTTAGTTTCACTTTTTTTTGAAGAATGCCGAGAAAAACCAAAATGAAGAACAACAGAAACCCCAAATCAATAACAGAAACTAATGTTAAACTAAAAATTAAAAAAATAAAACATGTCCTAGAGGGCCGACCCGATATTGAGATGGATTTTGCGGGTCAAAACACACATTGTTAACAAATATGAACTGACAGCGGATAGAAATTTTAAATCATTGAACTTTTTCTCCTTATCGACTATGAAATAGCTACCAATCACGCGTATAAAGGCTTTGAATTGCATTTAAAATTTCTTGAACAAGATTATAGCTTTTACTGCATATAACTTGGAAGTTCCAAACAAATATCAAATGAAGAAAAACTTAGTTCTTTCAATTTGAGGCCAATATTTTTAACGTACGGGTAAGTTTTTACTAATATAATTCTGAAAAACGTGAAGTCGGTTTTTATTAATATCTCCGGTTTTGCAACGGGTGGTACAAATTTGCTTCTGAAATGATACCTTATAATTTAAAAAGGGAATAAAACCTAATTTAAACGGAGAGTTTTTTATTCAAATATTTAGGAATTTTTAGAATAGAAAAGTTCCGTTTAAGATCCGTCAAAAGTAGCGGATACGGATCTTTACTTTCCCTTGGATATCCGCGGATACGGATATCCGGAACATCACTACTCCTAATCTTTATCGCTCTGCAAATTAGTACAAATTATTTTGAAACCCGGGGAAGGGATGCTTTTTGTTCCAAAGAGAGCTCATAACGCATTTTTAACCTGTTTCTTTATAATTGACATTTTAAATCGTTGAGAATCAAATACGATTGCTAAGCAACTTTCGGGGCTTGGTCAGCGTTAGCGAGCGGGGGGCAGAGCTCCCAAGTATATTGAAAAATAGTTAATGGTATTGTTAAATTATTCCCGGGAGGGGGGGTTCGGAACCCTGTGCCCCACCCTAAAGCTCCTAAATGTTATAAAGTTAAAGTTTTGTCAAAAACATTTCATGACTGATAGGCCATTTTAAAATTTTTAAATAATGCAGGTTTTCGAGCATTCTGTGATTTAGTTTATAAGCACTTTAGCAAGTTTTTTTCTTTTTCACTATTATTTGAAATTCGAACACAAAAACTTTTAGAGCAGATAATGGTACACAATCCTCTCTTTAAGCGAAAATTTTTTATTCAAACAAAAATAGGTTAGGTAGCAAGTAAATATGTTTTAAATTTCAAACAGTTTCGTCTTAAATAGGTTAGACTGAATGAATGATACGTCCGTCATTATGAAATCGTAGAAACTGGACACACGTGCTTTTTTTTTCCTCTCTTTTCTTTTCACACACCCCTGCTTAAGAGTGGGCAACTCTAAGACGCCAAGAATTCGCCAACTTCATTTTCAATAGTAGAAACTTTTAAAAGAGTGAGACTTAATGGGAAAAGAACAGGAAAAACAGCTTGGTATTTTCAAACTCCTTTCGCCCCTCAAACTCAACAGGAGGTATGACTGGAGCTCTTCGGCTGCGATAAGCGCTATTGTTTGCTCCCCCTAGTCCCTCGGGTCTACCGGAAGTGTGGAAGAAATTGGAGTACACCAGCTACGCCCCTGCTCAATTGTGCACATTTGCCGCTGGTTGTACTGCCAATTGAACGAGGAATTTCAACTCTCTTTCTGCCCAAATGATTCCAGCCGGAGTTCATGAATTTTGTAAGTATTTTTAAGTCTGTATTTTTGAGTGTGAATCCAGGGTACCTAACTGTGGCGGGGGACGGGGAGGGTACGGGTATTTGCTCTTTTAAGAGACTCTTTTGCGCTTTTGGAGGTCTTCGATCTTCGTGGCATTGGAGGGGGAGGGGACAACATTCTACTATAGCCTAAAATTGGGTTTTCAACCGCAATGTTGAAACTTTTCCGGGAAAGCCCCGAGCGTTCTTCATTTCCTTAACATTACCTAAGATAGCCTAACGTTGCTTTTATAAAACTTTCCGGAAAATTTCCAGGAGGAGCCCCCAACTTCCAAACGTCACATGAAACATCCTTAACTTGACTTCAGTTTTGAGGAAAAAAAATCAACAGGTTGTGAAATAAATGCAAGCCTGAAGGATGTGGAAGGGGTCCCCGAAGGATTCATTTGTGACCGGCCTCAAAATAAAATTTCTTTGCACGGCGTTGGGTTAAACAGGATGTCAGTAGAGATCAGCAAAAGAATTCACTATAGCAAGGACTACAGGGTGCAACAGAATAATTCCCACGTTTCAAATATGAATAACAAAGAAATAAAAAAACGCTTATAAAAAATTTTTTATGTGCTATAACAATACTAATCTTTGCCATTTATGTTACTTTTCCTGAATCACTTCGTTTTGAAAGTTAAATCGTCCAAACAGCGGATTTATGAAGCCTCTCCCTGAAATTCTGCATAACTTTCATAGGGATTTTAGGCGATATTGCGGAGGGCAGCTTTGAGTTCTTGCGAGATTCTCGCCTTACGTTAGAAGCTCAGGGGCGCCCTGAATTCAAACTTTTCGAAGGGTGGAAATCTTCACTTTGCCGAATAGAAATCTAAATTTTGCCGAATGGAACACCAAATTTCGCTGGATGATGGTAATTTTGCCGAACAAGGAAATTTTTGGGAGGTGACGGTGACTTCCTGTGACCTCCCTTCAGGACATTCCTGTGGAAGCCCTTTTATCTTTCAAATACCCCAAAGAAAGAAATCATGAGGAGCGAGATCAAAGAAATGTGCTGGCCACGAACTGTCTCCTAGTAATGAGACCAGGCGCGTAAGAAACAATTGAGGCATCGTGATTCCGAAATCAGCAACAGCTTACAATGCAGCCAAACAACTTTGGCTGTGGAGAGGTCATTCGTGGACTGGTAGAAGAAGATTTTTGCTCCAGTACCGAAACTTTTGTTTGTTGAAATAGTCTGACAGATATGAAAGTGTTTTTTGTCACTTGACAGTGATGTGACTGTAGTGCATACAGTCAAGGCCCGACCAGTGTTTCTTTCAGAACTTTTGCTCCGGGGATAGGGGGCGCTTTGCAAGCTTGGGGGGGGGGGGGGCAAGGGCGTATTTGAGGGGGCGGAGCACTTTAAGAGTTCGGAGGGGGTTAAGCGCGTATTTAAGGAGTGGGGCACGCCCCCCCCTCCAAGAAATAAATTCAAAATTTCTAATTCTAAATAATTTTTAAAATATCAATTTTTGAAGTTTCCTTCATGTTCGGCTTGAACTTAATTTTTAAAAATAGAAAAAATATATATATAAAGAGTTAAAATTGTTGTTTAAAAAAGGCTCAAGGTGGTAACAGAACTACTGAAAAGTGACAAAAACAAAGTTATCAGTTCAAATTAAACCAAAAATTCTGCTAAACTCGCAAAAAAAAAAAAAAAAAAAAATGAAATTTTGGGTCCATGTAGTCCCACTTTACAGTACTTATGGAGTTACTGGAAACACCTAAGTTGCACATCAGAAATAGCTGGGAAGAAAAAATTCATTTCTAAATGACAATTAGAGGAACAGGGGGGGGGGGGGAGATGCAAAGTAAAAAAAAAAAAAATATTGCAAAGTAGCCTTGCAGAGAAATGAAATGGAGAATATGCGAACTACAATACAGCCAAAAACATTTGTGTGGGAAGTTTAATTCCCTGGAGCAGTAAAAAGAACATGAAATGATGCTTCAGGACAACAACGTGGTTACATGTAGAAAATGACGAAATACGTATTGTTTGACACTGATATAAAATAATAAATAAATACATAAATCTTTTGCGCAGAAAAGTAAAAAAAAAATGAGGAACGTTTTATCGTACAAAATTAGCAGATTAACCGCATACACGTGCTCGGGGTTTCAAAGAACCCCCTTTTCAATGCAAAATAGTGAGTTTTTGGGTGTAAAGACATCCCGTAAAAGCAACGATAATGAGCATCAGACAGCTTAGCAAATTGAGAAAACTAAAAAGAAAAGGAAGCTCAAAGTCGAAATTTATTACATGATTATTTCCGAGAAAAAAAAAGTGAAGCAATAAATTCCTTCAGAAGTCCCGTAAAGTGTAAAGACATTTGGTAAAAGGTATCCCCTTTTTCCAGATGTCGTTTCATTCAAAAGCTCACAACTTTGAATTGAAAAAAGGGTCTCTGGAAACCCTGAAACACGCGTATTCAGTAATCTGTTTATTTTGTACTAAACAACCTTGGACATTCCTTGTCATTTCTTGGCACAAAGGTATTTTTTTATTTCTCAATAAATTTCATGTTAAAAAAATTGTAACGAATCTTTGTTACATTTAGCAAAAGGCAAGATAAGCAATAAAAAGAATAGTGTAAAACGTAAAAAAATGTTGAGAAAACAAACAAAACAAAAAGGCAAAACAAGGACAAAACAAAATAAGGAAAGGAAACATACAAATTGAAAAAAATAATTAATAAAAACAGAACAATAGCAATTACAACACTAAAACCATAGGAGAATTTTATAAGAGTTAAAATCAAAGGAGTAATTTGATTCTCACTGTTCACTTGTGTATTTTTTCACGAAATTTTTATGCTCAGTTAAGCGAAATTTCGAAAAACGACGGGTCTGTCCGATATAACCAAGACCGCAATTGCAATTAATTTTATACATTCCACAACAATTAAGAGGATAAATAGAATCCTTATGATTGGAGAATCCTTTTGAATATTAATTGGAGAAAGCACCACCTAGAATTTGAAACGCTTTCAATTTTTAGTGACCTGAAAACCAATAGAAGGAAAGAACAGCAAACTGATCAAATTCTTAATAATAACAGTTCTGTTAGTAACATTACTTTGATATTTTTACGAAGATTTTTATAAATAGAATAAATCAATGTAGGCGGTTAGTCTCTATCAATCGCCGCAGCTCTGAGATAGTTAAGTTCTGCATTAAGAAGTTCCAGTGAAAAGCAAGTATTAATAGCAAGATAGACAAAAGTATTAAAAGCAGAATATTTTTGATCAGGTGAGTGAGACGATAGTCTATGAGGCGTTACAGAAATCACAAAAGGTTGCGATCAACTGTAGTTTCAAAAACGGACACAGGTCGGGAATGGGAGGGCAGTAATTTTTTTTTAATTCATAAGTTCGGCTCTGAGCTTCATTTTGTCTCGTTCTATTTGTTAATTTCTCATTTTTACTATTTAAATTGTCTGCTATTCATTCTCGTTGCTGTTACCTGATATATTTACACCCAAAAGCTCACTATCTTGCATTGAAAAAGGGATACTTAAAACTCCGAAACACGCGAATGCAGTTCTCTTGCTATTAAATGCTGTGATAAAAAGTGAACTATTTTGCAGGCTCGTCGTTTGGCCAGTAATTAGAGGGGATCGATTGACCCTCCCTCCCCAGGAATTTTAAAAACATAATGAAATTAGACTTCTTTGTCCGCATTTTGTTGTTTTTACTTATAAAATGTGTTGACCCCCCCCCCCCTGGAGAATTTTGAAGTGATGGACCTGCTATCTCGCTCTGGTTGACTCCTCACATTTGTAGCTTCTTGGAAGTCACCTTTTCTTCACAAGCAGAACGATTGAATTTCACTACTCAGGCAATGAAAAAAGATGATTTCTGCGAATCACGATCTCCATATTTACATCATCTTTTCTGCTTTTTAACGTCATAAACGCTGATTTGCATGTGAAGTTTTATTCTTATGTTTTTTGCCACGCTTTAAAACATGGAGGTTTTATTCGACATCAGTTTTCGGAATAATTATTGTAATTATTGCTATTTTGTTAAAATTATGTGCTCCTCTAATATTTTTTTAAGCAATATTGTTGAAATTTCACAGGAAAGTGCAAAATCACTACTAAACTATAGAAAACAACTTTTTTCACAGTGTTATCTGCAAACAAAAATGATGCCTGCAATTCTTTTTAGAAACACGCGGAATTCTCAGAATCTTTTCTATACCAGGATTCCCATGCTCACCTAGAAGGGGTTGCTCCCAGAAGGCGCACTCCCACCTATGGTGCAAACTACGCCATTGAAATTTTGAGGGGGGGGGTGCTTTCAGTGTTATTTTTTCTTTTTTGGGGGGCTCTCGCTCTTGGGGGATTTTGGTAGTGGAGAGATGCCGTTACCCTAACATATAGACAGGGATGCCTAGGGATCACCCCTGTCTATATGTTACCTCTACCATAAAGTCCGGAAAAGTCATTTGTGACGGGCCCCAAAATTTCTGTGCACGCCCTTGTGTGTTAGTGTCTCACATCTCATATCATTAAATTCTTTTGCTGTTCTGTTTACTAAAGGAAACAATAAATCCAAGAGAGAGACAATTTAGTGTTCAATGTTAAACTTTCCATCGCAAGATTTTTAAAACTCCTGGTTTAAACTAACCTTGTTAAAAGATATTTAAAACATTTCTTTGACTTTTATAAATAATATTTTACGTGAATTGTTTAATACATATGTACGAACACATAAAAAAACATTTATAAAAGTCATGGAAATATATGATATCCTTGCTTCAAAGGACCGATAATTTATTGCTGATGACTCTTAGATCTGCCTTTCGAGTTCATTGTAGTGTGCCATTGAGGTGTAAAAGAAACAACGGGTCACGCAATGATTTTCGAAAGAGGGGAGGGAGTAGTCAGTATATTTCATCCTTTTATTGTTCTCATTTTTATTTCCTCACCTTGTCAAGGTCGTTAAAGGAACATAGCATGTCGTCCACATAAGAAGGTGTTTGAAATTCTGACGCCATGTGGGCTTTGACCTTGTCTTCAACCGGCTTTCTTTTTCAAATATAGCTTTTGAGATTTCTTTTCACTTTGCTTTTCTTGTGGTTGAACTACTTATACTTTATACATGAGCAGGAGCTGGACGACTCGCACTTTTTCGATCAGAAAAGCTGTTGGAAATAGCTTTAAAGTTAGTGCAATGAATCATCAATGGTCATTGAAAGATTTTTTGAGTTTTTAAATTCATTCCTTCTCTACTAAAATTTGACTTGAAAAAACATTTCATAGCTTTTGAATTAATTGCATGAGATATTTTGATTTTAACGGCACTACGTGCTCCTGAGCTCTAGAAATATTGTTACTCTTAGCATCAGTATTTTCTTGAACCTACAACTTGCTTTTGGCTTTCAATTATCAAATTCAGCAATACACATGGCAGTGGTCTTATCATCTACTTTTCTGATGGTATACTCCCAGTAATCCATTATGCACAATATGCGTGTTCGATCATATACTACTTGAGAGTGTACGCTATATGTCTAAAAAATGTTTGAGAGTATACCCTATGGGAACACCACTGATACATGGGGAGCCGGTGGCTCTGAACGTAGCTTCGCTTCATGTGCCGGAGTTTGTAGGTTTGATTCCCACTGGTACTGTTGGTGTTATTTCCTACTCTTTGTGTTGTAAAGCTTTCTTGTGTTGACTTTTATGTGAATAAAATAAAGTCCAATCTCTTGAAACAATGGTACCCAAACTTTCCTTACTATTTGCCAAACTAGGGGCACATCAGTCTACCATGTACGTACCTTTCATTAAATGTATTCTTCAATACTTCTGCTGTATTTTAAAATTTGAAAAATAACTTGTACTCTCTTCTGAATCAGACCAGGCAAATTTTGGCTTAAATTTGAAAAACAAAATCCTTGCCAGTTATAAAGTTCTCAAAATCCCGACATTTTTGCAATTTTGGACATTTAGGAAAGCACTAAATACCTTGAATTGATTGGATTAATCCCGGACGAAAGCCTACATATCGTGGCCTCAGATCAGAGCAACAGTAGGATATCTTACTGTTATTTCTGGGATTAAATGTATTACTGTTGCTCTGAGGAGACGATACATGATAAATTTGTGTGAAAACCCCTATGCGTGGAAATGAATTTTTCTTGCTAAAAATTTGCATTTCAGTATATGCGTGCAACGGAAACTGTTACACGAGACGTCAAACTATTCACTCTGGATTAGGTTATAAACCAATTAACCTCTTCTCGTGGCGATGAGTTAGTGCTTGTTCGTCGCCTGAGTTCTGTCATTCCAGCAAATCATTCATTCTCAAAAAGTTGAGATTTGCATTCTCATTCAATATCAAGCTAAGCTGCAAAATTTATCCACATTTGTTTCTACACTGAAGAAGCACACAACAGCATCAATTTTGAGTCGAAAAAAAATAATAATCCATGAATGTCTTCACCCCCTCCCTCACGCACACCCACAAAAAAAAAAAAAAAAAAAGTGTGCTACCTTGATCCTGTGTTTCTTCACGTGATTCAGTCCAGAGTTCTTCTAGAAATCTTATTTAAACTCAAAACTGTTCCTGATTTACGTCAATTACCACGAATGCTGAATTTAAATTTTTGGGAAAGAGGGGGCTCTCAATTTACTGTACAGAACTCCGAATTTTCCCGAATGATTAAACATGAGCATTGCACAAAAACCTATCTGTAATGAAAATATGTTACAAGGTTAGCATAAAAGAATATCCCGGTTTTAAAATACTACATTTCATAAACTATTACTTAGCACTTTAAATGATACATAAAAATTAAGATAAACTGAAAGTTTTTTTCACTCACAAATGTTCGATATGTGCGCCTTTTGTAACGCGACACACATCAATAACGTACCTTTTGGAGTGTTTCACTGTCAATTTTGTCGCAATGCTACACATATGTGATTTTTCAGTTTTTGCAATGTTGTAGGTAATGGTGGGGCATAAACACCGTCTTTGACGAAACCGCATAAAAAAAATCACGTGGGATTAGATTTGGGTGTCTGACTGACCAACGCATAAAGGATAAATCATCATCACCTGCACGGACAATCCAGTCAGCGTTGCGGAACGTCAGTGGCGCAGTGAAGTGGGAGCCTCTAGGTGGTAAAAACACCTCCTAGAGGACTTGATTTTAACATTGTTGCCAATCCTAATACAGTAGTTAATACGCGTGTAAGGACTGTTGCGACCAAAAAACCTCTTCCGGAAGGAGTTTCTGGCTGCGCCAGGTGCGTGCACAGGGGGAGGGGGGAAAACGATACCTGTTGACCCGGGACCGAGCCTGAAGGGTGCCCAATGTTTTTAAAATGAAGGGTGAAATATAGGGATAATTAATATGGATGGGAGCCCGGAAAAGTCATTTGTGATGGGACTCAAAATTTCTGTGCACGCCCCTGGGCTGCGCTAGTGCGGAACGTGCACGTTTAAATATTTACTTAAAAAACGTTCAAAAAAAAAAAAAAAAAAAAAAATTACGTTAAAAAAAAAAAAAAAAAAAAAAAAAACCCTTAGACAGTTTTTCTTTATTTTTATGTAACATTTTTGTGGTAAGTGTAAGAGTTTATGAAATAAAATTTTTTTAAACTGTGACATTTTTTTATGATAACCTTGTATTAGGCGTTATTAAAAAAAGTTCAATATTGCAATACTATCTCCAAATTCACCCAATCATCGGACAAAATTTTTCAGATAAGAACATTTTTGGGGAGGTCACAATGACCTCCCATGGGGGAATCCCTGTTGGCCGAAAATATTTAACCAAAATTAGCTGAATAAATTTTGGTGCTTTCATTGTAGTTACTAAGAAACACCAACATAAACATCAAGCTTTTCGAAATTAAGCATTAGAATGTTCCCTACGATAGGGCTATTTCATTGATATAATTCGTTTTACCCATATGAAGCTCCCAACAGATGATATCACACGTTGAGTGGAAAGAGCGGAGGGGGGGGGGGGGTCGTGAAATTGTGACAGTTTGTAACAAGCTTAGACAAGTTCTCTCAATGGTCTAAGGTGACAAGGGAGAGGGAGTCGGTGAGAAGAAGCGTGACATCAGGTCTTTTTTAATGAGAGTATGTTTATGATGAAAAGAAACGGGACATGGAGCAAGGGGGGGGGGGGGGAGTGTGATGCTTCGTAATTTCTTTTTTGAAAAAAAAAATGGAATAGGAATTCGACATAGGAACTCTATGACTGCAGAAAATTCTATTTCTTGTAAAGAGTAGACAAAGTGCTGTTTTAGACTATCGACATTTTTCTCTTCATGAAGGAAAATAATTAATTTTATTCAGATTAATGGTAAATGAAAAACAATCTTGCTTTATATGAAATACCTCTTGAACTATATGAAATAGCTAGAGGAACTAGTACCAGGTCTAGCTCGACTTAGAGTCTGGGAAAAAAAAAAAAAATCAGAGCTGTCTTTAGAGTCCTATCCAACTGGTTAAACTACAAATAGTGGTAGGTACGGATATAGTGCCTATGGTACGGGGGACCCTGGAGTGTGCAGTACCTACCAGAGCTACTCGTACTATCCTCGTACTATCCCTTGTCCCAAGACAGAGGAGAGGTTCGCCTACCGTTTGTACTTTTTATCTCCAAATTTTTTATTTTGTCACTTGCATCCCTTTGCTGCTCACTGAATCACATTTATCACTTCCACTTATATTAGCACTATCGGATGCTAAGGGTCGCTGAGAGCAAAGACGGGTCCCTAGTCAGTTTGCTCTCCGCCCGCCCCCCTTAATTCATAAAACTTGTGAAACTTGTACTACTCTGCTCCCAATCCGGGTTTCTAGCTTCCGACTAGGCTGGCATGGCCGCTCGTTGTCCCTGCTTATACCACAATATAAGACATCGTTAAATTTGACCTAGTTGCGGAAGTAACCAAGTATTTCATTACTTCACCATAATCAGGGGGACGGATGGGGTGGGGCAAATAAAGTTCGTATCCAATGCCCTTAAAAGTCGTTGTCAGACTCTGCAATCAGTTAATCTGCTACTTGCAGAAAAACGTTTAAAGCTACAACGTGTTTATAGATCCATGAAAAGTGCTCCAATTTCAGTAAAAAATTCGCGAAATCTTTGTTTACACAGATTCTGCGAATATGAGCCAGACGCATTTATTTATTTTATTTATTTATTTATTTATTTTTGTGAAGCACATCCGGATATACGCGTCTGCCGGACACACATTCTTTCGTGACAAGTATTTGAATGCGTCGGATCGCCTTTTCAGAATGCACAGCAAAGCATGGCATTGTCGGGCATTTTGTCCCTTTTCAAAAGCAAATGAGGTTGATGCTCTCCCTTTGATGAGAAGCGTTTGTTGGGGTGCCTGCCTTTTAGACAAAGGCACTTAGCACACTTATCACAGTTATGTCTGTAGGACGTGTCCTTGGCTTTTGATGGCCCTGATAACCTTTATATGCAGACTAATCCTGATTTTATCTGATCTGGTAGGAACGTAAATGTCATTCGAAAGTTCGAAACTTCTGAAAATCGTCGGTAACGATTAACTTTTTAACAGGGCCCGACTAGCTAAAAGTGAGACCCTAGGCCCACATTCATTTCCACCCCATGAAGGCTTAATAGCCCAATGGGAATGCATTTTTGGGGGAACTTTGTCTATCACAGAACTATGTAAATTATTTTTTCATGTGCTTCCATGAATCCCCTTCGGGGCACCTCATAATTGTGACACGGTAAATTTGCTACTCGCAGAACTAATAAAAATTCTCCTTTAAAGAAGTTATTTAAAACTAAAAATCACTTTTTTTAATTATTACTTTAAAAATACATGTATTTTTCGTACAGTAGTAATGCTATGCATATTTTTTTAAAATTAATTTGGGGCCCCTTAGAATAATGAAGGTCCAGGTCCAGGTGTAGTTGGCCTGTATGGTAATCCAGGCCCTGCTCTTGTAGAGATAAGCATTTTTTCTAGCTAGCGGAGATTAAATTTTGATGCTTGCAGAATCCGTGATATTAGTTCTTCTCGACGTTGAAAGGTTTCGTCAGAACATGGCAGTCATGACAGTTTGGGCAGTAGCTTCGAGTGCCACTTGCAGGGATGCCAACTAATGCATCTGTAGAGAGAATAATGTGTATTTATTTTCGCTAACAAAGGTTAAACATTAAGGTACTTGCCGAACCATTGGAAGGAGATCTTCTCGACGTTGAAATGTGTCTCTAGAACATAGAAGGCATGATAGATACGGTAGCAGCTCCGGAACGCCAATAAACGCATCTGAACAATATCGCACTGCTTATTGTCCAACAAATCTTCCTTGCAAATGTGCAAAGTATGTTCCCTTATTCCCTATTTACAAAATCTTTAAAAGCAATTTTAGACTTTTGTAAAGAGCTGATAAAATTTCGAATTGCTTTCAATCCATGGTGTGCCTTAGTTAGCATTTGGAAAGAATCGATCAGATAATTTCCGAACGGACCCCGAACCAGAGTCTATTGGTCATTGAAAAACATAGAATATAATGTTAAAATATACATTTAGCAAGCGTATTTTGCAACTATACACTGGTGTGCAAAAATTAAGGACGAAGTCGAAAAATTAGCATATCAGCTGAACGAAGAGGCAGAGCGGACAGAAAGACCAGTCAGGAGATTAAGTAAGGTGATGTACGGTAGCACATGCGCAGATATGCAGGCAGATGTAATGGGGGTGTGTCTGAGTAGCATAAAGCATGTTGTCGGTGAAAGATCAGTATTTCTGGCAAAGAGATTGCACGCCGTATAGCAGTTAAAATCACACCGTGTTGCTGCCTCAGCGAGAAATGGCGAATAACCAATCTGTTAGACGACATCTGGATGCTTTTACCCGAGGTCGAATCATTGGGAAGTTTGAGGAAGGCTGCAGTGTGACAAATGTGGCTGCAGAGTTCGGAATTGCTCACAGCATCGTTTCACGACTTTGGAGACAATTTCAAACTACAGGAGCAGCTATCCGCGGGTTCAGTAGTAGTCGTCCACGAGGAACCACACCCGCAGATGACCGGTGTATTGTCTTACAGGCCAGAAGAAACAGGCGGCAGGCAGCTGGAGAAATCGCTAGACACACGACACAGGCGACTGGACGACCGATATCACGTTTTACCGTGTCTAGAAGACTGCACGGTGGTGATCTGTTTGCACGACGCCCTATACGGTGTGTACCTCTAACGCCTGCCCATCGGAGAAGGCGTTCTCTGTGGTGCCGGGAACACCGGAATTGGAGAGACAATGAATGGGGACGAGTACTCTTTACAGATGAGAGCAGATTCAGTCTGAGTAGCGATTCTCATCGCATACTCATCTGGAGAGAGCGGGGAAGCCGCAATCATCCCTCGAACATCATTGAAAGGGACAGGTATGGAGGTCGCGGTGTTCTCGTTTGGGGAGGCATCATACTTGGTAGTCGTACAGACCTTCACATCTTCGATGCAGGTTCAGTCAACGGGACCCGTTATTGTAACGAGATTCTTCTTCCATATGTGCGTCTTTTTAGAGACGCTATGGGTCCGCAGTTTTTTTTCATGGATGACAATGCACCATGTCATCGCACAGTAGCTGCCGAACAGCTCTTAGAGAGTGAGGATATTGAACGTATGGATTGGCCGGCACGATCTCCGGATCTCAATCCCACCGAGCATGTATGGGATTTTCTAGGCAGACGCTTGGTAGCTCGTACCTTACCACAAGTAACGGAGCTTCGATTGGCGCTGCAAGACGAATGGGCAGCAATGCCTCAACAACTCATTGACACCCTCATTCTCAGCATGGGCAGACGCTGTGAAACCTGCCTAGCAGTCGGGGGAGATCATATCCCCTACTAAAGACCGGATGTTTCTTGCTGGACACACATCACAGGGATGTTTCGGCCTTCAGTCGCATTGCGCACCATGCTACTTTTTCAATAAAGCTTCTTTTTATCCCCCTGATTTCTCTTTTAGTAAGTGTTGCTTACATTACACATGTCCTTACGTATTGGGGATCTTAAGGTATTAAATGTGTTGATTTGGAAAGCTCTTGTACAAAGTTATATTGAAAAAACCGTCTCGTCCTTCATTTTTGCACACCTGTGTATGTATGTATATATATATATATATATATATATATATATATATATATATATATATAAACCTCGAACAATTTGAAAAACCACACGCTATGCACACATATGACTTTAAACACTTATTAACTGCTATTTTTTCCCCAAAAGATGTTATTGACGACGAGTGAAAAGTGGTGTAAGTCACAAAACGCCGCGTTTCATATCTCGGAGAATATTGGTAGTACTAATTTCAAACTTTTTGTGTTGGAATAATTTTTCAATGGAGATTATTTCCCTAAAAATAAGTTAGGGAACCCAGGGCCCGTATAAAAGTTAAATTTTGTATTTTTTGACTTATTTTTTATTTTCACTGAACTTTTAATATCTTAACTATGCATCTGATTTTGAACATTTTTGCAATTAAATATACATTTAGGAGTAACGGTTGCGAAAATAAAGTTCTTGCAGGATAAAATGGAGCACCCTGTATATATGTCAAATAAAATAAAATAAAATAAGGTCCTCTAAATCATCCTAAATTGTCACACTGTCACGAAATAGGAGGAGAAATTTTATATGAACAACAAAACAACTACTAAATGGAACTTATGATGTGCTCACCGTTTCAGGGAACTCAATCGTCCTATCTATTACGAAAAACGTTTTGCATGTAAGAGGGTGACAATAAAACTTTACAAATTTCTATGTGCAAAATGCACAAAAAAAAAAAAGAAAAGAAAAGACTAAAGCAATGCAAACCTTTGAGATAAAAAAAGAAAAAAGGAAGAAGTGCAGGGTACCACATGCGCATCGGCAAAAAATGCAAAGAGGTTACCAAATTTAAGTATTTATCGTTGTCAATGAAAAAAGTCTCGTTAACAGTCAGTGATTCTTTTCCAAATGCTAGCAACTGCGGTTGCTATTTTGACCTCACTTCCAAGCTTTGTTCTACTGCACTACCAGTTTCGCAGCAAATGTTTTGAAAAGACTGACAAAAAATGTCAAATATGAGAGAGAAAAAAAAAACAAGAACAAAAACTTTGAGCTAGTTGTTGCTTAATTACTTTTTACGCTGAAATTCAAGCAATTGGAAAACGAGATAATTGCAGCAATCTTTTGAGAAGAGAATTAAATGGCTAACTTATCTCATGCACTGCAATTAAAGTGCAATCAACGTTCTTCAGCAATACATGCCGTTTTATTTTTAAAGCGGATGTGGACGTTTGTAAGAGTAAATACATAAGACGACAAATGGCGAAATGAAGTGTAGGAAGAAAGTAATAAATTTACTACTTGTATTGCTGCTTTTGCAGATTTTTAACAGCAATCATGCAATATACAGGAGTCGAGTCGGTGAAATTGGAGTCTAAACTTGGAGTTTTTGAAATTTCGAGTCACTTAAAACTATCTCGTTTCCGGAGAAAAATAATAAAATTAAAGTTAAAAAAATGTCCAGTAAGATAGATCAATATTTCTATTCTATTCAAGAGTCACATCTGATTTCAACTGTATTTATGTCGAGGACTGCATACTATGTGCCTTCCCTCTATTATTTTATATACCGATAGATGGCAGCACCATCACCGGATCGAACAGTTAGTGAGAATTTTGAACTAGCCCAGGAGCTAATAGCTACCTAGTACTAGCACCCCCAGAGGTATCGTTTCACTTGGAGGATGGGATCAATATTTGATCGTCATATGCGCTTCCTCTACTACCTTTACTATTTCACTTCAGATCAATTACACTAGTCAACGCCAAAAATGCATCCGGTTCAAAAATAGCTATTTCCGAAGTATTTTGCCTCGCTAAGCAGGAAAATCACCATAAAATGCTGAGATTAGCTCTACTTTTCAAGATACAGGGCCAACAATGATAGTGAATTCTCACTAATGCTCTTTTTTCCAGACAGATAGAAACAGCAGAAACACCCCCCATGGGACTGACTGTCCTCTAAACTTCGACCCTAGGTTGGGATAGAAAATCTCACTACATGGAAACCGAAGTGGACTACAAGAAACTTAAATTCTGAGAAGAAAAATCCCCAAAATCAGCCAAAATTTTGAGTTCCACGTAGATCCCCCCATTTCTGCTTCTAGCAATGCTCATTCTGCCGGGAATACGGAAGAACTTCGGGAAAGCTGTGAACAAAGACAGTTTGCCAAAATCTTAGAGGGAAATTTCCAAGATGTATTGAAGCTAAGGTGAAGAAGAGAATTTTTAACGGCCTTTCGAATATGCGCAATTATAAAAATCAGTGTTTTTTTTTTTTTTTAAAGAAATTGGAAGGGGAGAAAAACACACACATGAAGCCTTTAAGGGCATATTACAAGTATTTCTAAGCAACAGAGAAGACGAGAACTAAAAACAGTTGGTCAAATAATCCCTGCGGAAGTTCTGTGATCATTGATGAATGGTGTGTCTCTGGAACTCTATTTTGTTCACTTCTTCCAGTATATTTTGTCCAAAAACTAAAGCTATGAGCACTGAGGTTTCACTAAGATATCTTTACAGGAACGCAGATATCAGGGTCATTGGGGTGAGTTAATTCTCACCAAATGCTGCTGAGCTATTACAAGAGATGGTCCTTCTTTGATGCACAAAAAGCAACCGAAAGTAAAGCGTTTACAGCAATAAGCCAAAAGCAACCACTGCTTTCCGAAAAATAAGCATTACAACAGGACCTATTTCATAACATTTATTGCACAGGATTTTTTTTTTTCCTTTTTCACATTACCTTTAAATCAATGTGTGGTTGCTGTGCATCTTTTCCAGTGGGCTTTTATGTATCTTGAAAACAAGAGCTAATGAAAAAAATCCACTACCATATTTGTTTTCCCCGACCCAAAGTTAGTAGGAATTGACTATTTAAAACCAGGATGCAGACAAAAAGTTCCTTTTTGTTGACTAGTGTTATCAGACATGTGATTAAAAAGAATAATTTTGAAAAATAGTTATTGAAAACGGCTTCAAAACAGCATTAAAGAATATAACCAAACCAGTGATGTTCCCATCAATTTTTCTGAGGGTATACTCCCAGTAATCCAGTATTCACAATATGTTTATGCGATCATATACATAATGTCTAAAAAATGTTTGAGAGTATACGGAGTATATGGAGTATTATACCCTATGGGAACACACCTTATCAAACTACTAGTCACATAAGTGTAAATTGCAGCAAAGAATAAAAAAATAATTCATTCTTTAAATAACATTAGATGCGACTTTTAGACAACCCGTTTGAAGTTGACACTAAGTGATTGATGAAATCATGTGTAACATTGATTAATAACAAATATAAATTTCTTGGACTCGGTTTCGTCATGTAATTATTGTTAGCATAGGCTTATATTGCACTGCTAACAACATACTATTTATGGAACGCAAAAGCAGGGCCGCGCCAAGTCTGATCGGCGCCGTCGTGCAAATGTCTTGTGAGCGCCTCTATGCTCTGGCGTTCAGGGAAAATATAGTTAACACCTGAAGGGAGGTTTTGTAAACAAATATAAAATGAAAAAAAAAAAAAAAAAACGTTTGGCATTTAATTTATACAAAAAAAAAAGTGTGTGAATATTAGTTTTGGAAAATGGCGTACATTTTTACTCCATACCTCGAAATCATTTCGAGTTCAGCAGCTCCTCTGGTATGCTAATAATGCGTTTTGAAAAAGGAAAATATTTGAAATATCAAAGTTAACGCCACTTGGAATATCTATCCAAACTCTAAGTGATGCATAGTCAATAAAACTTTTATGACTGTCAAAACATCGCAACAAGACAGGAGCAGTGCGCAACTAGAAAATAGTATTAGACGCACATTGAAAAAACATTCCTTTTTAAAAAGAGGGGTCCAGGGGTTCCCCCCGGAAAAATTTTGAAACTTGTAGTTTCAATAACGCAATTTTTAAACTGTCTTTGATGGTGTTATGGGGAAAAAAGTACAAGGGGCTCCGCGGAAATTTGTAGAAGTAAAAACCTTTAAACGCAATTACAAGGCATATTTATTGACGTTAGAACATGGGAGGAAACTCTTGGATTCCACCCGATGGGTTTTTTTTTTAAGTAATTAATCCTCTCCCCTCCAATTTTTCGCGCGCGCGAATGGAAATTGAACTCCATTTACGCAATTGTATACAACTTTGAAGATTTTTACAGGAATGGTATTCTGGAGCTCCCTCTGGAAATTTTTTCAAAATTAAAGTCCTAAAAACTTAAGCTATATTTCATGATATTAGTGGAAGATGTTCAGAGCCTATTTCACTTAAATTTCTCGTAAGTAATGTTTAAAAAACATATTTTTTGATGATATTAAACGAAAGTGGTTCGGAGGCCCTTGCCCGAATATTTTCTGAGATGGAAATCTTAAAAACAACAAATTGTAAGACCATATTTGCTAACATTAGGGCCGGGAATCTTTCAAACTGGAGCTCCAAAAACGCAAGTTTAGCTGATTTTCGAACGCAATTTAGTGTTTGGTATTCAGGGGCTTTCGCTGGAAATTTTGCGATATTGAAGATCTGGAAAGGAAAATTTGAGATGATCCGTAATGCTTTTGGTGGTGTTGTGAAGAAGGTAAGATTAGGAGGAGTAGCATTTTAAGACTTTCATATATTTAGACGAACTAGAAAAAAGAAAAATAACAAAGAAAAAAGAAAAGAAATAGGACGGAGGGAACGAGTAGCTGACCAATTAGCTGTAACTATTGAAAAATTTTAATTCAAAGATTTCTTTCGAAAAAAAATTAAAGTTTTACCCCGGCATCATTTTTTTTCTTATTAAAATCACTTTGTTTTCCAAAGACGCGTTTTTTTTTTCTTCTTCAATAATAAAGCATATTTTTGAAAAACATTAACTCGGCATTCTGGAAGGGAGGGGGCATGGTGTGGGGCAACCAGAGGGGTGCCCTGTGGATCCCCCTCCCTCTGGTTGCGCCACGTAACAGGAGGGTGCTGATTATATTTCTAAATTGAAGGATAATATTATAGAGGATATTCCACTTTAAAATCTGCAACTGAAACTTGCCGGTAAAACGAAAAATTCTAAATTATGGAATCGATAAAAAGGCATTTAATTTAATATCTGAAACAAACAGTGTCCAAAAACTCTTTCCTTAACTTAATAAACAAATAATTGAAGAAAAAGGGTGTGGGGGAATCGAGTAATTATGGTTAAGTTGTTATTTTTTGCAACTAAAAAAATTAACCTAAATTTTTCTCTACAATTTATGGTGTATTATGCACAAGTAAATTATATGCAAATGTGCTTACCGTATTTTTTTTATGTATGATAACAAAAAAAAAAAATGCAGTACACTGTAATTACCTCAAACAATAGTTAAAAAACACCAAAAGAAATATTGCACAGATTATAATAGATACAACATATTCACCTTAAGAAGCAAAATGGGAAATAGCAAATTTCTTGCGCTTCGTAAGCTCAAACTTGTGAAATTCTAGACATATCGAAATAGCAATCACAGCTCCAAATAGGAAGAAAAATGCAAAAGTATGCATTAATTAGTATCATGTGTTTTCACTGTAAACGATTGCAGTTTTAATAGCATACTTAGATACAACATGTGAGCAGTATAATTTCACCACCACTATTAGATACAATGAAAAGTTACATTTTATTTTTTTGGTTGGAGATTTTTCCCCCCCCATTTGGAGCATTTTTGATTGGTAGATCTCTGTGCCTTTTTGACTCTGGCGCCGCCGTGCGGCGCACGACTTTGCACATAGAGACGGCGCGGCCCTGCGCAAAAGGATAAGCTGTAACGTTTCTTGGCCTTGCCGATGTTTTCAAAATACAGCGATTATCGTCTGAAATGTAGCGGTTGTAACACAATCTCTAATATCGAAATCAGGAGCGCCCACGTGGGGGGAGAGGGGGGGGGGCATGCGCAGACTGCGCCATTGAAATTTTTAGGGGGTGTTTTGACGGGGTTTTTTTTCCTTTTTTTGGGGGGGGGGCTCTTGTTTTTGGAGGACTCTTCATGACATTAAGGGGATGCTCCCTTGCTGTTAGGGGAGTCGGATTAGCACTCCTGGTCGAAAGATCCCCAACTTGTTATATTTTAGCCGTTTTAAAGATGAGCAGGTTCTGAGAGTATACCACTAAAAATATTTAGATTTTTTTCTGCCAAAAGTGAGAGAGATATAAACACGCGAGTTCCTCAAGAAAAAAACTTTAAAGGTTACACAATTAAAAAGGACATCTTCAAATCAAAACTTTTTTTTTAATGGTTTGTTTGTACTTAATCATTGTTTTTTCATGGAGAATATAAATGACACAGTGGACATGTTAATGACATAATTTACACTCATATCATGATTCTGAATATGTGGAATCAAAGACTGATTTTTAACTTATGTACAATCATTATTAACATGAAACCGATGTTTTGCAGCATTAAATTAGTGAAACTAACAAAGTTTTTATCTATACTAATATTATAAAGAGAGAGGAAGGATTTTTGTTTGTTTATATGTTTGAGGTAATCTCTGGAACCACTGCATCTATTTGAAAAATTCCTTCAATATATGAAAGGTGTTTTCTTTCTGAGTGACATAGGCTATAATTAAAAAAAATCCGATGGATAGTTCCTTTTTTTTACTCCAATTTAGGCCCAAATTTCACATAAATTTCCAAATGTGTGAGTGAAAAATTATTTGCACATATTAATGTTATATATCGTTGAAAAAGGTAGAATTTTCCGCTTTCTAAACAATTTGTTTCAATGCTCTAACTTAATTACGGCGGGAGTAATTAGCGTTTTTAGCTCGAACTTGTTTTGGCTTAGCTGAAACTTAGGCAATTACTTTTCTTCATTAAATCTATCAATAAAAAGTGAAGGAATTGTCCCTGAGTTTTCTTTTTGACACCATTGGAAAAAGCGACATTTTTTACTCCAGATCTCTCTCGACCTGTAGTCGAAAAACTTAGCGTCTATCTACAAAGGAAAAAAACTTACAAGCGTTTTTAAGTCAAATTCGAAAACTGCCATTTTGATTCAGGTTGTCAACCATTTTATTTTCGCGTTTCCACGGTTACGCTTTAAGAATCCATTGTTTCTTTCCTTATTTTGCATTAATTTCTTAAACTTATTTTATTTCGTGTTTTCATGGTTGCGCTTTTAAAATCCATCTTTTGCATCTTAATTTCTTAAAAGTATTTTAATATCTGTCGTCATTGTTTGGAAGGGTAATTTTATATGGTGTTTTTTTTTTCTTTTATTCGAGCCTGATTTTTGAATATATGTCACTTGACACAATTTTTATTCTCAAGGTAGACCAGGCAAAGCCGAGAAACGCAGCTCTTAATTTATAAAGATTTGAAAGCTACTGTTATTGTGATTTCATACCTTTTTGTTTGTTTGGCAAAACATCTGTTATTGCCGAAGAAAAAACATTCGCTTCACTCGCAAAAGGGCTGGGTTCCGGTATCGTGGTCTCTTGGTGCGTTAGGCGCTGAGCAGTTCAGTCTAGGATTATTGTTTTAAAGCACCCGTAAATGTAATTCATTGTTTTGGCGATTTGTTTTGAAGGAAAAGAAATTTTTGATTTGTTTTTATCCGAGTGAAATGCACAACATTTTCTTCTTTTTTTTCTGACGATGATTTTTGAATGTTCTACTGCATGTTTTTTTTTCGTTAGACGGATGGATTATGATAGCGTGGTTGCTGGGCGAGTTTGGCGATAAACAATAGAGTTGCGGAACAATTTTTACATTTGAAAGATATTATTTGATGTCTTTTTTTGTTTATTTGGCGAAATATATTAAATTGTAATAAAAACCACTTCACTCGCTAAATGGAGTTTTAAAGCAACTGTAAATATAATTTAATGATTTAAAAATTTAATGATTTAAAGTTTTAAATTCCAAAGAAACTTTATTAGTTTTTTTTTTTGAAAAGGTGTGTACGCATTTTATACAAAAAGAAAAAAAAAAAAAAAAAAGATTATTTCATGTCAAACGTCGAGGGGACGTCAATTTTTTTTATTCAACGGACTTACACTAAATTTTTAGCACGGGGATCGCTGTGCGGGTACTGCTAGTACATAATAAAAATTATTTAGAAATTATTAACTCTTCTGTGCATCGGTGTGTGTGTGCGCGCGAACTATTTTGTTTTTGCAATATTTTCTTTAGTTTTCGTGCGGCAATTTTCTGCCTTACTTCAATAAATAAATAGTCTCATTTTTTTTTCAATAATTTATTCTTTAAATCAATGTTTCTTGTGTTACGTGGGACTCCTGACACCTGGCTTTACGGAGAACTCTTTATTAGGGTTTCGCAAAGCTTTGCTCTTTTCTTTTCGTTCATTACAATTAGTCGAGCAAAAGAAAGGAGAAAAATTGGGGTTGGATGAAGCGTTTAATTATTCAGTATTTTCGGAATTATCAGCAGAGTAAATATCAAAATGAATTGTGGATAAAAAAATCCTTTTTTTGCCAATGTACGACTTTCGACTAGATCAGAATAAGATTACGAAATTTTTATAGGAATTGAAATGAAACCTTATTTATCTTTGGAGAAGAAATTTAAAGTACAGTAGACCCTCGTTTTACGCGGGGGTTACGTTCTGCGGAAATGCCGCGTAAATAGAAATCGCTTAAATTGAGACCTAATACACTCTCAGAAATGGACTTTCAAATTTGACGAAATTTTCTTCGTTTTTGACGAAACCACTTCCAGGGATATGCTCCGAGCGAACATTTCGTCAAATTGAAGAAACTGCTTTTGTTAGTGATTTGAGGATGCGAATTTCGTCAAATGTAACGAAATATTTCTTCATTCTAGTTTCGTCAAATTAACAATCATTTTCGTAGTTTTGAGAGCATTAGTTTCGTCAAATTAATTTCGTCATATATGAGGTCGTTAATTTCGTAAATTTTTAAGAAAATTTCTTTTTTTTTTTTCTTTGAGTACATTAGTTTTTTTTTTTTGAGAATACAGTCGAACTTCGTTAATTCGAACACGCTTCAAACAAATAACTGCTGGATCAAACTACGTTTTAAAATAATCGATTTTAATGGTCCTTTTAGGTTCTTTTTAACGATGTTCGACTGTATTTTATAAGATTTGATCAAATTCTAAATTCTGAATGTTACCATAGTAATTTCCCAATTTAATGCGTGTATTCACTCTCACAGAATAGTCATTTACGACGATCTTTACAGTTTTTGAAAGTCATGTTTTTACACATAGGTGTTTTAGTTGTTTTAGTTGGTTTTTTGTAAAAATTTTATTGGGTGCAGACCCTTTGCCATATTTGGAAAATAAAGTTGAAATAGCGGGCCTGCAGCCCCCCCCCCCCGCTTAAAAACAGACAAGTTATTGTTGAAAAAAGAGGTACACAAAATACGTCAAATAAATTTTATTACTGTAAAAATACAAACAAACCATTTCTTTAAAACAGTAAAACTAGTTATCGCAGATAAAACTCCCCATGGTATCTAATTAAACCCCCATAAGGGGAGATTTCCTTCAATAAATCCAGTTTCTGTCGGATCTTTTCCAAATTTGCACAGAGGTTCGTTGATGCTCGGGAATTCACACAGATTAGGTTTCGTCCTTCTGTGTGGGGGGGCACCCCCCCACAATTTTGATTTTCCTTCAAAAAATCCAGATTTTGTCGGAACTCTTCCAAATTTGGCACAGAGGTTTGTTCTCTTACGCTCTGGAATTCTCCTAGGGTAATTTTCATCTTGCTATGGGGGGGGGGGCAACCCCCATTCGTGGAGTTTTCTTATAAAAACCAGTCTCTGTCAGATCTTTTCCAATTTTTGCACAGAGGTCCTTTGATGCTCGGGAATTCACACAGGGTATTTTTCGCCATTTTATGGGGGGGGGGGGCGACCGTCACGAGGGTTTTCTTTCAAAAAATCCAGATTTTGTCGGAACTCTTCCAAATTTGGCACAGAGGTTCGTTCTTTGATGCTCAGGAATTCTCCTAGGGTAATTTTCGTCTTGCTATGGGGGGGGGGGGCAACCCCCATACGTGGAGTTCTCTTATAAAAACCAGTCTCTGTCGGATCTTTTCCAATTTTTGCACAGAGGTCCTTTGATGCTCGGGAATTCCCACAGGGTATTTTTCGCCAACCTATGGGGGGGGGGGGGTGGGGAGCAACCGCTATGGGAGTTTTCCTTCAAAAAATCCGGTTTTTTCGGATCGTTTTCAAATTTGGCACAGAAGTTCGTTCTCTGATGCTCAGGAATTCTTTTAGGGTAGTTTTCGTATCGCTATGGGGGGCAACCGCCCATACGGGGGGATTTCCTGTAAAAAATTATTTTTTAACAGATCTTTTGCAAATTTGGCACCGAGATCCTTTGATGCTCGGGAATTCACCCAGGGTATTTTTCGCCATTCTATGGGGGGGGGGGGGGGCGCGACCCTCACTAGGGTTTTCCTTCAAAAAATCCAGATTTTGTCGGTTTTTCTGCACAGAGGTTCGTTCTATGATGCTCAGGAATTCTCATAGGGTAGTTTTTCGTCTCGCTATGGGGGGGGGGGCGCAACCCCCATGCAGAGGGTTTTCTTTTAAAGAAAAAGTTTTTATCAAATCTGTTCCAAAATTAGCACAGATGTCCTTCGACTCTCGGGAATTCCTCTGTTTTCGTCCCGCTATGGAGAGGAAAACCCCTCGTGTGGGGGGGGGGGAGGAGGCGTCTTATAAGATTCCAGTTTTCATCGGATGTATTCCAAATTTGGTACATTTGTATTTTGATGCTTGGGAATTCTCATGGGGCAGTTTTCGTTGGATCTTTTCCAGATTCGGCCTAGAAGCCCTTTGCTGCTGGAAATCCACATAGGGTAGTTTCCCATAGGGTAGTATTCATTACAACATGTGAACACCTGAGCAGTAAAGGACCTATGTGCCAAATTAGGGAAAGATTTGACAAAAGTTTGGATTTTTGTAAGGAAAACTTCCCTAATGGGGGGGGGGGGGTTTAATCCCCTATAGCGGGACGAATATTCCAATCTGCTTGAACTACATCGCGATATTGCGATGCATCGCGATGTAAAAATTTTTAAATTGCCCAGCCCTACTGGAAATTTTTTCGTCCGACTTCCTCAGTATATATTGGGTTCTGGAAGAATAAGTCATATGCCACTTTCATGCACAATTAAATTAATATATGTTCGGGGGAACATTGCTGGGGATTTTCTTCTTTATTGCATTGCATGTTAAATTCCAAAGAAAAAAAAAGATTTTTATCCAACTAATACCATAAATTTCAAAGAAAAAGTACAATAAAATGGACAGCCTAAAGTTTGTATATCTTTCTTCTAAAATTAGATATAGAAAATGAAATTAGATAATCTTAGGAAAAAGCTTACCTTTTTATTTTTCCAATCAGTTATTTGTCTTATTAATTTTGCTTCTATGTAGAATGCTTGTTTGTCAAAATTTATGTTCGATACAGGAATTTTATTATTGCATGCATTACATACTTCATACTTTGATAAGAATTGTCTGCCAAAATGTAGAAGAATATTTAAAAATATTAATTTTTAAAAAATGCAGATATGAAATAAATCTGTTGGTAAAGTTAATTTAGTATAATTATTCTTAAAAAAAATATAAAATATGCCTGTGCTTTCAACCGCTAAATTTTTATTATTTTTTCCAAACATGTGTAACATGAAATCAATGCATATGCATAATGTACTAACACTTAGAATATTGTTATAACTATTGAAAAAGTCTTCGTCTGTCCTGGTGTTGATCATCTCCGCGATGTTGGATCCTTCCTAAAAGATTTCTAAGAAGAAAAAATATATATTATAAGTAAATGTATAAGTCCATATGGGTGTATGCCATCATGCACATTGATCTTTTTTCTATTTCGAGGAACATTTTACAATTAAATGCAGCAGCTTATTTCTGAAATAAAGCATTTTTCCACGATTTCTTCATAAAATCTCAGTGTTTTTTCTTTAGTTAAAAAGCTTAGATTCTCTTATGTCTTTAAAGAGCTTCTGGTTTATTTTCACATTTTTCAAAATGCATGATTATTTTGATGCTGATAGCTATTTTCCCAAGCAGATTGCAAGAGTGAGTTATTTTTACAGCGGATGGGCAAAATTTTTATTTAGGCAGCCAGACAATAATTTCTCTCAGTTGGTTTCTGAAATTAATTTCTGAATAGTGTTCTGCCTTTTAGTCTGGTTTAATGTAGACCGGGACTTCTCTTTTTTTGCTAACAATAGCTTGAGGTGGCAAATATGGCAATAATATTAATGCTGCATTTGTTTTTGCTACATGAACTATATATAATGGAAAAATTCAAAATTGTCACAAATCATGTAACACAAATTGACACAGAAAAATTTATAAATTGAGCGTATTAAGTGTGAAAATAAACAAAAAATGCCTATCATCACTATTATTATTTTCAGACATGCTGCTATCTTTTCTTTTTTTTTAAAATCGAGGTTAAACATTAAAATTCTACCTTCAGTAACTTATTTTAATTTGCGGAAAAACTGAAAATCTTCAGTTGAAATATCAAGCAAAAAGATAAGAGTTCTTTATGGAAATTAATGTTTTGTCTAATTTAAAATAATTTGTATTAAATTGATAGCTACTTTACTTCATGTTTTATGCAAGTAAAAACATAAAAAACAGGCTCAGCAAATAATGAACTGTCGATATGCAACGTAAATACTCAAACATCTGCAAAGGGGAAAGAGATTATATAAACAACATGAGGTACGCTTTTTTATAAGTCCTGTCAACGAGCATGACAAAAAAAAAAAGGACATCATTTCGGAACTAAAAGCTGATATAAGCTGTTTGCATTTATTTTTTATTGCATAAGGCGCTTTTTTCCTCGAGTTTCATTTGTTTGTTTTAAAGGTTCATTGAAAATAATAGGTGTACGAACACTTTTGGGAGCTACTGTATAAATTATTATTATTATTATTATATTGAATAAAACATTACATGTACAGTGGAAGAAGAAAAAAATATAAATATTTATTGGGGGAAGAGTACATATTCGTTTACGAAAATAAAAATGCAGAGTAAAAGAAATTTGATGTATTAAACTAAAAAATACACTTCGTTTCACAGAATTTTTTTTTTTTTTTGTAAAATTCATGAGGACGAATGAAAATTCATAACCATGTAACATACCTATTCAGCGTTGAAATTAAAAGTTTCAAAGTTCTATTCCCCTCCATTTTATATAAAGGCGGTGTTTTCATCATCTGCGTTAGTTTAGTTACGGTGGAACTTTTTATGTAAGTTTAAATTCGTACAAATTCTTTGGTCATGTTTGTCATTTATTTATCGTTAACGGAAGTACGTTTTTGGAAACAAATGTCAACCAACCAACGTTTTCTTTTGCAAATAAAATATAATGTTAGCTAAGCCTAACGTGGAGGTGACTGAAAGTTAGTTTAAAAAATACACATAGTTCTAAAACTAATCGAACCATTTGTTTTCAATTTTAATGTGTTTTAAATACAACAATAAACACAACACTAAACAAAAATGCAATAATAAACAAAATAAGGCACATTGCACATAAAAATTTCAATAAATACTAACCTTTCCTAACTTATCCTATAGGATACTTGCCGTAGAATAATCGGATAATTTAACGAGCGAGTACAAGAGTGAAAGGAAAACTCCCAGAATGCACTGCAATGTGACGAAATCAGGAGGAAAATATTTCGTCAAAAATTTGAGATTTCTGGTTTCGTCAAACATCACGTGATTTGGTGACGAAAGGATCGTCAAAAATAACGAAATAGTGCTCGAGGATTGCAGAATCGTCAAAATTGAGCGTTTCATTTTTGACAGTGTACTAGTGCTAAAATAGGGGTTTGGTTCCGTAGGTAACAAAATACTTTATTCTAGGGATGACTAATTGTATAATAAGTTTAATGTGTACTTATATCGACTTTTATATGCACAACATGCATAAAGAAAGCATAAATTAATTTTGTAATCTGTTTATAAAGAGGAGCTGACTATAATAGTCTTCCGGCACTCATTAAATTTTTTTCTCTGTAATTCTTTACAGAGCATTAACGCATCCATGATCACTTGTGTCATTTCCATGATAGAATCTTCCTTCACTAACAAATCAGAAAGATCATTTCTATGCCTCAAAAGTTTCAATGTGACCGTTTTTGGTTGTGCGTCATCGACGTCGGTACCCTCGCTGGTTTTGGCCTCTTTTGTCACTCTTAAAAGCTCTTCTTCCAGTGAGTTCTGAACTGTGTGAGTTTAATAACTTTGCTTCTGGAAAGAGCTCTGGAACCAATCGCATAAAATGTCTCCAGTGGTTCAAGATCGATTATTAACACGCCAAAATGCAGTTGATTACGTGTAATCTGCAGTCTTTAGGAGTTTGGATTTCAAAAGAGGGGAAATTTTTAACTGTTTGCATTGCCGCATCCGCGTAAAACCGAAACTCATCCGCGTAAAACCATAAGGTGTCAAATCTTAAACCGCGTATAATCGAAACCGCGTAAAACGAGGGTTTACTGTAATGTCATTCACAGAACTATGGTTTAGTTTAAAAGATTAATACAATTTTCTATCGTAGCAAAAGGCCGTTTTGACAACTTACACAAGTTGCAACTACAAGTAGGTGCAAAATGTTAAGTGGATCTTCCCACTTACCTTGTTCACACCTGTCATCATTCAACTAGTAGAGAGAAATGAATCACATTCACAACAAACATACTCTCTCTCTCTCTCTCTATTATATTTTTCTACACAATGACAATTTTTCAAGATGGGCAGCCAATTTGTCCTTTCTCCAGAATAGCGGTCAAGAAATATTCCATAACATTGTTATCCAGCTATTCGGTCAGATTGTTCGTCATCTCTAGACGACTGCCAATAATCTTATGATCTCAGGCACTCTCTAGCATCTACGCAGTAGACAATTGCGGAAAGCCCCACTGCGCAATTATTGAAGTCCCAATTATAAATCATGGAATCCCTTACAAGTGCTACGCAACCTAAAACCTCGTGGAGCATATAATTTCTTACAAAATGTGGTTCTCAACATATCTACAGATTTAAAAAATATACCAAAACATACTGGATGCTGAATCTGACACTAGAATTCAACTTTCATCTACAAAGCTTATATTATGTATGTCTGTGAAAAGAAAAGCTTTTATTATTCATTTCGCGTTTAAATTTAAACGTTAATTTTAAATTTCTGTTAGTTTATAAAACTTTTTATTGCGTTTTGAAGTCGGTAAATATTATTTGAAAAAAAAATGTTTGCTCGCACAAAAACTATTTTCACAATTTTGCATTCAAACTATGCTTCTAAAAGAAACCCAGGGGTTCCACGAAAAAAGTGAACAGGATTTACTTGTCAAAGAAATTAAAAAACACTGCGAAATATGAAGGAAAACCCCGTCTGAGTAGCATTTGTTAGAAACATCTTTTGAAAAACAAGATTAAAAGAATTTTTTTCAAAATAGTTCTGCTTGATTTATGCAGCAATCATCCCAATGTTATCCGATCTTTCTCGGTGATGTTTCCAAAAATATAAATTTTTCCAACCTCCTAACCGTTCTTTGTATTGATTTCCATTTACTTTTATTATTTTCAGTTTATTTCCCAGAATTTTCCTGAAAATACTCTTGACTTAGTGATGCCTTTTTATGACTTCATTGTTATTCATCAGAAGAAAACAAGTTGTGGACTCTCGATTCTTGAAATAATTTCTGTCTTTAACTGTACCTGAATAATCTTCAATAGAATATTGCTCAACTTCATTTCCCTCGAATACAATCAATTGTATTATACAAAGGAAAAAAAAGAACAGAAAAGATCTTTTTTTTTTCTCTTGGCATCAGTCTAGGAGAGTCTTGGGTGCTTGAACTATTCCACTCCAGACAAGGTCACTCATTGACGCATGCGCATTTTCTTGGATTAAGCGCGTTCACTTGGCACAAAAGGATGTCGAAGAAAAATATTTTTTCTCTCTTTATTTTCTTCAACACGTTAGCTTATGCCAAGTAAATTATGAACTTGAACATTCCCGAAAAAAAAGTCTTGAAAGTTCTTGTTTTTTCTTCCTTCATTCAAATAATCTTACTGATTTCTTGAAGAAACCCTTTGTAAATTTGCAACAATTGATGGCCACATGACAGATCTCCAGTGGGTGCCACGAAGGGTCCGTAGTATTAATGTATTCGTATGATAGAGATATTCTAGGGTGGCTTGGGAAAATTATAATTCTTCGGAATCGGAAACCTTTGGGAGCCTCTGGTTTAAGGTGACCCGACCACTGACTATGCGTCTCGTTTTGAACGGGGCAGTACCGTTGTCCCCACAAAATCCTTTTTGTTACTTTTTTACCAATCGTCATGACACGCTGTCATTCACAAATAAAAGTGACAAAAGTATTTTAAATATTTGATATACTTCTGAAGTTTCCCTTTTCTTTCTGTTTTTAATTTTTTTATTGCATCGCTAAAATAAAATTGGCAGCCTAATCTCTAAAAAACTATGGTGGTCTCCCTCACCCTCCTAGACGGCGGTCCTGTCCCCTTCTACCCACAGGCTTTAGTCCCTGCGTAAAAAGGGGCTGAAGCTGTGTTTTGCGAATTTGCGCTCAACCACATGAGCGCAGTATTTACATTTTACTGTTAGCAGACAGAATAACTGATCGGCCCGAAACATGAACCTTATCCCTCCCCGCCCTGAACCCGTGCGCCTTCGGGTTTTTTTTTTGGGAGGGGGGTTGCGCCCTTGAACCTTATGCGTTTTTATTTTTTCGCCTTCTAACTTGTGCGCCTTTCTCCCCCCTCTCTCTAAACTGTGTGTCTTTGTTTTTTCTTTTCCGGCCTCGAACCTCTGCGCCTTCGTTTTCTCCTGCGCCCCCAAACCTGTGGGCCTTTTGGAAGTCAGCCCTTTGGTTGGCACTCTCTTGTAGGACCTAGTCCGCCCCTGCGCGGGAAGTATTTTATTTCCCTTCTAACACCCAAATGGCAAACCGGTGGAGGCCATCCTATATCCGCCACCTAGGGACGCGTCACTCTGGAGGTTACAGGCTCCCCTCTCAGAGTCCACCTCGCTCCCCCGCATCAACTCCTCTCGGAAGTTATAGGATGTAGCTATTTTGGATACTTTTAGATCAGTTTGATTCCCCCCCCACTATTCCATAGGACAAGACAACAACTATAAGAATTATTTTCGACGGCAATGCTGATACTTTCGAATCTATGCGTGACTTGCCACGAAGTTTTCTTGTCTTGCAAAAATCAAATTCTTACATGTTAGAAAACAAGTAAATTTTATAGTCATAGTATAGACTGGCGGTGGTAATTTGATGCTTGAAATTGGACGAACTGGTTTATATTTGGATTGAAAGAGGAGAAATTCCTAGATGAGCTCAACGCCAATGAAATCGTTATCTTTGCCCGAAAAATTCGGCTTTTCTCACTCCTATTTTAACAAACAGAATCGTTTAATCCTCAGCGGATCGACTGTTGACTCATCAGATCCAGAAAATAATGTAATGCCTGCAAAACATAAATAAATTGTATTTTTGAGTATTTAATCTTTAAGATCATATGCGTGTGTCTTATTCACGTACTGCTCAAGCAATAAGTGAAGTGGCATTTTCGCCATTTTATACAATATTGAAAAGTGAATGGCGTACCATTTGAAGTAGTTTCTGTAAAAAGCACATAAGAAAATCCAACATTGGTAAATATTTTGGATGAAAATAGTACGCTCGTGTAGCAAGCAATAGTTGCAAGAAAATTGCTCATTCAACTGCAGCTTTCATCGAAATTTGGAAAATGTTATAACATTCGTTTATTATGCAGTTACGAAGCAAAGTTATGCAGTTATACAGTTGGAGCCAAGTTTTCTCTTTTCTTTTTTGTAGCTTTTTTTTTTGTAGCTTTTTCTTTCTTTTTTTTCTTTCTTTCTTTCTTTTTTTTTAAGCTTTTAGACACAAAAATATCAGCTATAGGTTCATCCCGAGATCCCGACATGAACGTTGAATTTCTATTCATTGGTAAATACCACAAACAAAATACAACCCATTAACCAGTCAATTATAGTTCCTTTATTGAATCAAGAAATTAAGACAATTAATAGGGTGTCATTCATGAACAAACGGGTCTAAAATATTGACTTCTCAAAATGAACGGTTTGGAACGTTATTCCGATGCATTAATTTTACTCTTGCCACACTTCGTCCGTACATTCGTCCCTTTGTAACGGTAAACGGTTGCACTCTACATTTGTTTTGGTTTGCTCAATCTTTCAATTCTACTTTTATTGGTCTTCAAGCTATACAGGCACTCCCTCGTATAACATGGTACTTGTACGACAGGGTTTCGATATAACACGGGGCAAAATATACGATAATTAAAACATGGATTCGACATTTCAGTGTAGAAAGGTGTAATTTCATATTACACAATTTTGATGTAACTCGATTTTAAAAGATTGAATTTCAATTTCGTTCAATTAATTCACCGTAGGAAGAAAAACATAGCTAGAAAATAACATTAAGCTAAAATTGGCAAACTGTACACAAAAAAATTAACAATAAAAATCATAATCATTCAAGTTTATGTGGTTTTATGTTTGATGCAGATTGATAACAGTGAAAACAACTGTCCGTATTTTTTTTTTTTTTTTTTTTTTGACTGGAAAGTGACTGTTTTACTATCAATATGGCATCAAGCTTGAAACTCGTAATAATTCCTGTAAATGTGGTTTTATGTTAGATGTAGATTGATATAGCAGTGGAAACAACCATCCGCAAAATTGTTTTATTTTGGAGTAAAAAGTGTCCACTCTACAGTAGACCCTCGTTTTTCGCGGGTTTATTTTACGCGGTTTCGATTATGCGCGGTTTACGATTTGACACCTTTATTTTACCTCACGCGGATGAGTTTCGGTTTTACGCGGATGCGGCATTGCAAACAAATAGAATTTTCCCCTCTTTTGAAATCCAAACTCTTAAAGACTGCAGATTATGCGTAATCAACTGCATTTTGGCGGGCTAATAATCGAGCTTGGGCCTCTGGAGACATTTTTTGCGATTGGTTTCAGAGCTCTTTCCAGAAGTCAAGTTATTAAACTCACACAATTCAGAACTCACTGAAAGAAGAGCTTTTAGGAGTGACAAAAGAGGCCAAAAACCAGCGAGGGTACCGACGTCGGTGACGCACAACCAGAAACGTTCATATTTAAACTTTTGAATTCCTAGACAATAGAAATGATCTTTCTGATTTGTTAGTGAAGGAAGATTCTATCATGGAAATGATGTAAGTGATCATGGATGCGTTAATGCTCTGCAAAGAATTACAGAGAAAAAATTTTAATGACTGCCGAAAGACTATTATAACCAGCTCCTCTTTACAAACAGAATACAAAATTATTTTATGCTTTCTTTATGCATGTTTTGCATATAAAAGTCGATATAAGTACACATTAAACTTATTATACAATTAGTCATCCCTAGAATGAAGTATTTTCTTATCTACGGAAACAAACCCCTATTTTAACACCAGTATTAGGTCTCTATTTAGGCAGCATTTCCTCGGAACGTAACCCCAGTGTAAAACGAGGGTCTACTGTATTATGAAAAATACTGTATTACTGTAAATGTGGTTTTTTGTCATCTGTACATTGATAGCAGCAGAAACAACAATCAGTAAAATTATTTGTATTTGAATTGAAAAGTAACTGTTCTACTATCCATATGCCATCAAGCTTAAAACTCATACTCATTCCTGTAAATGTGGCTTTATATTAGATGTACATTGATAGCAGTGGAAACAACCTTCAGTAAATTTGTTTTATTTTGAACTGAAAAGTGATTGTTCTAACATCAATTTACTCATAATTATTCCTGTAAATGTGGTTTTATGTTAGATGCAGATAGATAGCAGTGAAAACAATCACCACTAAAGCACTTTTCTCATAATTTTGACTGTAAATGTGGTTTTATGTTAGATGTACATTGATAGCAGCAGAAACAACAATCAGTAAAATTGTTTTGATTTGAACAGAAAAGTAACTGTTCTACTATCCATATGCCATCAAGCTTAAAACTCATACTCATTCCTGTAAATGTGGTTTTATACTAGATGTACATTGATAGCAGTGGAAACAACCCTCAGTAAATTTGTTTTGTTTTGAGCAGAAAAGTGATAGTTCTAACATCAATTTACTCATAATTATTCCTGTAAATGTGGTTTTATGTTAGATGCAGATAGATAGCAGTGAAAACAATCACCACTAAAGCACTTTTCTCATAATTTTGACTGTAAATGTGGTTTTATGTTAGATGTACATTGATAGCAGCAGAAACAACAATCGGTAAAATTGTTTTGATTTGAACAGAAAAGTAACTGTTCTACTATCCATATGCCATCATGCTTAAAACTCATACTCATTCCTGTAAATGTGGTTTTATACTAGATGTACATTGATAGCAGTGGAAACAACCCTCAGTAAATTTGTTTCGTTTTGAGCAGAAAAGTGATAGTTCTAACATCAATTTACTCATAATTATTCCTGTAAATGTGGTTTTATGTTAGATGCAGATAGATAGCAGTGAAAACAATCACCACTAAAGCACTTTTCTCATAATTTTGACTGTAAATGTGGTTTTATGTTAGATGTACATTGATAGCAGCAGAAACAACAATCAGTAAAATTGTTTTGATTTGAACAGAAAAGTAACTGTTCTACTATCCATATGCCATCAAGCTTAAAACTCATACTCATTCCTGTAAATGTGGTTTTATATTAGATGTACATTGATAGCAGTGGAAACAACCTTCAGTAAATTTGTTTTGTTTTGAACTGAAAAGTGATTGTACTAGCATCAATTTACTCATAATTATTCCTGTAAATGTGGTTTTATGTTAGATGCAGATAGATAGCAGTGAAAACAATCACCACTAAAGCACTTTTCTCATAATTTTGACTGTAAATGTGGTTTTATGTTAGATGTACATTGATAGCAGCAGAAACAACAATCAGTAATTTTTTTTTTAAACTGAAAAGTGGCTGTTTTAATATCAATTTGTTATTTCGCTGGAAACTCATAATTAGTCCTGTAAATGTGGTTTCATGTTAGATGTAGATTGATAGCAGAGGAAACAATCATCCTCCTCTGTATCGGACTGAAAAGTGACTGTTCCACTATCAATATGTCATCTAGTTAGAAACTCATAATTATTCTTGTAAATGTAGTTTTATGTTAAATGTACATTGATAGCAGTGGAAACAGCCGTCTGTCAATAAATTTGTTTTATTTTTAACTGAAAAAGGACTGTTCTGATATCAATCTATCATTAAGTTTGAAACTCATAATCATTCTTGTAGATGTGGTTTTATGTTAGATGTACATTGATAGCAGTGGAAACAACCTTCAGTAAATTTGTTTTGTTTTGAACTGAAAAGTGGTTGTTCTAATATCAATTTACTCATAATTATTATTGTAAATGGGTCATTCTTCAAAGAGTGTAACTTTTCTGTCACACGCCTTTTACAGCAAAAACTTTAAGAAACAATTCATTTAACAATGATTTTTAATTTCATCAAATATTTATCTATTTATAACTGCCAACATTTTTTTAAATAATAATATTAATTTTAGTATATTTTTGGTTCACAACATTTGAATTCCCACCTCCGTGTATGTCACACACCTTGTGTGGCTGTTTATGTTGCTTAATAACTGGTTTAATTAAAAGTATATACTTATTTATTTATTATTCCTTTCATAAGTGTCTCAAATACTAATTGTTTAAGGATATTTAATATTCTATTATTGTGTTTTAGTTTGCTTTAGGAAAACAAGAAGTCATCTCACACAATAAATTCTCACTTCCGTTACCTAAACACAAAATGCCATTTCTCATTAACACGTGGCAGTAATGACATCAAATTTTATTTTTCATGATACAAGGGACCCCCCTCCCCCACCCTCTTGTTTATTTTCACCCATAGTTGAAGTTTTGAGATTTTTTTCAAAAAGCAAGAAGATAGATTTTTCTTAAAAAACTTATGGTTTTTAAAGGGTTAAAGTTTTAAAGTGTGGTTACATTCTAACTTCTCACCTCCGTGACTTTCATTTCAGGGATGTAAATTAATGTAAGAAAAGAAGTGAACATGTTTTCATATGCTTAACATGTGCAGATTGTATCAACGAAAAAAGAAATTCCATGAAAAATGTATCTATTAGGCCTATATTAATGGAAAGATCCTCTTCTCCGTGAATCTCACCTTCGTGACAGACCTTATCATTGTCATTATTTCTGAGGTGAAAATAACTGATACAGGGGAAATACATCAATAACAGGCATTGTACCAAAATTATGAATTGCTAGTATAACCTCAAATTTACTAAATCTTATTTTTAGCATACATTTGAAACTACTAATTAAGCCATACTTTAATTAAGAGAGCTTAATATTACATTCCCACTAATCATTAAAATAGGTGATTGTTTGCACAATTAAAAAAATTACTACTTTAATATTAAATTGGCCTCGTTTATTAAATATCGAAAGTTTTTTTTCTTTTTTTTTTTTTTTTTTTTTTTTTTTTTTATTGCTTTGAACAAGTCATTTTTTATTTTATTTTTTTATTTATGAGTAAAATAATTGGAATTTAGCTGGGCCATTGTTTATCATTACTTCTAGTAGGTAACAATTTCATGTAAGAATAGGAAAAAAAAAGGCTTCGAATCTGAAAAATATTTGTATTCAAATGTTACGTTTTCTGGAGAATGACCCAAATGTGGTTTTATGTCAGCTGTTGTACATTGATGGCAGCGGAAACAACATTCAGTAAAATTGTTTTGTTTTGAACTGAAAAGTAACCGTTCTACTATCCATAGATAATCAAGATAGAAACTCATAATTATGCCCGTAAATGTGGTTTATGTTGGATGTACATTGATAGCAGCGGAAACAACATTCAGAAAATTTGTTTTGTTTTGAACTAAAAAGGGACTGTTCTGATATCCATCTATCATTAAGTTTGAAACTCATAATCGTTCTTGTAGATGTGGTTTTATGTTAGATGTACACTGATAGCAGTGGAAACAACCTTCAGTAAATTTGTCTTGTTTTAAATTGAAAAGTAATTGTTCTAATATCAATTTACTCATAATTATTCCTGTAAATGTGATTTTATGTTAGATGTAGTTTGATAGTAAGGAAAACAATCGTCAGTGAAGCTCTTTTTCGCACTAAAAAGTGGCTGTTCTAATCAATATATCATTGAGCTGGAAACTCATAATTATTCCTTTAAATGTGGTTTTATGTTTATATGTAGATTTATAACAGTGGAAACAACTGTCTGTCAGTAAATTTGTTTTGTTTTGCACTGAAAGGGGACTGTTCTAATATCAATATATCATTAAACTGGAAATTCATAATCATTCCTATAAAAAAATTTTGTGTTAGATAATTTCGTAATTAATAAAATCTATTTCGTAATACGAAGGATTATTGACAATTATTTATTGTATTAAATATCTAATTTAGGAGCCTCACGACTCCATTGCACTCCTTTTATATAATCAATGTTTTCTAATAACTCAAAAGGAATGGAGACGCGTACTCATACTCATGCACGTGCGACAGACGATACTTCTTAAATGCGTAATATTTAAATGAAATTTTAGCTTTTATCAGAATTTTTAAGCTTCTTCATACACTTATAAAGTATGCCAATTATAGAAAATGGTTCCTTCAAATTTAAGGTTTTTTTTTTCATTTTTCTTTCTTTTTTTCTTCTTTTGACCAATCATGCTCATTTGACTGACGTTGGTGCTCCTTTGATTTTTCAGGCTATCATGACAAAGAGAATGTTTTTAATACTTATTTAGAGAGACTAATCTTCGTCGTTGTAGTTACAAATCGTCTGAAGTTAACTTTCATTGTCTCTTTTTTTTTTCAAGGCTCAAGCGGATTTTACATTCTAAAACAGTGTAAATTCATTTTTTCAGGAAAGAAAAACCGTTTATAGATAAATAGTAAGAAATACAACATTTCTAGATTACTAATTCCCATAATTTATTATTGATAAGAAAAAAATACCATAACAGTTATACGCTGTAAATATTATCTTTATGATAAGTGTCTGGGTTGAAGTGGCTATAATAAGTATGTCCTTTGTTACCGCACTCTAATTGCCGTTTACATTGTTATGAATAAGCCTTGTGTTACTTATTCTAGAAAGTCACCGGCAATAACGTGACGGGTGCAAATTTCTTCTCCATTTCCATTCCATTCTATTCCATTTATAGAAACAAGAAAACCAACGAGTAGGTAGGGTCCTAACGCAATTCGTGATTTTGGAAACAGAATTTGAATCGATAAAGTGAAAATTCAAATGATTGCAAATCAGCAAGAATGGTTTATGTTAGCTGTACATTGATAGCAGCGGAAACAAGATTCAGTAAATTTCCTTTTCCAGGCTGCCGCCTTTTTGTTTCGGTGTGTGTGGGGGGGGGAGAGAGTATCTATTTTTTTTTTTTTTTAGTACTAGTATTATAGATCATTTTATTTATTTTTTAGACACATAGGCTAAAAAATATTGGAGAAGAAAAGATCCAGAATATTAAATTAAGATACTTTCATTTATTTTCGAGAAAGAAATATGCCTAAAATATGCTTTGATATTTTCTCCATAGTGCAGTATGGATTTCTAATTCAAGTGAAAGTAAAAGTATCTTTGTTTACAAACGTTAAAAGTTGGAAGACTGAACAATAGTTTCTGCAGAGTAGAAGAACCACTGCTTTTTTGGCGCACCAGTAGAGAAAGAATTCCAGAAACTCGACGCCACTGTTTGTAATTTGTTTGAAATAAATAGGAATGCGAAAGTTCAGTATTTCCGGGTATGAAATTCCAATCAAGCTTAAAATGGTATTTTTGCTCCCACAGATGGATATTGCAGACTTTTCGATTCACTCCATTTACCGTTCTTGAATGAAATGACAGACACGTTTCCTCAGTATTGAGACAATTGGAAGAATGGGACTCAGAAATTCTTCTTTTGTCACACTAATTGACGGAAAGGTAATTACATGTTGGTGCCAATGCTGTTGCTTTCCTTCATTGTCAAAATGTGTTTCATTAAATTGCATATTGGATCGACACAGTTTTTCGTATTTACAATTTGCTTCAACAAGACATTGTAAGAAGTTTGATGCAATTGATTTCTTTCTTTTTCTCTCGTCGGAGATAGTTTAAAAGTATGATGTTTTGGAAACTATCTCCAGAGAGAAAGAAAGATGAATCAATGGGTGAAAAAAATTCAATAGGTTTGTCAATGTGTAAGAATACAGTTGTTCAAGCGGGGGGCGGGGGCGAAAACAGTACCCTTAAATAGTTTCAGAAAAATTATAGCACCAAGTTTTTTCTTTATTTGAATTGATGAAATAAGCAGAAGGTCACTGAAGTACGAGTAATAAAAGAGCAAACCTACTTAAAACAAATAGATCACTAAACAGAATGCGATTCAACGATTACATTCTTTCATTCATGTTTGCAACACTGGTATGTACACATTGATGGTACAGTAACCTCGATCCATATCAATGATTTATTGAATGCGGGTACTTACTTATTTGATTTCAGATATAGCTGTTATGATGCGACATAAAACTGTCGAAATCTCTAAGATTTATGGTTCTTACTAATATTGCTTTCAATAACAATATTTTAAATAATGATCAGTCCGTAACAGGTATGTTGTGTAAGAGGCATATGCCCGTGCATATCTAATTTATAAAGACTTGTAGAGGTTATCCATATTTAGATTTTTCTTTTCAAAAAAAAACATTAGGGTAAAACATTTTTTTTAAACTAAGCGATCTTTTTTGTATATACTCCTATTGCTACCCTTTTACTTTTCCTCATCTATTTTAACGTATCAAAATGGAGAGTTGCTTAGCATAAAATTCACAAAAGATGTTATTAAAAGTTCAAGAAATTTACTAATTGACTTAAAACATGACATCATTAAAAAAATATATAGTCATTTTTAGAAAACTACTTTTAAAACCCCTCTAAAAAGACGAAGCGGCAGCTTATTAATTGGAAAATGTTGCAAAAAATTATACGTACTAATTAGTAAGTTCTTTTACTTCTTTAAAAATGTCAAACATTAAAATATATCGTTAAATGATAAAGTTGGAATATTTATTAAAATCTGGCTAGCTGATAATCTTAAAACTTCCTCTCGTATGAAGTAATTGGAGCGTATTTAAACTTTGAGATGTCTTTAGGGCTGAAAGTTTTGAGATGTTTTAATAAAATGCTGCTTTTTTTAATGACTTAAAATCTCCATATTCTCCCGTCTTTTCTTCATCGACAGCACGACAACATTAAAAAGCCAGGTTTTAATCCGTTTCACAGCTTTATAGCCTGGGTTTTTGTGTGACACCTTTTAAGGTTTTCGCCTATTTTGTCTTCCGAATTTATCTGGATAGGATTTTAAACTTGAAGTATTTACCCTAAACTATTTGTAAGAGCACTGATGCTCATTCAATGTTTTCAGTGATCGTTTCAAACTTTTAAAAATTAGAGCTTTCGTCAAAATGCAGATAAAATGTTTTTGGTGATTTTATCAGTTTATCTTTTAACTTTATTTATAGAAATACTTTCGCGTGCGACAAAACAACTAAGAATTCCGTACATTCTTTATATTTTTAACCGACTTCAAAAAGGAGGCGGTTATCAGTTCATACCGTACGTATGTTTTTTTTTTTTTTTTTTTTTTTTTTTGTCCACTCACAGCGTCTCACCTAGTGAACCGATTTTGATGATTCTTCTTTTAATGGATAGGGGATGGCTCAACTTAGGTCCCATTACTTTGTTTGACCACATTTGTTCATTAAAAAAAAAGTTATGGTCAAAAAACAGTAAATTTCATGCAATTTCCCTATTAAATGATTAAATATGAAACCCATTGTTATAAAAGTTTGGTGCCATATAACAGTAACATTAAAAGTAATTGTAATGATAATTTTGAATGAAGGCTTCTCTGAAGCAAGCATCAAGTTTCTTCAGTGTCATTGCTCTATAGTGGGGGTAAACCTAACGTGGAAGCGAGGTTTATGCAGTGATTAGGATCTGCTTAGCCTTCACAATGCTACTAGGTTAGGTTGTATTTTTATCGTTATCATGTATGCCAATAACAGATGATTTGGGCTGAGTAAGGAGATACAGGAGTGCACAAAAAGCAACTATGCTGTGAAATGTAAATTAGTTAGGGAAAACGTAATATTTAAATGGTTATAATTAAATTAACACACAAATGAATTCCAGCGAGGAACAAAGATAAATTTTTATTGTCAATCGCTTAAAGTTTAAGGCATGTTTTTATTTTTTTTAGTATGGAGCATTTTTATGAAAAAAATAAGGTAAAGTTTCGTTATAGTAGCATCTTAATATTTCTAAAATACATTTACACTAAAAAGAATAAAATAAAAAAAAATTGAAAAAAAAAAATAGAACCGACTTCAAAATTGCTCTAAAAAGTGAAAAATAATTTTAACCTTTAAACACCATCGATAATACTTTTAAACATAATTTTTGAAGTTGGCGCCAAAACGATCGATAAAATCATTCACAGCCATAACTCAACTACAGCTATAAATTAAACCAGGTCCAGTTTCTTCACTACCACATGCATTACGCATTGATGACAGCATATTTGAGTAACGATATAAATGTTTCGTTCCTAACTTTGGATGATTTTTTGATAACTATATGAACGAAGCATGGTTACAATGACTTTTACTTTTTGTTTTTGCGCCAACTTCAAAAATTATGTTTAAAAGTATTGTCGATGGTGTTTAAAGAATGAAATTATTTTTCACTTTTTAGAGCAATTTTGAAGTCGGTTCTATTTTTTTTTTCAAATTTTTTTTATTAAATCCAGAATTTCTTCTTGACGTCTCTAAAATGACAGCAAAGGCGCTCCGATGGGCGATCACTGTGACTGTGACCAGGGCTCGATTAAGATATTGGGATACCCTAAGCCAAACAGTTTTTCAGGGGCACTTTAAATTTCGAATCTTGACAACTCTTGTTCTAACCTTCCAATTTCAGCCATTGGCTAAGGCAATTTTAGCAATTTAGGCCTAAAATGCGGGGAGCCTAGGCCACAGCCCAAGCTGACCTATTTATTAATCAGGTTCTGAGTTTGGCCGCTCCTAAATTCCCTAACTCCTCAAATTTCTAGACAATATTGCAGTTTTGTGTGTGTGTGTGTGTGTGTATGTGCGAGACCCCCCCCCCCCCCCAATACACATAGGCATCATGCATCCCCCTCCCAGATGTATGATGCATAATGTTTCATTCTAGTAAACAAATATACTTAGTTATATCGCACATCAAGTTCCATACCACCAAAAGCAAAAATTTATAATTTTTGATTTTGTGGTGGTATATATATTACATTGTTAACATTTGGACTTCCAACTAAAATACAACCACAAGTATTTTTCAGTCTATCATTTGTTCGTCAGTTTTATTTTCTTATGCTACAAAATTATATAATTTACGTTTATGGCGGTATTGAACAGGATGTACGGTATTTGCATGACCGTATTTTATCATTCGGCAAAGTTTGGCATTTTATTCCGGAAACCGCGAATTTCCCTCCCCCATCATGTTCGGGAATCTGAACGCAGGGGTGCCCACCCGGGGGGGGGGGTCATGGCGCAGTCAGCTCCATTGAACTTTTCAGGGGGAGGGGTTTGACGGATAATTTTCTTATTTGTGGGGGGTCTTCGTAATATTTAGGGGGTACACCCTTGCTCTTAGGAGGGGGGCACTTCTGCTGAGTGCCAGGGTTTATTATCAGTAAATTATGCAATTGTAATCGCGATGACAAATTTTCTTCTGATTTATCTCATAATCTAAAAAGTCGCGTAGTAGTGATAACAAAATTGTCATTGCGACAGAATCAGACACAATTTAATCAACTCAGGTTAACTATAGAACGATTTAATATTTTATATTAAGTGCAATTCCCCAACATCTTTTCTGATAATTTTTACTAACAGCTGCTTATTATTGTGTTTTTAATTTTTCAACTAGATGGTACTGTTACTCAGGAAGAATGTTAATTTCCGAGAAACGGTCATCCGCCCTCAGGTGCTGCATTTCCGAAGAGTGGTACTGACAGCTAACATTCCAATGACGTAACATCTGTAAGGTCATTATTCTTCGTGACGTCAACATGTGCGATTGTATGTTCAAGTTGCACTTCTTGGCTCGGTTTCGTGCTCTCTCAAACTTCCAATTCAGAATCAAGGAAAATGAAGGAAATAATTCCTGCCGGTGCATAAACGCATCAGAAATAGATGACCAGAGTTGTCAATCTGGAAGCATAATTGAGGTTTCATCAGCAAAAAAAATTTGCTAATTCTGAAGAATGTTGTGAAAACGTGTCTGTTTAACAGATAGTACATATTCATAGGATTGTTACAAAACATATTTTTAATCTCTTTTCTTCTGTTAAGAAGCGAAGATGTGACACTCGTGTTATTTGAACAGACATGCAGATTTCTTGAAATGTCCTTGAGGAATTCATATTAAAAATAAAATTATCAACTTTTCCCCAGGGGCACAACAAACTTAAATTTTTGGGAGGGCGTAAATTTTCAATTTGCCTAATGGAACTCCAAATTTCGCCGAATGATGATAATTTTGCCGAATAGAATTCCAAATTTCGTCGAACGATGATAATTTTTCCGAATCGTCTGACAAAATTTGCCAAATAAGGAAACTTTTGGAAGGTGGAAGGTCACGGTTATCTCCCGTGACCTCCCCTTGCAGTGGCGTAGCACGTTTCTGCCGCCCGGAGCGGTGCCTCTATTTGCTGCGTTTTCATTAAGACATATCTAGTACATTAAACCATCGAAAATTATTGAACTGGAAGAGCGGTGTCAGGCACCTATTCAGGAGAAATATTCAAAATTTATATCAAAAATGGCTGTTAAAAGTGACGTTTGGGAGGGGGGGGGGGACTCTTCCCTGAATCTTCACCAAACTGAAGTCAAATTTAGCTTTTATTGACGTTAAGAAGCCGTGGTCTTTTCTAGAATATTTTCTGAAAAAGTTTAAAAAATAAAATTTCAGTCCATCTTAGTTGTAGTCACACCAAAACCTTATATTTCGAAGGAGGTTTTTTTCTGTGCCTCCAGTAAAAGATTTAAAGAATGATTCCCTTATTTAGATTTATTTTTCTCACCAAAAATGCTGAATCACCGCCCCCTGGGCAGCCCGCCCCTCCGCCCCACCCTAGCTACGCCACTGTCCCCTTGGCATCTTATCTTCTACTCTTACCTTTTTCTCTGGATTCAGTACTTTTTGAAGAACGTATCTTCTACGATTTTGTAGTCATTATCAGTACTCTGTACTCTATAAACATAAATATTTGCATATAATTTCTATCGACAAACTTTATGAACAATGCAGTGGTTACCTACAGGTGGTCAGTAAGGCTCGACCGATGGCATTTTTTGGCCGATGGGCCGATGCCGATTGTTGGCCGATTGTTCAAAGATGGCCGATGGCAAAAAAAAAAAAAAGGAAATGAATTGCTAAGATTGTCAGGGATTTAAAGGCTTATTTGTTCATTTCACTTCACTTCTTTTTTACGAATAGGGAATTGCAATCACAGAGAAAAAAATCAAATTTCGACCTAAATTTCTAATTTACGATCACCAATTTTAAGTTCACAAGTTTTTTCGGCACATCAGTATGTTGCATATGTACCTAAGAACACATAGATGATCGAAATATGCATTTTGAACACCTCCTCAATTAATTATCGCAAGTTCTCTTGTGATGTCTTCATGCGCGTAAACTTGCTTCACTCGAAAACTTTATGAAATAGTAAGTTGAAAACTCATACGTACGTAGTATGATCCAAAAGCTCTAGGACAAGGTGTATAAAACATTACCCTGAATAGTTCACACTATCGAAGCACATCTATCTACAAAATAGTCACTTTGAGCGACTCTTCACTTCTGCCAACACTCGTATAACTTTTGGAAGCACTCCTGGAAGCCATTTTTCGCAACCTCCTGTAAGGCCTCTTGCGCTGCTGCTTAAGAGACATTTTCTTTAAATCTTTACGCTTTTGATAATTGATGTCTTCAATTTTCGTATAAATTTCAGGATATGTTAGTGGTACTATCATAAGAAAAAGTGAAGTTTCCTTTTCTAAAAAACTAATTTGTTTGTCCTTGAGTAGGGGTCAAATTTTAAGGTCGTGAAAAAAAAAAAAAGCTAAATATATGATTGCTTTGCTTCACAAACAATGAGTGAATCAAGGCAATTCTTTTAAATGAGGATACTACTTGATACTATAGGTACATGCTAGCATAAGCATTTTGGTGACTCACTCATGGTTTTGAGGACAAAGGTCAATTGGAACTGCTCCTTTTAAAACTTTTTTTGCCTTGTTTAGGCCCGAATATCAGCTAAAGCCGTGAGTAATCCTGTAATCCTTGGAAATAAGTATATGATTAACTACTCATCACAGTATAGTACTAAGAAAAACATAAAATAGCTTTCGTTTCTCTTGACTTCAGTAGTTAAACGGTCTCAAATTCGATCTTTTTTTTTTAAGCGGTCAGCAATTTTGATCGCGACGGGTCAACAACTTTGGGGCACAGCTGTAGTTATGGTCCGAATAGTGTAGTTTAAGGTCCAGGTTAGAAACCCATGGCAACTAATCACTTTTTTTTTTAATTACGCGGTCTCAAAGTTGATAATTTGAAACAAAAAGAATCACAGTTTTAGTCAATTACTCTAAAACGCCTGAGTCAATAACTTTGAGAAAGAGCTGTAATTATGATCTACGTGATGTAGTTTTAGACTTATGTCATAAAACCATAAGATCTAATCATCTTACTTTATTAAACGGTCTCAAAAAGGATGATTTCAGTATAAAAGAGCGTTTTTAACCGACTTCAAAAAAGGAGGTTATGATTTTGTATTGCGGCTTTTTATGTGTGTTTTCGAATTACTCCAACACTACTGGATCGATTTGAAAAAATTTTTTTTTGTTCGGAAGGGTATACTTCCCAGATGGTCCCACTGTAATTTGATCTGGATCTGATAAGAGGTCCCGGAGAAGTCCAAGAAACTTTAAATTTCATACGTCATGATCACGTGGTGTTGCTGTGATCGGTGTATTTTCACACCTATGCTTTTGGCTTTCTCTTGAACGGTATTTAAGAGCCATTATTTTGAAATTCAGACAAAAAATGGAAATTTTGGCAGAGACCATTTTTGATTTTTCTAATTTTTTTATACGTCAAAGTAGATCATGAGAAGTGAACATTCTGAAATTTTTAGGCTTCCAAAAAATTTTTTTCGCTCGTTAAAAATTTCCAAAGTTTGAGGTTTTGCAGCGCTTTTTTAGAAAAAGTCTTAAAGTAGCATTTCAGTGCGCTTTATCTCTTTACAGAAACTCCACCCCACGGTTATGTTTATATTTATTGGTTGTACTGTATCTAGTAATGATGACTTCATAGTTATTTTGGTTGGGGATTGTTGCTTTCTTCAGATAAGGGGTCGCAAAGTATGGATTTTATCCGTTTTCGCGCAAGTTTAACCTGCGTTATTTCCTCCCAAAAGCCATCCCCCCAAAAAAATTTAACATATACTGAAAGTTTATACTATGAAGAGCGTATATAGCACAAAATTTGTTTGAGGTTTAATTTTTTTTAGGAGAAAAATGTCCTGATAATTTTCAAATTTTCAAAAATTGTGCTTTTTTGATCGCAATTAACTCAAAACAGCATCATTAGGAAAAAAAACCTTTTATATATTATGGTACCTGGCTATATGTAAAACATCATGAAAAAGAAAACAGCATGGGATCTCTTCTTGTTTTCTAGAAAATAATTTTTTTGTAGCTCATTTTATGCGTTTTCTTGTGCGTAAAACGTGTGTCTAGTATGCAGATTAGATCTGCTAAAACTTAAAGTATGTAGTAGGAATGTATATATGTGTGAATAGAGAAAGAGAAAAAGACTAGCAATACTTTATTTTTCTGATTTTTACAAATTGATGGTATTTTAATTGCAGGTAAATCAGAAAACGATAAATCGATATCATATATATATATATATATATATTGATTTATGGTATCAATCCCAAAATAATTCTTTTTTATTTATGTCCGTAACAGTGGAAGAAATTTCATGAATAATATCTGCTTCACTTTCCTCTAAATGTCTATTTTCTATGTCATCTTCAAATACCTGTTCAGAGTTCTGTTTCTTGTGGTTTTGGTCAGCCATCTACCAGTCAACAAGGAGAAAACAAAGAAGAAAACATTTTGTCAATCTCATGTGAGGGGTGTGCTCTCGCAACTCGTAAAAGTACCCGATTTTCAATGAAACAAAGAGAGTTTCTTTAAGAAAAGTTCCTTTATGGTGAGAAAACCGGGAGAAATCAGACGCCCGATCAAGTAGAACATGCAATGAGAACAGAGATGATTAAAGACAAAAAAGTATTCCAACCGAACAACATCTGACAAAAAGTCAAATTCAAGCTGCTTTTAGCCGATATACAAAGCAGAAAAAAAAAAAAAAAAAAAAGCAAGTAGTACTGATTTATCAAGAACCGACAGCCTTTTACAGGTATTTGAAGATAACATAAAAAACAGACATTTAGAGGAAAGTGAAGCAGATATAGTTCATGAAATTTCTTCCATTGCTATGGACATAAATAAATAAATAAGAAAGAATTATTTTGTTATTGATACGATAAAACGATAAATCAATATATATAATAAAAGTGAAAAATATTGAAAAGACCACACCAAAAGCCCATAGATGCGCAACGCACCAAAACTAAAAAGTCAAGTAAATATAAAATTAAGCAAACAGAATTTCAAATATTAAACAAATTATAAATAATTAATGATGATAACATTCTCTTTTAGTTCATAGTTAAATTTTTGCTCTTTTGACCATAATTAATGAATCCTCCACGGCTGATGAGCTCTGGATTCATACTTTATCTTTTCCTATTGAATAGCTGTTTGCAATTTTCCTTTTTATCATCATCAATTATTTATAATTTGTTTAACATCTGAAATTCTGTTTGCTTAATTATATATATATATATATATATATATATATATATATATACACACACACACAATTGATATCGATTTATCGTTTTCTGATTTACCTGCAATTAAAATACCATCAATTTGTAAAAATCAGAAAAATAAAGTAGTACTAGTCTTTTTCTCTTTCTTTATACATACATTCTTATTACATCCTTTAAGTTTTAGCAGATCTAATCTGCATACTGGACACACGTTTTACGCACGAGAAAACGCATAAAATGAGCTACAAAAAAAAATTATTTTCCAGAAAACAAGAAGAGATCCCATGCTGTTTTCTTTTTCATAATGTTTTACACATAGCCAGGTACCATAGTATATAAAAGGTTTTTTTTCCTAGTGATGCTGTTTTGAGTTAATTGCGATCAAAAAAGCACAATTTTTGAAAATTTGAAAAATATCAGGACATTTTTCTCCTAAAAAAAATTAAACCTCAAACAAATTTTGTGCTATTTACTCTCCTCATAGCATAAACTTTCAGTATATGTCACATTTTTTCCGAGGGGTGGCTTTTTGGGGGGAAATAACGCAGGTTAAACTTGCGCGAAAACGGATAAAATCCATACTTTGCGACCCCTTATGTGAAGAAAGCAACAATCCCCAACCAAAATGACTATGAAGTCATCATCACTAAATACAGTACAACCAATAAATATAAACATAACCGTGAGGTGGTGTTTCTGTAAAGAGCTATAGCGCACTGAAATGCGACTTATAGAATTTTTCTAAAAAAGCGCTGCAAAACCTCAAACTTTGGGAATTTTTAACGAGCAAAAGAAAATTTTTGGAAATCTAAAAACTTCGGAATGTTCACTTCTTATGACCTACTTTGACATATAAAAAAATTAGGAAAATCAAAAATGGTCACTGCCAAAATTTCCATTTTTTGTCTGAATTTCAAAATAATGGCTCTTAATTCTCGCGGCACATGGATAATTAATTTTCTCAGCGCTGCGCCGCATGGTAGTTTTTTATTATAGGTGTTACTAATGTATTTATTACTGCGTAGCAAACAGTAAATTAAATATATTTTGCTACTTTAATAGTTGAATCAATTACCTTAATATTTTATTTACTAATAAATAACTTTATTTAGGCACTAAAATATAAAGTTCTTTAATTAATATTCCAATTTTCAAATATATTTAGTGTTCAATTGAGGGGGAATTGAATGCCAAACACCCTTCCCCCACGATTTAATTTATATCTTTTAATAATATACATTATAACTGTGTATGATTTCTGAAGTTTGACCAATATTCTGGATTTACTATTTCACGATGTCGCCAGTTCAATTTGAAATTAGGGTTATATTAATTAGCAGGCTTCAAAAAAAAAAAAAAAAAAAAAGGGAGGAGGTTCTGAACTCGTCGGATTTGTTTTTCCTTTGTACAATGTTCCATAAATACTCGAAGACTCCTGTACCCAGGGGCGTGCACAGGGAGGGGGGAGGGATACCTGTTGGCCCGGGCCCGAGCCTGGAGGGGGTCCAATATTTTTGTAACTAACGGTGAAATATAGGGGTAAACAATATGAAGAGAGACCCGGAAAAGTCATTTGTGAAGGGCTCCAAAATTTCTCTGCACGCCCCTGCCTGTACCGATAAGGAAAAGTCTTTTTTTGTTTGAAACAGCATAGTTCCTCGGCGGTCTAATGTTAATCAAGTTTAGGTTTGATGAAATTGAGGAAACTCTTCAAGTATCATACTCACATTTAAATCGATTTGTACTTTATTAACTTCGTATATCGTCTCACTTAGTTAACCGGTTTTTGTGCTTTTTTTTGTTTAGGGGCAGGGCCGATCCTAGCAGGTGTGCAGAGTGTGCACCGCACAAGGGCGGCCAAAGCAAGGGGCGGCCGCAGGCCGCATCATATAAATCTTTTAATCAAGCAAAATTCCACAAGAATTTTTCAAAAGATAACTTATAATAAATCAAATAAATGTGCTGAATTTTAAATGTTCAATTATCAAAGTAAGTGCCGATTTCCCGACAGTATAGCATAGTTTAATAAAAATAGATTGTTAGGGAACATTGTGTTGATTCATTATCCATTAATATCTACTCTTTACACACATGCGTCATTTGGTTGCAAAATTTATGACAGAACCGGTAATCAGGCATGGATACAGTGGAGGGGAGATGAGGGAAATGGCCCCCTCCTGACGCATGAAAGGGTGCCTTCTAAAAAGAGCACTCAGAGCCCAGGGCGGCCATTAATGCTTACCCCCCAAGTTTTTATAGACCTAAACAATGAAGACGTATTTTATATATTATATTTAGAGAAAGCTATACTGATTAGATCCTCTCGCAAGCATTTCAAACAACAAATTCTATTTTCAACAATCGCGGTTGCGTGGAGAGACAGTGGAAAATTGCGACTCCCCTGAGAGTCAAACATATATGAATGAACTAAAATTTTGTAATTTCTCCCTTTTACAGCATTTTTTTCGAATTAAAATCACGGATGAACTGTCCGGTTTCAGATCAGGGCTCTTGCCTCGGGTAGTAAATTTAAACGTAGCTCCAAAACGAAGATCCAAAAGGATGCCATGACCTCCTTGACGAGACTAAAGAAGGCTTAAAATGGCGTTTTTAGGACTTTAATTAAATAAAATTTTGCTGTTTGAACCACCTATCTTAAGGAACCATTTAAATCTCTGATTCACCCCTTCCACCATAACTTAATCAAACATAGCCTGAAAATGTTGGCTTTAAAATCCAAAATGTGTTTTCAGAGGACAGCCTTTCTTAATGTCATCAAAATTTGCTTAATGACATTTTTCGTATTTCTTTTTCGAAATTTTTGCGATGGAGGGCCCCGAAATCCATTCCCAAACATTACTACCAAAGATAGTCTCAATTCGCGTCTTCAGAGAGGCCCCTAATCCCACCCCCTCAGTTTTCAGTTTCAAGAAACAGTTCTTGAGGGCATACTGAAACCCCGCCCGCTCTTTGTCCCATCGTTATCAAACAATGCATAAAATACAATTTTCTAAAAAACTCTGGAGGAGAACTGCCTGGCTTATGTAACTTTTTATGGGTGGAGCATATATCCATCATTCGTCGAAGTGAGATGGACAAAAGTCTATAGTTGTGTTTTTTCAGATATTAATATCGAAAAATATCCGAAAGATCCGCCGAAACTTCCCAGTTTTGTTAACGTCGCCAAAGATAGCATAAAATTGCGCTTTTAGAAATATCCAATTGGGAGCCCCAAAACCCTTCCTTCCCAAAAATAGCCTAAAATGGATTGTAGTTCCGAAAAATATATCGGTTCGGAATATTTTTACGTTTTCCCTATCGTTTTCAAATTTAGCCAAAAATGAGTTTTTGAAACAATTGTGCCGAGAAATTACCGGAGGAAAGCCACCAGATCCCTACCGTCACCAAAGACAGCCTAAATTTGCACTTTAAACTTTAATTTTGAAAACTTTTGATAGGAGATGACTGAATCTCCCTCCCTCTAGCACCATCAACAAAGATAACCCAAAACTGCTTATTAAAAACTTCAGTTTCGGAAAATTTTTGGGAAGAGCGCCAATCTTTCCTAAGCTACTGTCACAAAATATAGCTTCGAATTGATTTCAATTTTGAAAGAATTTTAGGAGAGATTCCCTGAAGTCTCGAAAAAGTTCCTAAAATAGCAATATTTGATGTCAATTTCGAAAATTTCCCCATGCACCTTGAATATAACCGACTCTTTTCTCCTTGCAACCAAACACAACCAAAGATTACTAAAACTATTTTTCGTGCACCAATTTCGATAATTATCTGGGAGCAATCCCCCCTCCCCTGATTTCTCCTCCTCCGTCCTTTCTCTGGTGTCACCGAAGACCAGGGGCGGCATTTCACCATTTCATTTGGGGGGTCGAGTTTCTTAAATATGTATAACCTTAAAGCGAAACCAAACACACATTAGCTAACAAGAAGTTGTCATAAAATCGGTTTAATATGAATGAAATTAGTGTTTGGAAACAATTAAAATTTTGATTCATTGACTAAAAAGTTGTCATACAAAACATCTCGCTACTAAAGTTTTTATACCTTTTGGAAAAGTTATAATGCATTATTTTTGGAATTCGGAAGAGCAGGGAATCGTGTGACTAATCTATCAGTGCCCAATGTCGTACTGTTTTGCCAGTTCAGCTAAATGGAAAAAGTTTTTTTCCCCTTTGTGCTTCGAAAATATTTCTCTAACCTTCTGAGACATAAAAAAAATCTTCCTCTACTAGCTAAGCTGATTGTAATAGTTAAAAAATAATTGAAGTAACACAAAGTTATGTATGAAAACACTTTTTATATCTTGCTCCTCGAAATCACCCTGGCTACTTCAAAAACTGTGAGGGGCTTAAACTTTTTATTATTGAATAATCTAGTCCTGTCGGCGCTCTCAGCTTCAATAAGATACCATCTGCCTCCAGCTCTGTTATTCACTATTCCAGACTTATGAGTCCATAACGAGGACGAAACTGCAGTCTCTGGATGTGAAAACCATTCTGTCGGTATATTGCTTGTAATTTTTCTTGCCTCATCTATTACTTCATGCAAAATATTCAAAAATCAATGTTTGATTTCACATCATCATGTGGATTTTTGTCTTTTTTTTTTTTTTTTTTTTTGCGCCTTTTTAAAATTGGCTCGGAGGAAGAATTTTTTTGAAAAATTTCACCATTGATTGAAATATACATGTATAAAAAATCTATTTCCAGTTTCAATTGTAGATTGAACTGCGATAGTATGGTGCACAGATCAATTGTAGATTGAACTCTGGTTTGAATAGTCGAGTAGCGGATTGAAGATATAGATTTTGATAGAGTAAAGCATTTTTCAAAAACCTTTTCCCGATGCAAACAAATTTGGATAAAAAATTTTACGAAGTCATACATGCTAAAGAGCATGAGCTTTTTTTCACCATTGAAAGACTCGTTTTGCAATAATTCTTCCAGTCGTCAAATCACTGCTTTGAAGTGATAGAAAAATGTTTTTAGCGTTTTAACTCTTGAAGATTATCTTGTGTCACTCTGCGATTGAATAATTATAGAGCCCTATAAAAGGTATTTGGTTGATACGTCTTTTTTATTCAATAATCACATGCATTTTTAAGAAGTTTCTATGAAAGCATTATAATGTATTGAGCAGCTGAAACGTGTTTCTATCAGAAGAAAGCGATGAACACTCATTAAATAAATATACATTTAAAAAATGAGCGTAAAAGTGAATGTAAAATATCAAGGAATTTTCTTGTAAAACCATGCAGATACACCACTTTTCACGAGCCTCTCATATTGGACATACCATCGTTACACTGGGCACACAAGTGTGAAATATTTAGCCTATATGAGGCAATGTCTTCTTTAGTTAAAATTAACCATGGTTCTCTATCAGTTTTCTATGTTCTGATAAAGCCGAAAATACATGAATTTCTAAGTCATCATCCAAATAACGAAAAACACTTTCTAGTCTGAGAATGTGTCGAGTTTCATCAAATAGTTGCTGAGAACCAGCGAGATTCCCTTTAATGAACATTGATTTCCGACTTACATAAATTGAATTCACCCATTTTCTCTCATTCTGCTCAAAAAATTTGGGGGTGCGACCGCCCCCTCTTGACCCCCCTATTTGCCGCCCCTGCCGAAGACAGACTATAAAATGCGTTTTTACGACTAGTAAATTTTGGTATCTATTACTTTCTTCAAAGATATAAATTGTACCTAAGAAGTTTCTTACTATGAAAATTTTCTTCCTTTTTATAAGTTCATCATTTTTTTTCCTTTCTTTTTTACTTGATATAGAAATTTGAAGAACTATTTATATGGACGTCAAGGATTAGTCAAAATATGCAAATTACTCTTGAGGGGCGGCACATTAGGTCTTTGCACACGGGCGACAGACACCCTAGGATCGTCCCTGTTTAGGGGGGGGGGGTCTAACTTAGGTTCCAAATCTTTGATTTACCCTATTTGTTCTTTAGGGAAAAGTTAAGGGTAAAACAATAAATTTCCTGCAATTTCCCTCACAAACGATTAAATATAAAACCCATTGATAAACAAAGGTCATAAAACAAAGGTTTTTACTTTCTTTACCTATAGTTAAAGAAAATACTAAAAATATATATTATTAAGAGTAATGATAATGAAAATTTTGAAATAAGGATTCTCTGAAGCAAACAAAAATTCATTCTAGTGGAATTCTTAATCTTTTTCTATAGTGGGGCCATCATGTGAAGAAACATGCGACTTTTATCACGAGTTACATGACACTAATTGCGAAACATAAATTACAATTTACAATATTACAATTCTAAAATTTACAATTTTACAAATTTAAACTTAAAGCGATTTCGTTTCTTTTAGTGACTCGTGCATTTGCTTTCGGAAAGAAAACTTTGATAAAGTTGAACTAATGATGAAGACAATTTTTTTTTTTTTTGTACATACACTGCTTGACAATTGCTAAGGAACAAGTGATTTATGCAAATTTGTATTTCAACCACCTGGCCAAAGGAAATAAATTCAAGTTCAGATGGCGTGGTAGACCAAGACTCGTTATCTGTATAAAAGACAGTGCATACACGCTCAAGATTCGTACGAAAATTCACGCTGTTTGGTTTTTAACAAAAATAGTGCTGGATGTTAAAAAAGGTTTTTCTCTGAAATTCTGTTTGGTTCTTGAAATACTTAAGAGTAAAATGTCAGCAAGACATCATTTGAGTATCTACGATCGTGGACGAGCGGTTGGACGACTGGAAGCAGGTCAAAGTGTCAGCACTGTGGCTGCTGCAATGGGTGTATCAAAAAGTGCCATCTCCCGATTAAAGACGGCAGCTGAAGGTGGAAATGTTTTGCAAAAGCATGCCGGCATCGTGGTAGGAGCACCACACCTTCAGAGGATCGCTATATGTCGTCTGAAGGTGTCTGAAGGTATATGTCGTCTGTGAATTCTGTTCCTCGTCGTGAAAAGGAACAGAAATTTCACTCTTGGACAGATTGCTGCAAATCTAACAACCGCTACCGGTACACATGTTTCTGCAATAAGAACCATCTCACGGCGAGTAAATAATGTCGGTTTGTATGCACGGAAGCCGGTACGTTGCATCCAAGTTCAACCACCCCATCGTCGAGAGAGATTACGCTGGTGTAAGGAACATGTTGGTGGGATCATCAAAATTGGTCTAGCGTGATGTTCTCTGACGAATCTCGTTTCAGTGTGACAAGTGATTCTAGTAACCAACTACTGTGGAGAGAGCGTAGAACACGTTATGTACAAAAATTTGTTTGCGAACGTGATCGGTACGGCCCAGGCGTCATGGTGTGGGCAGGCATCATGCACCATGGCAGAACACCGCTTCACATTTTTGAATAAGAAAGGGATACGTCGAAAATGTATTGCAGAGATGTTATGCTTGACCATGTTCGTCTTTTTAGGGGGGCTGTAGATCCAGACTTTCTCTTTACGGACGATGATACGCTGCCACACTGGAGCATTGAAGTGTCAGACACACTGCAAAGTGAAAACATTCTCCTTATGCAGTGGCCTACTTACTTTCCCGACTTAAATCCAATTGAATTTGCCTGTGAGGTTCTTGGCAGACGTGTTGTGTGAAGAACCGTCCCTCTCAGAACAGTACAAGAACTCAAATCTGCATTGAGAGAGGAGTGGGAAAACATCCCACAAGCACTCCTCAATAATTAATGGGGAGTAGGGAAAACAGATGCAAAATGTGCATCAGTGTCCCTGGTAATCATACATCATATTAAGGTACTCATGTCTCCATCATTCTGCTGCATCATCTAGCTCATTTTTTTGTGGCTATATGAAAATCAGCTAAGTAGGATTATTTTTTTATTTTTAAGTTTTTACTTCATTGATGCAGTAATATCTGTATTATTTTGTACTTATAATAAAGGCACATCCTCCCTACTAACTATATATTTCGTTCTGTTTCTTTAACCATTATCTATTCTTAACTATTCCAAAAAACGTAATTGTTCCTTAGCAATGTCAAGCAGTGTAGTTACGCATTTGAAAAAGCCTTTCTTCACAGTCGTCGGAATTCTCCGAGACGCTCACCGTGTTATTTACACCACTAAAAAAAGCAAAAAATAAACTACTTTTAAATAAAAAAAAAACCGACTTCAAAAAATACCCAGGAAGTAAAAAGCAAATAAATTACTTTTAAATAAAAAAAAAACCGCCTTCAAAAAATACCCAGGAACTAAAAAGCAAAAAATAACTGTATACACTTACATTCTATTTCCTAGCCAAACATAGAAATGAAATTTATTTTACAATTCCAGTACAAAAATCAACTAAACTAAAGACAGATTTAAATTACTATGCGATGAATTATTTTAAATACCTAACTAATTATATACGATCTCTTAGTTTTTAATAACCTTTTGAAGTCGGGACCTCCTATAAACCACTACATAACGTAACTGACAACCCACTGAATCCTGAATTAAACACTAATTTAACTATACGCGAAATTAGTCTTTAAAACTAAACTTACTACTTTTAAAACTAAAACTACTTTTTGGGAGTGCTCTTTGAACTCTTGTGACTTCCGATCGGGGCACCCCTGAGTGGCCGTTTTTTTGTGATTTTTTGGTATAATTTGCTCTGAGTTTTTTTCTCCTTTGCCCCTCTCCCTGGAAAAAATTGACATGTCGGGAAGGCACTCCTCCCAAAAATTCTAATTTGAAATTTTTTGATCGCATGATTTTTTTTTAGTCTGCCATGTTAAGTCAGCTCTCACTTCGTTTTTGAGCAAGAAAACGTAAAGCCCATCTTTTAAGCAACTTACATTTTTCTGATTTTCAATTTTCATTAGATTGAACAATGCAAAGTTGATTAATATCTTGCGCAACGCAAAACTTACAACAAAACATTTGTGCTTTGGGAATGGTTAAAGTTTCCTGCAAAAAATAATGACTTAGAGAGATGCTTTTTATTGAAGAAGTTTTCTGATAGTTCCCCCCCCCCCCCCGCAAAGAAAACCCTTCATTCACATACATCTCGGTGACCTTGTCAAATGTTTGGAAAAAGTTGTGATATCAATCAATATTTCACTGCAGTCCCCAACAATACGTCTCGACTGTGTGAACCGAAGTTATCTCTTTTTTTCTTTCATTATAAAACGAAATAAAAGAATAAAACCATAACCAAGGAAAAACTCAGAAAGGAATAAAGTAAAAAGATTACTTATAAATGAAAGCTACGTTTGTAAAAGTTTTATAATTCTACTTCGGAACCGGTATGGATTATCCTTATTTAATAACTTGTTCCTCTATCGCATTGGGAGAATCCTTCCAAGGCATTTTTGAAAGAGAAATAGGGATTGTTATTACAGGAATACATTTTTAAATCTTGAATTTTTTTTTTTTTTTTTCCAAGTTAAATGTCAAAAATGTAACGAAATTTCTCTCAAATCGCCACTAGGTAGCGCTTTAATGACTAGAAAATCCTCGGTCGTTTCGATAACAGCGACGAGGCTATGCTGGGGTAGTGCAAAGAGATTGCTCATGAATCTTACGTAAAGTATGTACACGCTCAAATTCGTGAGAGGTAATGTTATTACGCTCTTGTGCTAGTGAACTTGATATCTATTAAATCTGTTTTTAGTGCTAAACATACGTTCAAGTAATTGACTTGTGAGTACATTTTTATCCGAAAAATTAGACTATGTGAGTCATGTAGAAAATCGGACGATCTCTGAAGTGGAATTCGATTTTAAAGAGATTAAATGACAAGTAACGTGTGTAAACCATCACCTCAACGTCATCGGTAGGAGCCGGATACGCATATTACTTTTAAACATTACAGCAGTGGATTATTTTGGATATTAAACAGATCTTAGTGTCCCAAAGGAAGTACTTGCTGTGTAGATTCGTGTCGAAATTAAGTTAAGATTGACTTAAGTTATTTTGTTTACCAATGTTCTGACAGCTGCATTTTATTCAGATCTAGAGTGTTTCGAAGTGTAAAATCGTTATTTTTGTGGATTTGCTCGATTTTAGGGGCAAGAAAATAGCTAATGTTACACAACAGCGTTGTGACGCGCTGTTTTTGTTGACAGGCTATCAAAAGTCTATAGTAGTGTGGTCGCAGCGACTGATCTGAAATTTACCAATGTTAACTGCAATGCCAATGGTTGGTGGATATTATGGGCCCAATGGAAATGAACTCTATGCTCCTGGTCCTGATGGATACGGAGAATATTGTTACGGAGTTCAAGATATGTGTAACCATATGCCTTGCACTTTCCATGGTGAGTACTGTGTCGTGTTTCTTAAACTTCTGGGTGAGGGGCGGCGTGGGCGTTTTCCCGGAATTTCAAAGGTTCTTGACATTCAAAAAGGCGCTTTGTTATGACTGTTCTCTGACGGATCACTTTGTTGTTTATACTGAGTTTTAAAAGTGAAAATGTCAACTGATGCTTCAAAGAGATTATTTTGTTTTGAGCTTCCGATGATTTTAGATTTTTTTCTTTCTGATTCTTATTGATTCATTTCCTCTTTTTATTAAGACTGTGAAGTGATTTATTATGATGCTCTGCAGTTCAGTTGACAGAAAAAAAAATCAATTTAAAAGGAACTACATTAATTAGAACTACATATTTGTAACACACTGAATTCTTTAATTCATTTAAAAATCACTGAAAGTGACTTTTGGTTGATATTGTTTTACAGAGGCAAAATTTTCCAGGGCAGAGGGTCCAAAGAACACATGCTCAATGGATATATTATATCAAACAAGCAAAAACCAGGTCCATGTACTTATAAATATACTAATATCTCAAAGCCTGGAGGTCGATTTTCCTCTCAAGACCCCACTAAATGATGGGCCTGGTTTTGCCTTTCATATATAACATACTAAACTGATTCAGTTATCATGATTTAAATTTTAAAAATAAATTATTAATATTAAGGCCTGTCATTTACGGGAGTTTGTTGCTACCCTTTTCCGGGTCTTTGAAAAATTAATGTTTAATTTCAGATCTGTGGGATGGTTTTTGTTGCTTTTCTTTTCAAATTTATGATGAGTATACACCCTTTGTCCCCCACCCCACCTCTGGAAAAATAAGAATTGACAGGCCTGACAATGCAGTAAAATTGCATTATAGGGAATATCGCAACAAACCAAATACCCATCTCAGCAAAATAGATATACAGTCCTATTTTAATTGTGCTATTAAAACTTTGAATTCTGTTACAACGAACAAAACTTACGATACCTTGAATTTTGTTGTAATCGTAATGGGATTTAACCTTCTTTACTTACACAAGTGTCAAAACAAGGCAAAATGCCGAAAAAAAATCATAAGTCTTGCTGTTGTAGGTATTCCTATTTCTCATAAGCTCAAGTCAACAATCAACCTTTTTTAAACACTGACTCATTCTTGATAACAAAGGCATTTTAACTGTTATTATGGATTCTTTTGATCAAATTTTTTCCCGGTGAGTAATCGAATACTCACTGAAAGTCACTGGCTTAACATTTTGTTCACATAGAAAAAGTCTCTACTCGAATATTTAAGACAAGGAAAAGAAATTCACTTTGTATTTTAACAATTAGTTATGATTCAGTCAATTTGTTATTATACACGTTTTTCTTCACAATGTTTCTACAACAAATATTTCTCTTTAATTTGTAAGTCATGGCTTTGTGAACATCCTTAAACATTCCGAGTTTTTACAATTTGATTGCGCCCATATGCAAAGTTGAAAGGGAGAGCTCAAATATTTAACCCATGGTTTAGCTGTATATTTTCTATGTGGAAACCGATTTCAGGGCAGATTAGAGTCCATAAAATTTGACAAATTTAGGTAATAACTTATTCATTAACCGTTTAACCGCCGAACTATTGACGGATGATCAAATTTGAGTAATTTTTTGAAATTATGTCTATTTATGTCTAGTAAATACAGAAATAAAATAAAATTTCCAGAAAAAAATTTTTTACTGTGATTTTCAGTATGTTCCATTTTTGGAACATTGGCGTTTTGCATGAAGTTTTTTTTTCAGAGAATTTTTTTAAACTAAGAGGTTTTGAATGCGGTTTTTATCTTAGCATACTTTATTGCGGAAAAAATAATATTTTAAATTGCATTTGTGTACATATCAGAATTCAGAAAATCCAATACTGAAATATCTAATGCCCATCATATGAAAGGAAGCGTTGCTGATGAAGTCGTTTGTCGCAATGGAAACATTTCTTAGTCTTATTTTTTTGCACACCACGCAACGTCCTTGGGATGCAGATACAATATAATGTCCGTCATTCTTGATTGTTTATGTAAATGACAACGAGGCCCTGGAGGACTTTCCACTCGTACTTTTCTTCTTAGGAGGTGAGTTGTTATTTCTCTTCGGAACTCTAAATGCTTCATCTTGACTTCGTGTAAATCACAATGAAGTAACCAACTAGCTATAACTGAAATATTCAGCGCATTACTAAAAAGATTCCACCACCATTTTTTACTCCTCAAATGAGGTCTGTAGCTCCCTAAAAGTTTATCCAAGACGTCCACACCCCCCATTCCTTCATTGTATCTCTTGATAAGATGAGGTTGTGGCACATCTATCTTGCATTTCTGCGCATTTGAGTAACATTTTACAGATGCAAGTGGCTCATGTGTATAACAATTAGATGCTACTGTAACCACTGCATTATCTTTCCAGCTGCACATGTACACTGATCCATCAGATCGATAGTCAAAATTTCCGCGATCTTCTTTAGAAAGGGCTTTTTTGGATTTCCGTGGACAATGGCCAGTTCGGTTTTCACGAATTGTTCCTGTTGCTCGTACACTTTTTTTTTGATAGCTGAGAAATTAAGTCATATGATGTAAAAAAGTTATCAAAGTATACTTCATGCTTAGACGTGTCAGTCAAAACTGATAATAGATCATTTACAACTCTGGATCCTAATTGCACATCAGGGGATCCTTCTTTTTTGCCTGAATAAATCTCCATGGAATATGGGTATCCACTTGAAGAGCACAGCATCCAAATTTTGAAGCCGAATCTTATTGGTTTTCATCTAATAAACATTTTACATGAATGCCGACCGTAGTAGGGAACCATAGATTCATCTATGCTTAAATTTTTCATGAAATACACCAAATTGTTGAGGGTTTTTACACAATTCTTCGTAAATAAGGAAAACTTTTCTTAGTTTGTCATTTTGTTTTAATTCATGGTTGTCCATCAAATGAAAGTTGTTTTTTATTTTTCGAAAACGATTTTGAGGCATAACTGTTAGTACAATTGGCACAGATGTATCTTCTGCACTGCTCCAATAAATATCTTCAGAAGGAACAGAATGGTACCCACTCAATAGCAACAAACCAAAAAATTGTAGGATTTCATCTCTGTCAACATCTATTCTTCCTCAGTGATATTGCCTAGTTCATCAGGGGGTAATTGGCATATATCTACATCTGAAATACCCGAATCTGACAATGTCTCTAAATAAGCCACAGCTTGTTCTACAGTAAGAAATCTTGTAGACATTTTTTAACATTTATGAACAGTTGGTATACGTCAAACAGAATTTCGTTTCGCCCGAAAACAAAGCTAGCGAATTATTGAACTGCATTTAAAATATGAAGAATAAAACTCTCACTAATATTATTTTTTATTATTACATGACAATGCAGCTGTCCGAGCAGGTGTGGATTCGGAGCCATATAGTCCGTCAAACAGAAGACTGTTATTATTTTCTTTGCTAACGAAACTTCTTATCCTTTCAAAATATAAACTTACTTGGTTTTGCCAACATCTACATCAGAGTACATTTAAAATGAGAAAAAAAAAAAAGAAACATATATTACGAAAAAATGAAATTTCCCCTTAGAAGTCGAACGATTTACTTCTTGGAAATTTGACTCCCTAAAAGCGCCAATGTTCCAAAATTGGAACATGCTATTTTGAAGGGGTACACCTTTTGGAAATATCATTATACATTTCTACAAGCATTTTAAAATCATACATTGAAGTATTTTTCACAACTATAATAAATATCATCACATTTTCTGAAAAAACCAATTTTTGATAAATTTTATAAAAAGTTGCAAAAAGCTAAAAAAACACTCATCTTTGAAAAATCGCAATAAATAATTGAAAACATATAAACAATCAAGCAGGAAATCAAAAAATACTTTGAAATAAGACTAAACTGTGTTAAAAAAAACTTGTTTAGTTTAACGTTATTTCTTGGGAAAATTTTCACTTAAATATGATGTTCCATTTTTGGAACATTGGCGGGTAAACGGTTAATGACTGGAGAAGAAATGTTTGTACATTTTTGCAAAGCAAAAAGTACTAAAAGCAAGAAAGTTCTAATTTCAAAGGGGGGGTCAAGCCCCCTTGCCCCCCTATATGGGCACCCTTGATTTGATAGCCTCTTCCCAGAATTTTTTCGGGAGGGGGGGGGGGAGCATATGGTTTTTGAAACTCAGTGCAAATTATATTGAAAAACAGCAAAAACCACACCCACTTGTGTGTAAATACAGGCCTGTCAGAGAATCAGAAGGGTGCAACTGCCACCCCTGGTTTTGAGAATTCAAATAATTTGCATAAATGTGGGTGTGAATTTTGTTATTTTTCAAATTAGAGATAGGCAATGTCGTTCTTTTTAATAATCTGTTTATCAGAGGATCGTTCATTTTCTAACTCATACTTGTACATTGAACCAGGCCTGTGTCCAGGATTTCATAAAGGGAGGGGTTTTGGTTTCAATGTCACATCATTCTTGCCTGTTTGTCAGGAAAGTACAACAGGTGAGTGTTGGAGGGGGGGGGGGCTGGGTCTAAATAGCCTTGATTTTAAGTAATATTACAAATTCTATTATTGCATTTTATATTACATGGAAGGACCGTTATGAACATCACCTCCCAGAAGGTAAATTCTGGCTGTGCTAGTACCCTTAGTATTTATTCATTTTACTGCTTGTTTAGATTCAAAGCTTATTATATATTTACTGAGTGGTATATTGCAACAAGTACAAAAACAATTCCTCTAACTTTTTTGCAACATACATTTTCGGATTTTATATTCTAAGATAATGCTCAGCAAACTAAATAGGAAGGGGTTCGTTCCAAATGTGAACTACTCTTCTCAAATACCCAAGTCATCATAACCTCCTTTTAAGAAGCGATATTAAGAGTAGTGAATGCATAGGCAGATTTCGGACTGAGTTTCTGGGGGGGGGGGGGGAGGGGAGCAGATTTTTCTTTTTGAACAACATTTTTAAATGTCCCGCCCCTTCCTGTGTTGTTTTTCTTTTCTTGTGATGCATGTAAGGCCATGCTTTACTCTTTTGTACGTCACGTTTTATTAATGTGTTTTGCATGCTGTCCTTTTTATGGAGACTGGTATCAAGAAAGTGAGTTTTAGAGGGTCCAAGGGTTTCTCTTCCAAAGGAAATTCTGTAAAATAGGTATAAAATTCTGCATTTATAAGCCGAAAAGGGGAAATTGGATAGATTAGAATCTCGGGGGGGGGGGGGGGGGGGGGGGAATAGACTAATATGCTTTAAATGTGCTTTGTAATGTAAGTTGAATTAATAATTTAGAAGAAATGGTGTACTATTTAGAAAATAGGTAACAAGAGAGTAACATGCTGCCCATTTGAACAATTCATAATTTATACATTTTAGAGACGTACCGAGTACTCGGTAATTACTCGGCCTACTCGGCCAAATTCTGATCAGATACTCGGCCAATACCGAGTAGTTGCAAAAAATTGAATATTGTCCTAGACAGATACTAAAATGTATAAAAAAAAAGAGCAAGCATTATATTCTGCAATCATTTACAATTAAAATTTATAAATCAAATTTAAAATTTTGAGAATAATGAAGTTTGTAATGCTTCATATTAATTATTCATGTATGAATAAATCTTTATTTTAATGTCTGCAAAGTTAATAAAACTTATTTATTAAAAATTATGCAAAAAAGGTAAGTATAGAAAATATGGAATATTTATATTAAAAATGGATTTTTGCTACAAGCAAAAATTAGTTATAAAAAATATAAAAATACCTTTGTTTAAAAAATAAAAGAAAATAAAACAACGTTAAAAGCACAGTGCAGGAAGACTGCAGACACTTGTTTTGCGTTACAAGGAATTCCTTTTTCAATGCACAAAATGGAAGCTCTTGGATTTAAAGCCATCCAACAAAAGTATGACTTTTTTGTCGAATGTCTTTACATTCTTTAGCTCACATGTTATGCACTGAAAAAAACGTTCCTTGTAACGGGGGAGGAGAGGGGGGCAGAAACACGTGTGTGCAGTGTTCCTGCACATTTGTTTTATCTGCTTTTAAAAATTTATGTTTGGCGGAGAACTATAATTGATTGGTATACAGTGAAACCCCTCCTAACGGACACCCCTCTTATGCGGACAATTTTTAATTCCCCAGTTCCAATGCAAATAACATTATTAAACCCCTGTCCTGCGGACACCCCTCTAGTGCGGACAAAAAAAAATTTTAATTTCAAAAATAATGTCTTTGTACAATTTTTGACACAAAATTTTTTAAATAATGCGTAGTTAAATTTCAGCAGGAATTTAGTTTTAAAAACTATTATATGGACAAGGAGGTCTAAACTACTATTCCAATAACTTCAAAATTCATCACATGTGCGTAGTGATGTAAAATACCCGGGTATTTATTTTTAGGGGTAAATACCCAGGGTATGTACCCGGGTAAATACCCAAAATGGGTAAATACCCGGGTATTTATTTCAAAAATTTATATTCATCTAAAATACTTTTCTGTATGTATTCCATTATGTATATATACAACCAACCATATACAGAACAATAAATTTTTGCCCAAAAATTGTATTTTGATCACATATTTAAAGAATTATTGTGTGAAACAGCTTAGCAATCTAATATGATATTCACATTAAATGTGTTGGATATGCCTAATCAATGTTGATAGCCAAATTTCAGATATAAAAAGCCATTCTACAAAAAAAAAAAAGCTTAACTGGTTACAAAAAAAAAGCAAACATCAATTTTTTAAGGTCCTATTCTTTTATAACCCAGTAATATGTCCCTGCATGACATCAAAATGTAACGAAATGCCGCTCAATTTATTATTACAATTTATTTACCTATATCTTATGCAGAAATTTCCTCCAAACTTAGTTCAATTGTTCAGGTGTATTCTGTATCACACACACATATATATACACACACACACATAATATACATAAACATTTAAAATTCATTTAAAATTTTTAATCTTTTATTTTAGGGTTTATGTTTAAAAAAGATAATAGTCACCTTTTAATACTACCTAAACATTTTTTGCAAAATGCGCAATTACTAGGGGATTTACCCTGCCTTCGGATAAATACCCCAAAAAATATTTACCTTCCCACCCTACAGGGGAGCAAATGCAAATGAGCAAGGCAACAGAAAAGAAAATTTTGCTTTTTTTTTTTTTGTTTATTAATGTGAAAACTGTTTCTATATTTTCCATGATATCACTTAAATATCAATAAAATAAATAACACCATAGTTTCTTAATAACTTCTCAGTTTATTCTTCCAAACATCCCTCATGCTTCCTTTTTTTTTTCATTTTGGATATGACTAACCTAGATTGTGATTTTGAAATCCTGAAGTTCATAATGAATTGCTTATACTTCTCCAATTATGACATTGAAAAGAAAGGTTCTTTGGTTCACGATATGTTTCTTTCATGATTTCATCAAGTCTTCCAATAAAAAATATTATAAACTGTGTAATACATATGCATATATCAGTTTTACCAATTATTTCATATTTAGATTTAAAAGAAAAATTCTCATTCGCTTTTTTGCAGTTTTTTATTAAATACCCAGTTTTTGGGTATTTACCCAGGCCTTGGGTAAATACCCGGGTAAATACCCAAAAAATATTTACCTACCCGCTGGGTATTTACCTGATCCACATCACTACATGTGCGTCGGTGGTTCTTCTTTAAACATAATTGGTACTTGGTAACTCGGCCGAGTAGTGAAAGGCCGAGTACTCGGTAACTCGGTACTCGGCCGAGTAGTGAAAGGCCAAGTACTCGGTACTCGGCTACTCGGCCGAAGTGCTACTCGGTACGTCTCTAATACATTTGATGAGAAATGACATTTAAGCACACTTTTCTTAGGAGTTTCAATGACTTATCTAATTTTTTTCAAGGATTCTAGAACATTTAATTAATTGATGCACCTCATTTGTACTTTACAGTCTCTAATTGAGTACTAGATCGTATAGTTTACAGTATTGTTCAAAATTTGTAAGAAACAGCTATTTTAAGTTTAAAAGAAAAAATAAACTATCGATTTCTCATTGCAACAACCTTTTTTCATCGATTTCTCATTGCAACAACCTTTTTTCAATTACAAGTATTGCAGAAAACGAAAAGGAATAGTTGCAATTTTTTTTCTGGCTAAACAGATTAAAAAATATGCAGTAGAAGTAAGATAAAAGCAAGCTACACAAACGATTACTATAATCGGGATCAGTCCTGTTCCAAGCTGATTGGCGCTGTCATGCAAAAGTCTTTTGAGCACCTTCATGCACTAACCTTCGAGCAAAATATAATTAACACCTGGGGAGAGGTTTTTTGAAAAATGTAATTTGGAATAAAATAAGTTTGGCATTTAATTTATCAAAAGCAAAACAAAAACAACCTTTTTTTTTTAATTTTGGAACACTGTGTACGTTTTTAATTCTTATATCAAAGTTATTTCGAGTAAGGGCGGATTTTAAGAGCGGGGGAATCAAAATTAACTTTTGGAATCTGTCTTTTTCTCTTGGAAACCTTGGATTGAGCTTCTGTTAAAAAAGAGATGCCCAATTTCAGAAAATCAAAGCATTTTACCTCCACAATTGCAAAAAAAAAAAAAAAAAAATAAATAAATAAAAATCTTGAAATTTGATCGAAATAATTATTGCTTATTTTAGTGTAACAAGTGTACTTCAACAAAAGAAAAAGGGGAGGGGCTATGGAAATGGCTATTATGCAGTTTAAATTTCCAATATTTTATATACTGTTCAGAAAGCTAGATTTCTATTTCTGGACTTATTGGTCAATATTTAGTTTATTTCTGAAGTAAATGTTGAAAATTGTGAAAAACCCACTTTGCCGAGATAGTAGGTTTTCAAGTATGCCCGCCCGGAAAAACAAACGGGAGGGGGGGGGGTCATTTTGGGCTGGGCCTGGTTTGGCAAATCCTGCCTTTAATATGCTAATGTGTTTTTGAAAAAGAAAATTTTTTAAATATCAAAGTTGACAATGCTCTAAATATCTCTGTAACCTCTTATTGATAAATAAAATTATTCAGAGTTTTATGCTTGTCAAAACATGACAACCGAGTACTGAGTAGATTTTAAAATTGAAGTAGAGGATATTCCCTTTTAAAATCTGAAACTGAAATCATTTCCAGTAAAATCAAAAATTCTAAAACTGAAGTTGGCAGTGTATTTCATTATTTCTACCAACTTGTGTTAGGTTTTTTTTTTTTTTTTGGTTTATTGACAACATACATTTCAAGTTTGTGTACTTGGTCACACAGGACCCGTTTATGAACTCACGTCCAATATGATAGATAGCACAATACAGGCACCTAGTGTAGGACAGAGTTAGCAGCACAGAGAAGGAAGTTACAACCAGGGCAACGGGTGGGAATCGAACCCACCACCTGGGGATTACGACAATGACACTCCAACCAACTGGGCTACCAAGGCTCCAGTGTTATTCAGTTACCTTTTCAAGACTTCAATGCTGTGAAAATTCTGAGGAAAAGCCCACTTTCTCCTAACACCAAGGAAGATTGTATAAAATTGCCATTTTTGGAATTTAAATATCAAAAATATATACTTGAAGAAGGTTCCTGTATTTCACTCAAGGGAGGGGGCAATCACCACCATAGCCCCTCCCTCGTATACGACCTTGAGGATACCTCATTTTCAAAATTTCACATCAAAAAATAAAGGTGAAAAATAATCCGAATTATTATGACACAAAATCAAATGTAAAATGAATGAATAATTGAAGTGAAATTGAGAGTCCAGCACACTTTTTAAATTGCTGTTAATATAAAATTGTTTAATTGATTTTCAATTTTCAATTCATAACTATGTTAAATGGGGTAATATAAAATTGGAAAGATAAAAAACTATTTTATTGATGTGTGTTTTTATGTTTTTTTTTAGTGCTGATGCATATTTCTGAGTTTTTAAGCACAAACAAAAATTCAGACTGTTGACTGGAAAAGTATATGAGTGACTAAATACTTTCCCATTTTCTCATTTCAAGAAAACAAATCATCAAAAAATGTTTTATTTTTGAAATATGAAAGAATTTTGCAAGTTTTGCACTCTAGAGTCTGCAACATAAGTTTTATCAACTTTCTGATTAAATATTGAATATCTCTACAAATACTTGTACAAATTCGAAACAGCCACCTTTAATTTCATGATTTTAACATTTGACTTAAGATATTTACAAAAAAAAAAAAAAAAAAAGTCATGTATGGCTTTTGTTGCGACACTATTTGGACAAAATAATGTGAAATGACCCATGAGCTTAATGGGTGTTTAATGTTGATTAATTGAACAACGATGTTCACAGTGCTGCCGAGAGCCAAGGTGGGCCCCTTGTCAGTTTGGTCGCCGGGCCCCCTCCCCCCTTATGTCACTTCGATCCCTATAAACTAGGGGCCCTATCCGGGCCCCTAGTTTACTACTGGGCTGATATGGCCTCTCCTCGACCCTAAATATTTATCAAAGAAAGCTTGCAGCATTTTTTAATTGCACTCAAATAACATCTATTCATTTTTTCCCAAAGAAAATTTGGGGTTTCTTTCTTTTTTTTTTGTTCCAAGATACAGTGTTTTCTTTTTTGTTTTGCGGAAAGCTAAAAAGAGTAGAAACGTAACCATCAACTTTGAAAACAATTTAGTAATATTTTCCCTCCAGTTTTTCTAATTTTTAACAAACTTCGAAAGGGTATTAATTGGGGGTCAAACAAAAGGGTATAATATGGTAATTGTGCTGGAAGTAGTTTAATTATTTCATTTCTTACTTACTACTGTGAATAATACTACACACTCAAAGCAAACTTATTCAAATAATAAATAGTTTCCATTACACTTGTTGTTCTGTGAACGTTCATGTTATTGTGGTTGGCATGCATTTTAAATTCTGGAAGTCAAAAGAAAACCTCATTAACGATGTTGAGACGCTTTTAATGTTAAATGTGAGTAAGATTTTTTTTTCAGCTGCAGTAGGGGTTGCTAATGATGATGATTGGGTTGACTTGGGTTGTATTTAACCTTGTGATGAATTCTTGAGAAATCTGTTCTTTCGTTTTCAAGTAAGGGGAGGTGGGGCACGTTGGCCCGCTTTTTTACTTATTTTTTATTTCATCAAAAAATTTAATGAGCAATTCAATTTTCTACAATAAGTTTCACTAAACACTTCTCAACATTACATATTTTTTTGGAAGTGTTGAATTAATAAACTTTTTTATGTTAATTTCTTAACGGAGCCTTGTAAAGTGCACCACCATCCCCCACGGGTGGGGTACGTTGGACTGTATACAATTTTTAGTGATAAGTACTGTATCAAACAGTGTAACTACCTTATTCTCTTTTCTGTGTAGAGTAAAAAATATAAAGTTTAAAGATCAATATAACATAATTAATTGATTTTAAGTTATAAATCATCTTTAATTAAAAGCAACAATAAGCATTCACCATTAACACACAATTATCTTTTAAAAGATCAAAAGAAAATTCAATTATTGAATTTTCTTGAAACAATTGATTCAGACTAAAGATTTGTTTAATGATATCTGGGAATATAAAAGTGCTACTTCCATAGCTTTGAAAGAAGCACTTTTATTGGGCTGGGTTTTGGAAAGATAAGTCATATGTTAATGGTTAATGCAAAGTTACATCCATATTTTTTGCTAGGGGAAAAAAGCTCTTTTTTTTACTTCCTTGCATTGCATGAAACAACTCCGAAAAGAAAAGAATCCTGCTATACTAATACCATATACAGTACAGTAAAACCCCTCCTAATGGACACTCCTCTTATGCGGACAATTTTTAATTCCCCAGTTCGAATGCAAATAACATTATTAAACCCCTGTCCTGCGGACACCTCTCGATTGCTGACGAAAAAAATTGTCCCATTAGTGTCCGCATTAGAGGGATTTTACTGTATTTCAAAGAAAAAGTACAATGAAATTGACAGCTTTAAGTAAGAATATCTTTGTGTTCTAAAATCAAAATTAGATAATCTTAAGTAAAAGTATATTTTTGTATTCCTTTAATCAATTATTTGTTATTTTTTGTTTCTATGTAGAATGCTTGTTTAGCAAAAATATTTTGTTTAATGCAGGAACTTTATTATAGCATGTACTGCGTATTTTATTCTTAGAAAACAATTGTATGCAAAAATTTGGAAGTATATTTGAAAATATAAATACAGGATATGAAATAAATCTTTTGGTAAAATTAATCTAGTAAAATTTTTGTAATAAAAATTTTTAAATAATTATAAGTAATTGTTTAATTATTGTAAATAATTGTGAAATATATCTTTGCTCTCCTCCCCCCTTTTTTAAAAGTTTTTATTATTCTTGTTCCGAAACATGTGCAAACATGAAATGAATGTATAATATACAAACACTTAGAATAGTGTTATAATTATTGAAATTTACGAGAAAAAATAAGTTTTTAAATTAAGTGGGGTAGGTTGGTCCGGTCTTACAGAGTGGATCAATCTACCCATCCTTTTTGGTTTGAAAAAGTGACATCGTAATTTTTTTCTTTTTGACAAAAAATGAAAAAATTGCCAATTACTGTGAACTAAAATAACTTACTTTTAGAAAGAAGTTCAATTTTTTTTCCCTCAATCTTGATGAAAACCATTAAAAAAAGTTAGTTTTCTGAAAATTACTCAGCACTACTGAAAAAACACTTTCTGGTATAAAATTTATTCAATATAACTGTACCATGTGATTTCATTATAGGATTTATAGGATCATAGATGCTATTTGTTGGTCATAAAATAAAGTAAAAAATATTAATAGTATTCAAATACTTGAGACAGGTCCAACGTGCCCCACGGTTCAACGTACCCCACCTTCCCCTAATTAAATAAACTGATACAAGGGCTTCCAATTTTTATTTATTTATTCTATTTTATGCGGTACTGAAACTCCATCACTCGAAACTAATATCATCACTCGTATTATACTAATTATAACTAAGACGGTAAAGTTATTTTTTTTTTTTTTTTTTTGCAAGGTTAGGATGGAGATCTTATCGATGTAATGAAGACTCGCGAGGCTGTTGTTGAATGTCTTTGCAGCTCTTGAGCTCACATCTTTCAGCATCGAAAAGGGGTTTCTTGAAACACCGAAAAACTTTGTCTGCTATGTCTTGCAAATTTAAGTTTGTGAATGTTGAACGTTGTTGATTTTATATTTACTTTTTTGCACAAAGGTATTTATTTTTTTTTTCTTAGGTCCTCAATGCTTCAAGCTCCGAGTGCGCAATTTTTATTGCAGATTCGTGCTTCATTTATTTCGAAAAAATCGAAATTCGCCGGAATCGAAAACTTTTTTGAAAATGTCATTAATGATTTCCTTCAAAAACGTTTTTGGAACTTCAATTCCGAAAAAACTCCGGGAGAGAGACGCCAATCTCGTGTCCTTCCCCTAATATCAATAAAGATGCACTAACATTAAGTTTTTGAAACTTCAATGTTGAAAAGTTGAGGGATAGCTCCTGAACCCATCCCTTCCCTTAACGCGATGAAAGATGACCAACCATCGCCTTTCAAGGCTCCAATTTCGAACAATTTCCGATGGAAAGTTTCAAATCCCGTTCCTTCCTCCTACGTCATAAAAGATGGCTTATGACTGCGTTTTTAGGACTACAATTTCGAAAAATGTCCTGAGAGGAGCCCCCATGTCCTACTTTCCCCATCTTTCAACGTGCCTTTCATCATTCAAAGGTCGTCTAAAGTATAGTGCCTATCTAAAGTAACGTTTCTGGAACTCCTACATCGAATTGTTTTTGGGAAAAGTTCTGAACAGGGCCGTCCCGACGGGGGGGCGAGCGGGGCAATCGCCCCGGGGGCCACGAAATGAGGGGGCGCCGCAAGGCGCCCTTCGTTTCGACGGAACACGACGACATTCACACGAAAACGACATTTTCACGAGGGGCGCTTTGCGGCGCCCCTCATCGTACAAAATGCCCCGATTGTATAAAGTTAAGGGTGCCTTGCGGCGCCCCCTGATTTCGTGTATCATAGATACACAGTTATAGACACACAAAATAGGGAATCATTGCAATGATTCTCTATTTTTTCCTAGGGCACGAAATTATTCCTCTCTCTCCAAAACATTCGTTTCCTTTGTATCATTGAAGCAGATACAATTTTTAGGAATATAACTGTTTAGAATCAAACAAAAGGTACTTCTCCTTTGCCTATACTAGTTCTTACCAAATTTGCTTGAATTCTGCCCCTGCGTGCAGTGACGTAACCATAAAAAAGTTTTAAGGGACATTCAAAAAAAAAAAAAAAACTTTTTGGTCGAATAGGGAAAAAGATCAAAAGTTGTTCGGTCAAAATTTTGAGCATTTAGTTTTAAAAACGCAATTTTAGCCTTAAAAACGCGATTATAGGCCATGTTTATTGACGTTACGGTAAGAGCTCAGAGACTCTTTCCGATTGATTGTTTTTTTACATAGATTGAAATCAATTCCTTCTCCCCCTGCAAGTTTTCGAAATTGAAGTTTCAAAAACGCAACTTTAAACAAACTTTGAAGATTTTATGGATAACAGGATCTGGAGCATTTCCCAGAAAAAAAAATGTTCAAAATTATGGTTCAAATAATTTAAGCAATATTTTACATTTAGGGGCTGGTCAACTTAATTTTTTTATAAGTGTCGTTTAAAAAATCCATTGCTTGTGATATTAAAGAAAGGCGGCATGGGGGACCCTTGCACGAATATTTTCTCAAACTCAAGTCTTAAAACGCAATTTGTAAGGCCATATTTTGTAATATTAGGGCCAGTGATTTTTCGAAATTAGAGCTCCAAAAACGCCATTCTGAGCGATTTTCGATGATGTTGAGTATTTTTGAGCTTTTCCTTAAAACTTACAAGTATTTGATGCAAAATAAAAACAGCTTTGTTTATAACATAATGAAAGCTGGTATGAAGTTGGTACAAGTGAAATTAAAAAACTCTTGAAAAGAATCATTGGATGAGTCCAGATCGAAATTTAATTTTGATGTAATTTACTTCGATAAATACGTTTTCTATTTATAATCAGAAAATTATTTATTCTTGTTCTTCGTTTGATTAATATGAATAACCAACTCAGTTTTGACTGTTAGTTTTTTACCTAGTGCAATAACATTTTACTAGATAAATATTTGGATTTTCAACATTTCCCTTTTTACGAAAAGTTTTTGGTGCATTCATGTTTCACAAATATTGGAAACAGATTCATTGCTTTTGTTTTAATTTGTATAGCCCTTTGATTCTTCTGTTCATTAATATATATAAAAAAATAAGTATGTATTCTGCATTGATGTTATAACTAACTTGATTTTTCTGTTTGTATGGGGGGGGGGGGGCTAGGAATCTTTCGCCCCGGACGCCGTCTGCTGTTCGGACGGCCCTGGTTCTGAACCCCATCTCTCCTGCTACGTCATCAAAGATGGCCTATATTTGCATTTTTACGACTTCAACTCGGAAACTTTTTCCTGGAAAAAACCCTCGAACACCCTGGTTTTTAGCATCACTCAAGATATCTAAAATTGCATTTTTGAAGCTCTAATATCAAAAAACCACTAGGGAGAATACCTGAATCTCATCCTTTCCCTTCAAGGGGAAAAAAATAGCAAACAATTTTGTTTTCGAAAATATACCCTTAAACTTCAAAACAATTCCGGAGAGGAACCTCCAAATCTCATTTCCTCTTTTTAACCACCAAATAGTCGAAAAATGCGTTCCTGACAAAAATTTTCGGAGCCAGCAAATACTCCTACTTGTGCGCGATTATTAAACAACTCAATCAATAAACCAATTCATAACTATCTTCAAATTTTATTTTAAAATGCAATTTTAGTGTTTCGTTATGTTCAGTACCTTTCTCTTCATTATGTTCTATACCTTTCTTTATGCAACCTTTCTTTTATAAGAAAAAAGTTCAATTGAAGACCTGAATGGCTACTAAAAATACTTCAAGAGTCCTCAAATGAATCAAAAGTGGAAGGGTTTAATTCAGATAATAGATTCAGAATATTAGTAGAAATTATAATTTTTTTTTCTTTCAATTTTTTATTCTTGTATGTGTGTGGTAGTGATGGGCATAATCGAGTACTCATAATCGAATCACTCGATTATTCAAAATCATTCGAGAACTCGATTATCATGAGTTCTCGATTATCGTATCTCGAGTTCTCGATTATCACTTTTCGAGTTCTCGAGCGATGAACTTCTCGAGTTCTCGATTATCACTTTCCGAGTTCTCGAGCGATGGACTGCTCGAGTTCTCGATTATCACTTTCCGAGTTCTCGAGCGATGGACTGCTCGAGTTCACGATTATTACTTTCCGAGTACTCGAGCGATCAACTGTTCGAGTTCTCGTTTGTCTTTTTCCGAGTACTCGAGCGATCAACTGCTCGAGTTCTCGCTTTGAACTTCTCGAGATGTTGAGTTCTCGAGATGTTGAGTTCTCGAGATGTTGAGTTCTCGAGATGTTGAGTTCTCGAGATGTTAAGCTCCCGAGATACTGAGTTCTCGAGATGTCAATCACTCGAGCAGTGTAATTTTTGATCGATTTGAGAATCGAATGAACCTCTCAATATAGTTGACTTCTGACAAGGGTGCCCACCTAGGAAGGTGGGGATCGTGGCGCAGACTGCGTCATTGACACTTTTAGGGAGAAGGGATGTTTTAAGGGATATTTTTCTTATTTTTTTGGGGGGGGGGGGGCTCTGTGATATTGAAGGGGTGCGCCCTTGACCTCAGGGGGCACTCCTGCTTCTGAAGTGATTCAGTTGCAGGGGTGGATCCGTCATTTAGGGGGGTCAGAGGGCTGGCTTTGAAAAGTTAATGACTTTACTTATGAATGGTCATTTTTTTTTTCGCCTTCCGAAAATATATGCATTGAGACCCTTTAACCCTTCCCCCAGAAAAATTTGGAGTGACGGGTTGAGCTGAGGCGCCCACAGGGGAGGTGGGTCATAGTGCAGACTGCGCCATTGAAATTCTCAATGGACGTTAATCTTTTTTAGGGAATGTCCTTCTTGAGGGAGGGGGGTGTTTTGAGGGATAGTTTTCGCTTTTTTGGGGGGTGGGGTGGTCTCTGCGATATTGAGGGGGGTGCCCTTGTCCTACGGGCGGGTGGGCACCCCTGCTTCTGAAGAGTTTCAGTTGCAGGGGCGGATCCGTCATTTAGGGGGGTCAGAAGTCTAGCTTTGAAAAGTTAATGACTTTACTTATGATATGAATGGTCATGGTTTTTGTTGTCTTCCGAAAATATATGCATTGAGACCCTTTAACCCTTCCCCCAGAAAAATTTGGAGTGACGGGTTGAGCTGAGGCGCCCACAGGGGAGGTGGGTCATAGTGCAGACTGCGCCATTGAAATTCTCAATGGACGTTAATCTTTTTTAGGGAATGTCCTTCTTGAGGGAGGGGGGGTGTTTTGAGGGATAGTTTTCGCTTTTTTGGGGGGTGGGGTGGTCTCTGCGATATTGAGGGGGGTGCCCTTGTCCTACGGGGGGAGTGGGCACCCCTGCTTCTGAAAAGTTTCAGTTGCAGGGGCGGATCCGTCATTTAGGGGGGTCAGAAGTCTAGCTTTCAAAAGTTAATGATGTTTCATTCGAATCGTGCTATAATTGAATGTATGCTGTCGAATGCTTGATTATCAAATGATTATTTGGGATGCTTTGGTAGTATGATGATATGTTTGGTGGAAGTGGGTGCGCTAATAAGGTTCCAACTTGAGAGGCATTAAAATTAAAATTATATTTCAGGTAAAAAGGTGGAATACTTAAGTTGAAAACCTGAGGGAAGTCTTTCCACTTATCCTCACCTTTGACTATACCATTAGGTAATGATACAGGTGTAACAGGCAACAACAAACGTTTTAAAGCCCAACTATACAGATTACTGCAGACACGTGTTTCGGGGTTTCAAGGAACCCTTTTTTCAACGCAAAATTGTGAGATTGTTGATGTAAGCACATTACTGGATGTCTTTTGGGACCATTCATTAATTACGTAAGGGTCCCGAGAGGGAGGGGGTTGGAAAAATGTCTACATACTTGGGGAGGGGGCTTCAAACCCATTCTCACGCAATATTTTCCAAGCTGATGTTTTACATTTGAAATTGTGCGGTCAAGTGGTTTGACGGGAATTATATATTTTATTTGCGTTTGGAAAATAAAAAACTTATTAGGATGAGCTGTTTTTTATTTGTTTTACGAAGAATGAATCGTGTAAAACGTGATAAAAGAATCGCACTATGCATAGCATGTTTTATTTTTAATAAGTATCGCATCATACACAAAAAAAAAAAATGTCGAAAAAACATTCAGTCTAGATTCCAACTTTTTAGTAAATGTTTCATTACACAAAAATGATTAATTAATAATGGTGATTTAATTTCGATTCCAGTGATGTTGAATTCGTTATTTTATTATTTTGAAAAACGGAATGGAATCAATCTTACCTAAGAATCATCCTTACGTAACAAATGAATGTCCCCTTACATGCAAAAGCTTACTATTTTGTTCAAAAAAGGGTACCTTAAAAACTCCAAAACACGTTTCAGCTGTACTCTATATTTGGGATACAAAACGTTTGTTATTTCATGTTACTTCTCGGCACTAAGGTATTTACTTATTCCTTAATAAAACAAGTGGTTTACTTCTCGTGTAATTCCTTCCTATGGGTGCAAATAAGAGGGGGGGGGGGGGGAGAGTTTTGACACAAACTGCGGGATTGTAATTTTTAGGGGATTGTGTCTCTTTTGGGGGTATTGCTCTTGGGGAAGAGCTTCATGGGTGGTGCGCCTTCGCTCTTGGGATGGATAGATTTGGAATGATTTTAAAATAGAATGAATGCTTTTCGCTTGCTTTATTCGAATGGGGTTATAGTTAAATGTTTGGCGTCGAATTTTCGATAATTGAGAGATTCCTTAATAATCGAACGATATTTTTCGAACGAAAATTGTTAATTATCATATGAGCGGATTTATGGAGGGGTATGTGTTGTGTGAGTGGCGGATACAACGGGAAAATCATGGGGGTCATGTCCCCCCACCCTAAACCGTCGACAACAGTATCCGTACACATTGTGTTCAAACACTTCATGCATAAAATGTCAACGATGACAGTATCTTTTCATCTCATTAATTATTTTTCAAAGTAAATATTTGAACTACTACTTCGTTTCATTGCTAATGAAATTAATTTGCAACGTTTATTCCCAATCAGGTGCCTTATTCCTGACCGATTTGGTGCTTTTTATTGACTCTCAAACAGATTCAGACATTTTTCGTACCAAAATCGGGAATTTCGTTCATGGGGTTGGGGGCTTTCTTCAACATGAGCCCCCTCTCCCCCCAAAAAATGGTTTTCTGTATCCGGCCCTTTAGTGATCCGGTAGTGAAATCTTGAAACAAAGGGTAGAGAAACGGTTTCCATACTGTTTTGAACTTGACAATTATTAAGATCAAATATGTATAATTTTTATTAAAAAGTGAGGGATAATGATAATATGGGCGGGTCTTTGGGCGACACTAGCAGGTTTAAACTTGAGAATTGTTAAACTTAAAAATATATTGAACCACTATGGTATAAAACGTGTAATTGAAAATTTAAGGTGGTCTTAGATTTTTTCGGATTATTGTTTCTTAGAGGGAGGGGGGGGGGGGGGAGAAATTGTTATAAGAGGCGTGCCATTGCTCACAGGGACGAACGGACACCCCTGTCATTCTCTAAAGTTTCAGAATCAAATAATAGCTTCTCAAGTGCTTTTTTTCGAATGGGGTTACTCAGAGAGCACACTTTGTTGAGATAAAGGTTTTAAAACGATTGTTAACGCTGTGACAGTCATGTTAAAACGTTTGTGAAACGTTTAAACGCAATGTGTTTAAAATGCAGTGGGGCTCATCCCCCCTCCCCCTATCCGGCGATGACATTCATCTCTCAAATGCTACGGAGAACCCCCAGAACGAGAGCCCATTAAAATGAAACTAAATGCCCTCTTATAAGTTACCCTCTCCTCTTCAAAACTTCAATGGCGTGGTCTGCGCCATGAACCCCCCCCCCCCCTCTGCCCTCTCAATCGTGGGGATCCTTGTTTAATATATTGCTTGTTGTCGAATGTTCGGTTATCGAGCGTCTCGGATGATTTGAAAACCGGATACGTAATCTGCTTTTTAGAGAAAGTTGGTAATCAATTTAAACCTTTTTGAGGACCAACGTACGGAAAATCAAGCGCAGCTATGAAACTTTAAGTTCCGAAATGAACCGTCGCGAGCCAAAGCATTTTCAGCAGTTTTGCCTCAACTTTACGAAAAATAAATAAATAAATAAATCTCATAAAATCAGCACATCAATTGACTCCAAATTTTTAAGTTGAGTGAATAATATACTAATCAACATTTATGAAAATATAAGGAATATCACATTGAAAATATAAGGAATATGACATAAACAGAAGCGAGTAAAACAAGAAAAAACATTAAATTCAACAACGCACGCGAAAATAAATGCTACGCACAAAAGTCATAAATATCTTACGTATGGAATTTGAAAAAAAAAACTGTATAAAATGTTATTTTTATTTTTAAAAAAATGGGCCAAAGAGTGGAAGTTAATATTAATCCCACACGACAAACTTCCTTACTTCTTTTTAATGCACTCAGAAATATTTCAACTTCACTCCCTACACTTTTATACTGTTATTACATATTTTCCAAGTCAGCGAATGAAAAAGAAAAATAAAACAGAGCGAATCAAGAAAGAAAAAAAATAATCATGAACTTCAATTGCAATTCAAGCCACACTTATAACTTTCAATGCGCCGGGAATCCCAATCTGCTGGAAAACGCAGTCAGAAATATTTTACCCGCCCTCCTCATGTATCAGTCAGATAAATATAATTCCACTAATAACAAGAACATAAAAAAAAAGCAAAGCAATAAACAAGAATAATAAATGAGTCCTTTTGCGCAGAGAGAGCAACGATTCCCCTACTTGTTTACATTATTAACTTCGTGTTTGAGTGCGCGAAACCATTTGAAATAACCACGTGATATCTGAGAATCATTAGTTTAAATACATAACCGTTCGAATAAATCACTCAAAATGAATGTAAAAAAAAAAAAAAATCTAGAAATCAATCGGTTACACAAATTGAAATGAAAGGGGGAGGGGGGGGTGATACCATTTCAATCGCTACGGGGCGTCCCCTGAGGGCTACCAACAGTCAAGGGCCCATTGCCAGTTTTCTAGCCGCTAGCAATAAACCTATAAAAGTTTATACTAGTTCGAGCCGGGTCGCCCAAATGCCGAACTCCTAGTTTCTGACAAGCTAACAGGGAATCTCATCGAACCAGCATCCCCCAAGGATTGCGACCCCTAAATGAAGACTAAAATCTATCAAATTGAACCCCTAAAACAGGCTTACGTTTCGAACTTTTCCGGAGGGTAGGGGGGCAAGGGTGTATCTGCTCATTTTATCGGAAAACAACAAAAAACTAGACCCACTGAAACGTAAAAACTAGATTATTTCAAGGAATGGGGGGGGGGGGGGCAGGCCGGTTATTTCGAACTTTACAAGAGAGGAGGAGGGATTAAAGAGTATCCTACGAGTTGCATATTATGCCGAATAACAGTAAGAATTTCATTTATATGAGTACAATAACTTCTAAAAGCCAGGAGGGTTCGCCCCTTATTATACTCCTAAATGATAGGCTTGATGGCACATTCCTATTTCGAGCGCACCCCTGCCAATACTACTCGGGAATTCAACTGTTCCAAAAGTCAAAGGTATCCACCCCCCCCCCTTTCGCAGGGCGATGGTGCACCCTCTCAAATGTTACGGAGCATCCGTCTAGAAAGAGCTCCCCCCCCTCCCAAAATGCGATTAAAAAAACCCTCTCAAAAAACCGCTTTTATAGAAATTTCGGTTTCGCAACCGGCGCCATGGACCCCCCGCCCCTCCCGAAAATGAGATTTAAAGAACCCTCTCAAAAACCCAGCCCTAAAAGTTTTAATGGCAAAGGCTGCGCCATGCCCCCATCCCACCCGAAAATGAGATAAAAACACTGAAAAAACCGGCCAATGGCGCAGGCCGCATCATGCCCCCTCCCCCTTATAGTGGGGCGCCCCTGTAGCAGTCTACTCAATTCTGGAAAGGCTCAGAAAATGAACTACTTGAGCACTCGATTCAAACATCTCGAGATCTCGATTTAAAACATCTCGAGATCTCGATTCAAAAGATCTCGAGAAGTCAACTGCTCGAGTACTCGATTCAAAAGATCTCGAGAAGTCAATCGCTCGAGTACTCGATTCCAAAGATCTCGAGAAGTCAATCGCTCGAGTACTCGATTCCAAAGATCTCGAGAAGTCAATCGCTCGAGTACTCGATTCGGAAGATCTCGATTATCAATCGCTCGAGTTCTCGAATTCAAAAGATCTCGATTATCAATCACTCGAGTGATCGACTTGAAAAGATCTCGATTATCAATCACTCGATTATCAGAAGTACTCGATTCCCGAGATCTCGATTATCAAAAGATCTCGATTATGCCCATCACTAGTGTGTGGTATTCGAAACACTTATAACTTTATTCTAACTTTTTGAATAATACATGCTATTCGGAAAAAAAACCCCATACTTTAGTATTAATTTTTTTTTCTAAATTTTATTTTCATTAGTCACCTCCCCCTCTTAATGAATTACTCAATCGCCCCTCCTGACAGGATCGTCTGGAGCTTCCGCTGTTTATTTCGTGTTATTGTGACTTAAATTTTTTATTATTCTAATTTTACTCTTCGTTCTCTCCCGATTTTCTTTCCTTCGTCCTCTTTTTTTTTTTTTTTTTGAATGACAAATGCAAGAAATGTGATGCGAAACTACGGACAGTTAAAATTTAGGTTTTAAAGCATTTTTATGCGAATAACAGTTTTATAAATTAATGAATTTTTGCAATAACGAGTGTTTCAATGTTCCGTTTTCATGTTTCTGTATTTAGTGCTTAGAAATGCTGCGTATTACATGGTTTAATTAAACTCGGCCATAAGTTGTTATTCTCGTTATTTTTTCCCACGTTTATCTTTCCTCTATGAGTGAGTTGATCTAACGATGGATGACTTCTGCGATTCGAGATCTCTATTCTTCTCGGAATGCTAGATAATTTTTTTTAGGTGTCTGCCCTTCTGCACTTACTATTATTATTATTTTTTTTTTGTCATCTTTCTTAATTTCATTGGTATTTGCTTTATTAGAGCTTGCTCTCTTGCTCAAAATAGCCACATATTGTTGGAAATTAGATTAGTTAGAGAAGAATTTCTCAGCCTTTTTTGACCTGGGGACTGGCTAACCTTTGTGGGAAAAAAAGAAAGAAAGGGCAAAAAAATAAAATCGCGGATTATATGAAAGAAAACATTATAAAATATTACATTTTAAAAATATTATTTTTCATAATGAATACATTTTTAAAGTAATTTCCTCTAATATTGTGTTTAAAGCTACGCTGAGTTCGATGTGTGTTAAATTTTGGCAGAGTTAGCGATAAGAAATGTTTTAAGTTTTAAAATTTTCAACGGCGTCATCATATTCGCAACTCCAATGAACTATAGGGGGCGCTGCAGCCACTTTCTGATGGCGGATGAAAAGGTAAAACAAACAAATGCCGTAACTGATAACTTGCTATGAAGCTTAATGAATGACAGTAATTTTTCATCGTGTTTATGCAAGGATTTCTTTTCTATTCCTCTGAAATTACATTGCATCATAAACTGTCTGAAGCCTGTAATTTATCCTAAAGAAAACCCGAGGAACAGAATGTTTTACCTTTTTCGGTGGTACTGTTAATCACTGCGAGGTAGCGTATTAGAGCTCTGGAGTTGCGAATTCAAAACGAATCGGTTGCTTTTGTGTACTACCGTCCTCAGGGCTTAATTTCCAAAAAAAAAAAAAAAAAAAGAAAAGAAAATAAAAGAAAAGAAACGCAGGAGAGCTCTAAAAATTACTCTTCTTATCATTTTAATAGGTAAATAGTGTACATTTTGTCTGATCTGTAAAAATTGTTATAAAATTGAAAAGAAGTGTAGAACCTGAACTTTTGTGAGCTTCCATGCAAATTAAGCCCTGACCGTATCCTCTTAAAATGCATTTCTTTTACTTTCCCAATTATTTCTCTCAGGAAACTCGTGAAGTGAAGTGGGATTGCAATTGGATGCTCCGGTTTTTGTCGTCTTCGTTCGGACTGAGCTTGCTTCTTATTCTCCCAATAATCATTTTCTTCCGAATTTCTTTTCTTGGTTTTGCTTTTCGATGGTTATTGAGAAGAAACAAATATACTTACAGTGTAGTTGACGGTAAGAAAAAGAATGTGTAGATTTTGCGGGGTTTTCGATTTTTTACTTCATATTGTGGCATTTTTTAAATTCAGTATGGGGATAGGAAAGGTTTTTTCTTTTTTGTAATGTTCTCTTGCTGTATGACAGGAGAAAAAACACAATTGGCTCAGGAAAACATTTTCTGTCAGAATTTCAGTTCATCATAGATTTTCTGCTGATAAATAAGAAATTTTCTTCCAGTTTTTCATCTCCTTAAAAATGGTGCATCTACTCGTTTTTTTTTTTTTTTTTTTTTAAATGAAAGGAAGACATATCGCAAGGATACCCACCTATGGGAGGGGGTCATGGCGCAGACTTCGCCATTGAAATTTTTAGAGGGGGGTGTTTTAAGGGGTATTTTCCTCATTCGGGGGCGGGTTCATGCTTTTGGGGGGGTCTTCGTGATATTTAGGGGGTGCGCCCTTGTTCTTTGGGGCTGGGCTCCCCTGTGTGTTGTAAATAAACAATTATGATTTCGGAAAATTTTAAGTACACTTTCTGACACAGATATATTGTAATTGAACTCATTATGTAGTATCAAATGAAGCGTTGAAGGGACATTTATTTAAAGTACGTCTTTTTATTTTTGTATTTTTTTAAATGAGAGACATTCGATGATTCTTTTTATCAATCTTCATTTTGCATAACTTTTCCGTGAATGGGGTCGTTTCCAAAATTTTACAAGTATTTTTTCTGAAAGAGCATGCTTAAAAACATAGGATCTGACCATTTTTTAAATAATTTGTTTACGTTTAATATTAAAAAAAAAAAACTTAAATCGGAGCGTTTTCAGATTTCATTATTTACGGCATCCGCCGATGACATCACAAATGATGAAATGCCATTCAGTGTTGCCATTCACAGTGCAAAATATTTAATTCGCATCTTTACTCACTTGTATTGGCAACGATATGGTTGATAGCAAGCGTAGAGCGCAATTATTTAATTCGCTTCTTGATTATCATAACGTGGAAACGTGGTAGAAAGATGCGGCAAAGTGCATCATTTGTGACGTCATCAAGACCACGCCTTGTTTGAAAAATCAGACATTTTAAAAAATTAATTAAAAAAATAAAACTGTTGGGAAAATGAAAGTATATTCTGGGTCCATATTTTTTTTTTTTTTTTGCTCATTCTATCCATTTCAATGATTAAAAGTAGTTCTTTTGACTGAAGGAAACCGCCCCATTATTAAAAATATTAACTGAAAATACTGTTTTGTAAGAAGTTTTTAGTTTGCCAGAGATTTTGTTTCTATCCTTTCAACTAAAAAGTTCTGTGTCAAATATTTTTGTCTGCGGAAATGATGCATTTTTTTTTTTTTTTTTTTTTTGTTGCTTTGTAAAACTTTTCCAAGCAGAAATATAGTTTTTCTTTGAATTCGATATATTTGTTACAGATTGTCCTGGACCTCCTCTTCCCCTCGTGTGACCAACAATAAATTTTTAAAACCACGAGAAAGCAGACCTCGCCTCCAGCCCTGTTGTGATTCCGAAACTGGTTCCTGGCGGCGTAATTAAATTTTTCATTCCATTTCCTCGTCAGGGATTCGGAGCGAACCCTGCAAAATCGGTGCCATGCATGCAAATGGCTTCCTTTTCGGATAGAAGTTGTTGACCTTGACATTCCAGTCTGCATTCGCTTCAAACTCTGTTTTCAGATGACGAACGAGGAGTGCATCCAGATTTGCCTCTCTGATTTTCCCCGACAATTCGTTGATTTCTGCGTTCGAATGACTTGTAGGTTCTGAGATGCGCATTCTTCGTCGCCATTTTCAAGGGCAGTTTTATTGACGATATGGCTCATGGTTTGCCGCATATTTAATTCACTAACCATGGTATATTGCTCTAAATCAACGTTTCCCAAAGACCCATAGTGATCCACATGGACCCCCTCCCCCGTTCACACGTGTTTGCAAGAGATCCATGCCAACGAAAGAAAAAGTTGAAGGTGCATGCATTGCAAATGAGGGTCCACGAACCAGAATCTCATTTCAACTAGTTAGTTACTAGTTATCATTAAAATATAGGCATTGTATGAGTATTGTATAGATCACTGAACGTAGTAATAACTTTTGTACTTACATAATACTTGCTTTTTTAAATAAGAATGTAAGATTTTACGTGACATATAATCTTACTCCTCTATTAAAAAAAAGAAAAGTACCAAAAACTTGTCTTAAAATTGGAGGAAAAAATACTTCTCTCTCTCTCTCTCTCTTTTTGCTGAAGATTTTTTTTTTTTTTTGTAGTAGTTCTTCTGCTCCTAACTTCAATCCGCTCTTGGATATTTCATACATTTTGAGGATTTTGGAACACCTCGGAAAAGGGCGCCCCATATAGGGGGCAAGTGGGGCTCAAGCCCCCCCCCCTGAGAAATTAGAACTTCCTTGCTATTAGTGCTTTTTTCTTTGCAAAAATTCATAAAAATTTCTTTTCCAGCCATTAATGAATTAGTTATTAAAAATGTCCAATTTTAATATCTCAAATCTGTACTGAAGTCAGTTTCCATGGGGAAAATATTCTGCTAAACCATGGAGAAAATTTTCGAGCCCCATCCCCCTCTTAAAATTTTGCATATGGGCGCCCTTGCCCTCTGCTATCTTTCATTGATTCATATTAATTGTGTTAGTGCTGCTTTTACATTTTCACGGTGGTATACATTTCTTTTGTCTAAGTCTGGTTGTCCAATCTGCGACCCACGAAAGTGATCCACGTGGCCCGCTATTATGGTAAACGTTTCGAATCGAAAACTAGGTTCTGATATCTTCCGAACCAGCTAATCATCTTCATTTGATATTAAGAGCGATTCTTGCAAATTTGGAAACAAATAGTCGGAAATAGGTGTCTAAAAATCTGATAGAAACTTCGTATTCATGTAATAATGATTGCAACGGTTCTTGGTTTGTAATTTTGTGTCCTTTCGCGTGTTTTCTCGTGTTATTTACTTATTCAGACAAAATTTAAGCATATTAAAACTTCTCAGTGTTTTTTCCCGCTTGATTCATCTTGATATGAGTTTTTTTTTATTTTTTTTAAAGGTTTGGCAAAACGGGCTAGGGCGTCCCAATGGGAGGTCACTATGATTCCCTTAGAAATTTCCTCATTCGGCGCATTTTCTCTCACACTTCGGCCAGTTTGAAGATAGTATTGCAATATTGCATTTTTAGATTGTTGTCTAAGGGTTCTTACCATTGGATTTTTTTAATGATGCCTAATGTCTCTTGAATAGGTGTGTTCATGCATGCTCGTATTTTATCATTTGGAAAAATCCATAATTTCATTCCGTAAATAAAGAAGGTCAAGGTCTACCCTCCTAAAAATTCAAGTTCGGGACGTCCCAGACCACAAATCTAAGCTATTTAACATTTTGTGACATTTGAACATGTTAGTAAGTACAAGGGTGAATCCAATGGCACAGTCTGCGTCATGCATACCCCCCTATCCCCCGTGGGCATGCCTTGTAAATACATGAATGCTAAATTCAGACTTGCGTCTTGATGCAAATTTCCGAAAAGGAAAAAAAGAACTTTCAGTTCATTGGGGTCTACCAACTGTCGTGGGTAAGTAAAGGGCAGTAACTGACCCCCCCCCCTTTTTTTTACATTTTTGTCATCTATTGCACGTTAGCTTCTTTGCACAAGCTTGATTATTTGATTTCCGCTGGGAAAAAAAAAAAAAAAAAAAAAAACGCGTTTCTCCAAACATTTCGAAAACACATTTCTACAGTTACTGCCTTTTATTCAGGGTTCGAAATTATGTTTTCGAAGATATCAAAAATATCCGATATTTTGATATATATCGGATATTTTGATACATATATCCGATATTTTCAATCAGCACAAACTCAAGTCTTCAAAATAGTAAATGCGTCCTCAAATCACTCTTTATTTTCTTATATTATTAGAACAATATGCAGACTTAAAATTAAGGTTTCATTTATTATTTATATCTAATATTTCATTTTACATTTTAACCAATTTTAACGGAGACAATTTAGCATTAACTGTTTTTCATTTTTCTTCTGTTAGCTGCTTTTACAGAGTTATACGATTCAGAAATAAAAAATTATTCATTAGTTGGTGCACAGTCATAAGACATTTTCCTTTTTTTCTGACCAACATTTAAAATTTAAGTAGGCATTTTTAATATGAATTAAAATTGTTACATTACTTATAATTTTGTCAATATAAAACACAAAGGAATATTATACAACTTTCTTATATTAATGGTATTTTAGCATATCATAAAAAAACTACATAACTTTGTGGTGTTTTTCAGTAATAAATGTATTACTATGATATTTCTAAATAATATTCTTATGATTAATATAATTTTTATATTGAAAATATTAAAATATCATGATATTTTCAAAATAAATATATATCGTGATATATATCACCATATATATCGACTGATATATGAGCCGCTCAGAAGCCAATGCGGTTAAGTCCATTTTTGGATATTTTCTGATTTTTGGAAATTTTGACGAAATAAATATCAATCTTTTTAGTTATTAAAGGATTTACTCGTTGGTTATTTTTTTCAAGGTTATACAGCTCTTTTTTTAATAGCTTCTGAACATATTGTATAATAATTTCAGAAGTCATTGTGAATAAGTCCACCTTTTATCAATTTTTTTTTACATAAACTTTGAAATAAAAATTAAATTATTCTTCTTCCTTCGATATTTGTTGGCAACACTGAAAAACAAGAAATTCATTGTACAAAAAGTCATAATCCCAGTGGCAGATACTTGAATTCAGATCTTTCTATTGCAAAAATGTATAACCTGTATGTCGAACAATGTAATGAAGAGCAAATTGTACCAGTAAAGGAAAAGTTTTATTACCATATATTTTCGACAAAAGTTAACTTACAATTTAAGCAACCTTCAAAAGATGCTTGTGCAAAATCTGATTATTTGGTAATAAAAAACAATCTACAATAGATGAAGAAAAAAATGCAGCTGAAGTTGAACATGACGAACACTTGCGAAATGCAGAAATTGCCCGTAATAGAATAGTATGGCTAATGATCGACTAAGAGCTTCAGACGAAATATACGCGTTTAGTTTTGATTTAGAAAAAGCATTACCATTTCCGAAACTATCCACATCAGTGGCTTATTACAAGAGAAACTTATTTATATACAATCTTGGTTGCCATGATTTAAAGACTAATGAGGGCTACATGTATGTTTGGCCTATAACCCAAGCATCGCGGGGTTCACAAGAAGTGTCATCGTGTTTAACTAAACACATTAAACTGTACGCAAAGGATTTTCAAAAAATTATAATGTATTCAGATTCATGTTCAGGACAGAATCCACAAGAATTTCTTTCCACAAAACCATTGGAAGAAGCTGTTACCAACAGAAAAAAATCAACAAGTGGACTAACAGTCAATTAATTGGCTTAATATGAGATGCATAAAATTGGAAAGGTCAAACATAATTTTGACGATACCTTTCATGTAATTGATATTTAAAAAAAAAAAAAAAAAAGAAAAAATAGGTGGCCAGTGAATTTAAAAAATATAACTCAACCTATATTCAGAACAATTTCAAGAGAAACAAAAAAAGACATCATATGTTTATTAAAGTATACACCTCCAATTAAACACAACTTTTACAGGACATTAAGGACAACACATGGAGATCAAGATTTACATTTAAATAACTCGTAAGAAGATGGTGTTTGTTATGATGAATAAACATAAAACTTATGACAATAAATGTTATTTTATTATTTTTACATAAATTTCTTATATTTTTCATCTGCCAAATGGTATAAGTCCTAAAATTTTTAAGATGCTGTCATTATTTCAATAAATACTTACGTTTTTATTTACACATCCTGAACATATCTTGTTTTTTTTCAGAGTTTTCATTTCGAAAAAAGATTTTATACACTTTTCTAATTAAATTAATACACCAAGAATTTTAAAAACTAATGTATCAAAAAACATTAATTTTCTCAAATTTTGTGATTTGGACTTAACCGCATTGGCTTCTGAGCGGCTCATATATCGGCGAACTCTGCTTTTATTACAAAAAAGAAGTCATGTTTTGGCAGGTAAATATAAACTTGTAATCAGGTAATGGATAGCATTACCCGCCTTCGGTACAACTTCATTAATATTTGAATCGAAGATGACATCGTGCCGCTGCGTTCATGGTCCGCTGAGCTCTCCTACCAGGAAAGTGGCCTCAGTCAGGGGAAAACGAAACAAACACAAAAACCGCGGCCGTAATTACTCGGTATTACAAACTAGGCTGTAAAGGGGGTGTCTCGTGTATACCGGTGTCGATGACCGGGCCGTTCTCTCTTTGTTTTCCTCCTCTTCGGCTACACGTGGGGTACCACCTCTGAAAAGCCCGCCGGCAGCGTAGGCGATCTCCAATGCTGTCATGGCTGAAGGATTGAAATGAAGTGATTTTCCATCACTTTGAATGTTGGTCCGGTTTGGCAAGGAATTAAAACTGGATTTTTGCTCTTTTTATGGAGTGAGATGTGTGATATAGAATTCCTGTCTGGGACTGCCGTAGCCAGAATTTTTTTACTCCCTTTTTTTGGTGTTAATCCCTTTTTCTGGTCAAAAAAGGAAAATTTCGGTGTTTCACCGTTTCACGGTACGCTACTGGTCTGGGATTGAGTTAAGATGACCGAAGAGTTTTAGGAGAAGCAAGGCATAATTTGGGTTTAGACATAAAATTTACTACCGTAATACGTATTTTCTGACATCCTGTTTGTCTGCAAGAAAGCATACTCGACATTGAAATAATATACGTTATGTTGTATGTTATGTATATAATTGCGTAACATCTATTACAAGTTGTTTACACATATGGCTTAGCTATGGGTATTTTTTTGCAAGACGTCAAAATACTTAATTTTTTTTTAGAGGTGTGAAATATGCGAAAACAGTGAACGTTAAAATAAACCATAAGAGTGGTCGATTCCATAAAGAAGTCCAACTTTCAATGAAATGACGGATGGGAAGGAAAGGAAAAGATTGCAGATATTTTGATTTTTAACATTTAGATTGTATGATGTTTTTTTTTTTTTTTTTGGTTTAAACGAAACATTCGAAAAACAAAAGTTAAATGTTTAAGAACTCCAATTACTTTTCTTCTCCTTTTACCATGATGCTCGGACTTTATTTGAAGTAAAAAGCTTGAATATTTACTTGACTATATTTTTGAAGTGTATTTTGTTTTTGGTCAATCTTCAGTTTTGTTAGTCGTTGTTATGTTTTGACTAACGTTTTGCAAAGTAATAAAGCTGTTTCGCTAGCTTGTGACACTTTTTGAATTCCTATTGTTTGAGAATTAGTTTGTGTGGGTGTAGAACTCGCCCTTCGCCGTTAAATTCGCAGTTAACTCAAATTCTCTTTTGAAGTGTTAGTTTTTAATTTCATTAGAATATCGTGCCTTTAGAAAACCCTTTCTCATTTTATTGCTGCCTAAAGGTTTACAGTACTTGCATCTATTCGCGTAAACTTCTTAACATCTATTAAAGTGTTTATCAGTTCATCGCCCTCGTTATCTGTTTTTATGCGTCTTACTTCGTTACAAAACTCGGAATTTTTACACTGTGGCCAACGTTATGGTTTTCCGTTGTAATGTACAAAAATTCATTGCTGGTTTCCTAGTCGTTTTTTCTTTTAAACAAAGATGAAATAAAGATAATATTTTGAGATAAGCAATTAAAGTAGTTATTTAAAATAAGAAGGTTTTGAAAATCCCTGATTTATTTAACTATTATTGCTTCTCTGCAGCAACAAAAAAACCTGTGGTTCGCCAAGTGTTTATGAGGGGTCCGATAAAGAGAATCAAATAAACTATAACTTTTAAAACCCAACATTCTTGATGCATTGTATCGTATTATTATTATTATTATTTTTTTTTTTTGAAATTATAATTTGCAATTATTGCTTTTTGCAATTATTATTAACTATCAAAGAAAAGTGCATTAGTTTTCATAAACTTCAACTTTGCGATTCGTGTAAAAACCTTGTCATGTAATTCATAAGAAAAAGAAAAGTTAGGACTGACTAAATGCTTAACGGAATGAGTTGATGATAAAACGCGCGCATGATTTTGTTCTTTTAAGTTTTCCCCTCTGGGAAATTAAAAAAAAAAAAAAAAAAAAAGCAATGAATAAGTGAAAACGTTGGGAAAACGATCCTGAATTTTAAATATTGCTAGTTAATTGATGTATGTTGTAATTGCAACACATTTCAAGTGTTATCCTTTTACTTTTACCTGACACTCCCAAAATATTTTCTTCCCATCTCTTCTCAGTTTATCTCTCTCGTTTTCGCCGACTGTGGAATTTTAATGGATGCGCTTGAACCAGTTTAATCGAAACATCCAGTTTCTCAGACAGATCGAATTAAAAAAAGAAGGAAAAAAAAAGGTCAGACAGCCTTGTTGTTAATCTGGAAACTGGGTGTAAATTAAAACCGTCTGCTCAACTTTCAGTGTTGCTAGGGCGATAAATATTCTGTATTTTTCTTCTTGACCTAATGCTAATGGTATATTTGTGACTGTTTTCGAATTTTTTTCAGATTTTCGTAAGTTGATATCTAAAAGCTGTGGTGTAGACCGTGAGAACAGTGGAGGGGCAAAATAATTACTGACCCGAAAACTCATTTTAGTGCTAGCTATGATTTAATTAAAAAAAAAAAAAAATGCTTTTAGCGTCTTCTACTGGAAACAGGAGGAACTACTTCAAACAGAATCATCGTTTCTTGCCAAATGGAGGCACCTGGGTTCTCTTTTGTTGCGAAATTGCGCTAGGAATTTAATTTTGCCGAGGGAATTCTAAGCCAAACGAATACCCAAGGGTTCTTTTACTTGTCGCGTAATCATAAGACATGGACGCTGAGGATTTTCGGCATCTCGAAATTTCACCGACTGGCCACCCCAGGTCTGAACCTCTTACCGTAGAAGGCCTCCGTAGAAGGTCAGCGCCCAAGCATCACGCCACCAGCCGGATAGGTAGAAAACTAGTCTTCGTTGATCTGACATATATTTTTTATTGGTTTAAATTTCGAAAATTATCGTTCTGCTGTGGGCGATGTTACAGGGGTAGTTGGAGGACTTTTTAAAAATTTGACAGCCTTAAGTAAGCATAATGATTAAGGTTGTTTTCGTTGACAATGTTTGAGGATTTTAAATGTCAAGGTTATCGTGTCTGGAATGGAACGAATTAAAACTTATTACTGTGCATAAGTCTTCTACAATCTATACAGCAATGGTTGCAATGATTCAGCATATAACACTTTATTTTCCAATTCAGAATTAAAAATAATCCAAATTTGTTATTCATCTTTTTAAAATCTGTTGAAATTGTTTTTTTCTGTTGACGTTATTGCTTGGTGTACGTTGCAGAGAAGATTAAAGATGCCGCAATTTTCCTTGGGTTTTAAAAAACATTTGTCATTTCCATTTCCCTTACAGTCCAACTGTTTCTTGATCTTACTTCTTAATGAGGAAAAAATTGCATATCAGAATCATTCATTAATTTCAAGCTCATCAGCTAATAGGGAAGTTGCAACCTATTAAATGTTCATATTTTGGCTATTGGATATTGTTAATTGACCCTCAAAACTAAAAAATTCAGCATTCAAACACCGTGGTTGGTTTTTAATGAATTTTTAAAAATCCACGCGCAAAAGTGCGCGCTTCTGAAACGTCACGAGCCTACGTCACAGGGCGCGAATGGGCAGCCTTCCGCCGAAGATCCCTTGTTTTCGCTAGGAACATTTTGAGCGCGCTGATATTTTTATTTTTTAGAAATTCAATAATCCTTTTGAACACACTATGGGGGCTGGATTCGTTAAAGCACAATCTAAATAATCTTCCTCAAGTAACACCAATGAGATATTCGAATATTTTCGAGAGGATGAGAGGTTTAATGTTCCAGAAACGCGAGGAGTTAAATGCGAGGAGAAAGCCTTTTACGTTTCGTCTTCGAAGTCGAATGCGTGACCTTCGCTTCTCCCCTATCGGAAGAGGGGATGACGTCACTTCCTATGCCATTTGACGTCACAAGCGCTTGAACTTTAAAAATTAATTTAAAAAAACTACTTATCGTATCGCAAAAATTTTTTCACCTATGATGTTCATACATGTTACTCTATCATATAAAAATAAAATTGAAAAATCGAAAACTTCCCTATTCTGCAAATGAGCAGTCTAAGTTTGAAACTTGCGGCGCAAAGGGGTGTTTTACCGCCAATTCTGTTGCATTCAAGTTCTCGCAATTTCACTTTTTTCATGACCCTCTTAGGTGCGTTGAAATTATTTTGCTAATCGGAATCAAATTTGTGAATATCAATGCAAATTTTATTGATATGTTGATGTTCATGTGTTCAAGTAAAAAGGTAATGGATATTCTTCTTTTCTCGCAGTTTCACTTTTTCATTTCTTCCTTATAAGTTGCGTTGAAATTATTTTGCAAATCGGAATCAAATTTGTCAATGTAAATTTTATTGGCATGTTGATGTTCACTTGCTCCAAGTATAACAATAATGGATATTTTTCTTTTGAAGAGGGTGGACCTTCTATATTCATTATAATTTTATTTTCCTTCTTTCAGTAGATATGAAAGAAATAGTGTTCTTAGATTTTAGCGACGCCGTATTCGCCCTCCTTAAGCACGGCCCAAAATAACTTGGAAATGATTGATCGATGTACTATATACTTCAAAAAACAAAATTGCCGTTGTTTTGAAAGTACGTATTTTCGTTTTAAATGAGTTGTTTTGAACTTGCAGCTAATAAAAACTAGGTCCAAATTTGCAATTCGCTTGTGCTCCAGATTAGCATACTAGGTAAAAATATTCCTATGTTTCCTTCTTCCCCGACGATCCCATTTGAAACACCTGATGATATTGTGCTAAAATCGTCTGTTGACATACTCGACAATGAATCGGAGCTTAGAAATGGGGCTGAAAACAACCTGCTGATTTCATTATTTCGTTAAAAACAAATGTTTTGGATTCCTCTCCCACAGTCGTTGCACTCGCATATCCAAGCTTTTTCGAATGTGTTCTTTACTTCCTAAAAGCCCATATAAAAAAAGTACTTTGGCTTTTGCTCTTTTTAATTAGGGAGGGGGGGGGATCAAGGATATAAATTTTGAAAAAACTCTCTGGTCCAATTACCAGTTACAACAACAATTCAATGGTTCTAACACACTTTTGGTGGTTTTTTCGTCCTGGTAGGAAAAATCAAAAGTTAAATATAAAAAGAGAAATAAGAAGAAAAAAATATTAACATGACAAATGAAGCCAATCAGCGGTTTCTATTGGACTTGAACTTCTAGGAAAACAGCAGGCATCTTTCTGTAACACCATTACTGGTCAAAGAATTTAACCAGCAAAATCTCACTGTTGTTGCTTATTGGGCAAAATAATGTTGTAATGCTGTAAAAATTTCTTAACATTTCTCTTCTTGCAAAGAGAACTACTAGCGTATATAGATATTCGTTTTGGAAGGGGCCCTAGTCGAATATTGTGTGATATTTTCAAATTAAAGTGTTTTTGCTCCCACCTTATATACGCCCTGGAAGAGGACTTAAACATTGCACAAAAAGGTGCGATCTTTTGACTGCTTCAAGAAGTTATTATGCTTAAAATTTCAAATCGGTAAACCGGAATCAAGACTCATTGGTTCCATGTACCACTAAAACTTTGTACTCTGATTTCCAGATAAATGTTTTTGTGGTCCTGGCCCAGCAGGCCACTTTTAATTTCGAGCCCTGGGGGGTAAGGGAAATGTTGTTGCATTTTATCTAAGTCTGTAGCATCAAGCTAGGAATTAAGGACTTCAACAGGAGACATTTGGTTAGTATTCACGCATAAAACTGTTTGCGTAGAAAGCGCGTTAAGGTGGCTATTTAGTAAGAGTGCTCGAAAACATGGCTTTGGAGTTTACCCAGATGATTTCTAACTTTGCGAAATCGGTCATTAAAGTCCTCCACGCCTTGCTTTTCAGCTATTCAGCTGCTAAGTATTAACTGGAAATATGTTTGCTCAATTCCTGATGCCAACACGTTGAGTCTTCGAGTTTCACAGCTACGTTTATGTTGTGACAGAGTCAAAATAAAATTATTATACCGGAAATTGTCGTAGTTCGGAACTTTCGAATTAATCAAAGCAGAGAATTACCACTGAAGTTACATTCGCGTCGTGGTGATATTTTATGTTTGCCTTTTTTAAGTGAAATTTAGAAATTATTTGTTCAGTTGAGCTTGAAAAGTACTTTTTGTTCTCATAATTTCTATAGACGTTTATACAAACTAGTTATTACGATTTTCTCTCTGATGACAGCAGTTATGCTGTATAATAGCGCATACGAGAGGATGTGTTTAGGATATAGTTGATAGTCGCATAGTTTTATTAAGGGTTCGACCACATGCTTCATAAGACCGTCCTCACCCAACGGCCTTCAGAAACTGTCAGCAGTCATTTGCATAAAAGCTATTTCCTTAAATTCCAAAAGCAATGTCATTTGAGGGCCTAAAAACCTCAAGTTCTTCACTAATATTTCCTTTAAGGGAAGGTGGGGCTCGTGGGTCCGCTTTTTTACTTTTCATTTTTTATCTCATCGAAAAATTTACTGAGCAGTTTTATTTTCTACAATAAGTTTCGCTAAACACTTATCAACACCACAGATTTTTTGGAAATGTTGAATTGATAAACTTTTTTTACATAAGTTTTTTAATGAAACCTAGTAAAGTGGACCAACGTGCCCCACAGGTGGGGTACGTTGGTCCGCCTGGTGGGGCACGTTGGACCGTATAACTCAAACAACATTTGTTATTATTTTTGTGATACATACTATCAAACGTTGTTTCTACCTTATTATCTTTTGTGTGTCGAGTGCAAAATATAAAGTTTAAAGATCAATAACACATATTAAATTGATTTGAATTGATAAATAATCTTTTATTTAAAACAGCACTAAGCATTCATCCGAAGTGCAGAATTATTTTTTTAAAATCAAAAGAAAAATCAATTATTGAATATTCATGAGACAATGCAGATTAAAGTCAACTGAAGATATGTTTTATGATATCTGGGAATATAAAAGTGAAAGGATAAGTCATATGTTACTTTTATGCAAAGTTACATCAATATTTGCTAGGGGGGGGGGAGCTCTTTTTTTCTTTATTGCATTTCATGAAACAACTCCCAAAAAGAAATGAATCCTGTTGTACTAATACCATATATTTCAAAGAAAAAGTATAATAAAATTGACAGCTTTAAGTTAGCATTTCTTTGTGTTCTAAAATCAAATATAAAAAATGAAATTAGATAATCTTAAGGAAAAGTATACTTTTTTATTCCAAAATCAATTGTTTTACTCTTAGAAAACAATTGTCTGCAAAAATTTAGGAGTATATTTGAAAACATAAACAGTAAAAAAGGTGCAGAAGTGAAATACATCTTTTGGTAAAATTAATTTTGTATGATTTTTGTTAAAAAATTATAAAATACATCTTTGCTTTTTTTGCCCTAAGTTTTTATTATTCTTATTTCGAAAAATGTGTAACATGAAATGAATGTATGATAGACAAACACTTAGAATATTGTTATAGTTATAGAGGTTTAAGAGAAAAAAATTCGTTTTTAAATTATGTGGGGTAGGTTGATCTGGTCTAACGTGCCCCACAAAGAGTCGACCAACCTACCCCACGACATTCTTGGTCTGAGAAAGTGATATCATAATTTTCTTCTTTTTGACAAAAGAATGGAAAAAAAATGCCAATTATTTTGAACTAAAAGAACTTACTTTAAGAAAGGAGTTCAATTTTTTCCGCAATCTTGAGGAAAACCATTAAAAAAATTCAGTTAGTTTCCTGAAAATTACTCAGGACTACTGAAATAACACTTTCTGGAATAAAATTTGTTCAATATAACTGCACCATGCCATTTCATTATAGAATTTGTAGGACCATAGGGACTATTTGTTGGTCATAAAATAAAGTAAAAAATATTAGTAGTATTTAAATACTTGAGACAGGTCCAACTGCCCCGCGGTCCAACGTGCCCTATCTCCCCCTATGCGTTTCGTTTTAGTAGTTCCTTTATTCCCCCTACCACCCACCCCCCAAAAAGGGGCGGATCAAGTGAAGTGGGGGCCTTAAGCGGTAAGAATTTTGGGACCCTCCAGACTTTAGTAAAAAAAATAAAATTTTCAATAAAAAAATAAATAAATAAAAGCAATACCGTTGCGAGGGTTCATCGAGGTTTATATGATATATATCACGGGTATATATGAGATATTTATTTTAAAAATATCATGATATTTTGATATTTTCGATCTTTATTTTTTCAATTACGGTATTTTCAATATAATAATTATATTAATCATAGTAACATTGTAAATTCATTATGAAAAATAACCAAAAGGTTATGCACTATATTTTAATGATATGTATTAATACATCATTAATGCAGCTAAGTAACATAATTATTTTATATCCTTAAAATTATTAGTAAGTAACGAGTTTAATTCATATTAAAAGTGCCTAATTCAATATTAAATGTTGGTTAGAAAAAAAGAAAATGTCTAATGACTATGCACCGACAGAAGAAAAATGCTAACAGAATAAAGATGAGTGTAATAGCTAATGCTGAATTAACGCCATTAAAATCGATAAAAATGTAAAATAAAATATTAGATATAAATAAGGAAAGAAAACTTAATAATATAAGAAAAATAATATAAGAAAATAAAGAGTGATTTGAGGATGTGCTTTTTTGAAGACTTTAGTTTGTGCTGATTGAAAATATCGGATTTATATCAAAATATTCGGTATATATCAAAATATCGGATATTTTCGAACCTTGACCGTTGCAAAATAATTTTCATTTTAGTATCAAATGAATTTTCGTCGTGTTTTATTGGTAGCAAAATCCTGAACTAATTTTTTTAGTGTCAATGTGGTTTGAAATTTCCTGCTCTATGCATGAAATAGCTGAAGTTATTCAGTCTCTCTTCTCCCATTTTATTTCGTAAATAAATTTTTACTTTTTTCAAAACTGGAAAAAAGCGTTCGCCAGATGCATTCGTTAATGGAATTGTTAAAAGTTTAAACGATGTTTCCATGTTCAGAAATGTACAAAATATTCCTTTAGCTGCTTGATAAATGTTATAAAAAGAGAGACCTAATGTATCTGAATTTTCGTGTGTTTTATAGGTATCTTTTTCTTGGAGAAATATTATAAAATGATCAAATTCATCTTCCAAAGTGCAAATATCAATCTATTTCTGTACATATTCTTCAAACATGTTTTTTTGTAAATCCATCCCCAGCTGTAAAAATACTTGTTCGTTTAGTTTCAGTTGGTAAAATCTAAAACCAACGTATTTGAACTTTAGATTCCAGCCGAACTTCGGGGCCCCAAGGCATCTTAATTCAAACTTGTTTGTTTAGTTATAGTTGGTAAATATTTAAAACCAATGCACTCTTGTTTTCGATTCAAGCCGAAGTTCGCGTCCCAGCGCCATCACGGGATCCACGTAGTCCGCTTACCGTTAGACACGCCACTGCCCCCAAATGAAGATATACTTGTTTTGCGAAAGAATTGTTGTTTCTGACACATGAGCATAAATGGTAGAATTTATGAAAGAAATTCAAAGTTATTTATTTAATTGCTGCTTAATTATCCTAGGCCGAGTTCTTACCTTTTGCATGATAGATCCTCTTTCTTCTTTGTAATTCAGTCTTTTTCACCTTCGCTTTTATCTTTTTAATTCGGACTCAGATGTTGATGATTTTTATCATCGAAACTCTACCTTCAACTGACAGTTACTTGTTACTTCCTTTTACAAAAAAGGAAGTATTGTATTCACAAAAAAATTTTCACTCAAAAATCAACCTTAATTTCCATTTTGCTCACCCCTTGAATGAATGTTGAGTTTTGTTTTCGACTTGACCACACGTGGATAAGTGCCTCAGAACGTATAGACTCGCGAAATAACTATTTTGACGATTTCCGAGTTAATTACAACGAGTTTTCTCGTGATGTCTGTATGTATGTATGTGCGTATGCATGTCACATAATTCAAGAACGGTATATCCTAGAAAGTCGAATTTTGGTACGTAGACTCCTAGTGGGGTCTAGTTGTGCACCTCTCCTTTTGGTTGCATTCGGGTGTTTTTAATTCTTTCTTCTTTTTGAGGGGAAATCATTTTTAATTTCGATGTTAACTCAAGTGGTGTTATAATTTGGCGGACACTTGGCGATATATCGCCAGGCGAAAAATTTGGAGATTTTTTTTTTAAAATCTGATTTTAATTTGGCCACTGTTGGTGATACTTAGAGAGTAAACTATTGAATCACATTAAAATTGCTAGTAATGGGGAAATGACATTAAATTGGGGTAAAAGGAAGTCATGTGATGCACACATCAGCTCGTTTGATTTCAATATTTCACGGGGGGGGGGGGGGTGTACTACGTGAGTTAATGTTTTCTTTTCGAATGCTGGGTAGCGCAGTGTAAGGCATTAGACTCTTACATCTTTGGTCGTGGGTTCTGAACCCTCAGTCCAAGTAGCCAGTCGCTGAATTTTCTTGATGCAGAAAATCCATAGCTCCCATTTGCATGTCCTAGTATAGTTTCGCATCATGAGAGTCCAGGGTCTAAGTGTCCATCGTCTGGTGGGAATTTGGGCGTCAAAATTATCTGTGCCAGCCACTTGCGCAGCCAAAAATACCTTTTGGAGGCGTTTTTTTTTTTAAAATCAAAAATACCTTCTGGGTTTTTTTTTTCGAATCAAAAATACCGCCTGGAGGATATTTTTGATCAAAGATACCTTCTGGGGAGGGGGGGGGGATTGATCAAAAATACATTCTGAAGAGAATTTTTTCAAATCAAAAATACCTTCTGAAAGGATCTTTTTGATCAAAACACCCTTTCATATGCATAAACTACTATATTAGAATTTACATTTATGTTTTTTAAAACAATGCCTCTGTCGAGTGTTTTCACCTCCCTCGTTGCGCCATGGTGCCAGCCGCCATTGCCATAACATGTAATTTTACTGTAATGTTTTCCGAAACCTTTGTTGGAACAAATTTAAGAGTTATTGAGACAGTATAAAGAGAAAACTTTTGATTCGTTTCGAGTTTGTCCAGACATTGGAAGTTGAAAGAATAAATTTAGATTATAGACGGTAGTTGGATCGAAATCCTTGTATGCTACGCTCTTCAAAGTTCAGCTACCTGCGTCTTGACCGCGTTCCAGTAGCATATGACCGTCTGCCCACTCCACTTTCGCCCATTGTTGGAACGATCACGGCAAAAGAGAGCAGCGGCGTGCCATTTTTGTTCTTGGAAGTTATTGTTTAGGGGGTAAAAGGAGCGAATCATTTTTGCTCATTCTTTCGGCTTTTGTCTCCTTTAAGCTCGTTTTTTTTTTTTTTTTTTTTTTGGCGTCTATATTTCCCCCTTTGCGATTATTTGTGTATTACATTTTCTGTTTGCCCACTCTCCATTGGCTCGGAGAAAGTCAGCGGCCACCTAACTGTGAAAGTGGTTCGAAAGAGATCAAAAGAAGCGTTTTGCTTCTGCAAGTCATTGTGCTTTCAAGGGGCGTTGAAAGGGTTTATTTCCGCGTAGCTTTGATTTGGTGTCTGATTAAAGGGAAACGCAGTCCTACGATATTTATTTATTTTTTTTAATTTTTTTTTTATTTGAGGATGTTTGTTTTATGTGGTTAAGAACGCTTGTCGAGACGACGTTTGATTGGTTGACGACGACCAATTGAATTGCGAACTTAGGTCACATATCCTTACGTAGAGTCTTAAGAGTCAATTGAATATTTCATCTCGAGATCTTCATTTAAAAAGTATCAATTAAAAAATATATAGTTTTTTTTTTGCTTAACAAAACACATTTGTACTTTCACAAAAACACAAGTTATCCATTCATGTCAATTCTCTTCAGTACTTTAATTCGATATAAGAGCGGTCAATGGGGTATTTCCAAAATTTGAAAAGTATTTTTTTCTGAAAGAGCATGCTTAAAAACATAGGATCTGACCATTTTTTCAATAACTTGCTGAAGTTTAATATTTAAAAAAAAAAAAAAAAAAAACCTTAAATCGGTGCGCTTTCATTGTTTACGCTTCTGCCGATGACATCACAAATGATGAAATGCCAGTCAGTATGGCCATTCACAGAGCAAAATATTTAATTCGCATTTTTACTTACTTGTATTGCCAACGATATGGTTGATAGCAAGGTTAGAGCGCAATATTTAATTCGCTTCTTAATTATCATAACATGGAAACGTGGTAGAAAGATGCGCCAAATCGCATCATTTGTGACGTCATACAGACCACGCCTTCTTGTTTTCAAAATCGGACATTTTAAAAATTAATTAAAAAATAACTGTTGGGAAAGTGAAAGTATTTTCTGGGTTCGTGTTTTTTTACTCATTCTATCAATTTCAGTGACTAAAACTAGTACTTTTGACTGAAGGAAACAATCCCATTGTTTTTCATAATTTATCTTTCTGTTTTAATGTGTGTGTTAAGTAATGAAATTACAGTTTGCAGCAACTAGTATTTTTTATAAATCAAAACCATAAAACAATGCACAATATGCATTGCATAATACTTCAATAGGATAAAAATTTGTTTAAATATTCACCCCTTTTGAGTAAAGGAGGGCTTTAGATGTCATTTTTACCATTTTCTAAGGTTTCGAGTGGGTTCTAAGTTGAAATGGGTAAAATATACAATCAGTTATATTTTCTCATTAGTGTTCTGTGATTAATTTTTGTAATACTTCACTTTGTGGTTTATCTCCTAGAAGAGTTATCGACTACAGATCAGTAAAAATTTGAAATTTGACCTAACACTTTCGCCAAGTGTCATTAATTTTAATTATGAAGTTCCAGCAGTGTAACTTAGCAAGTGACGTCATTACCTTGTGTACTTTCAACTAATGTGTAAAATTAGAAGCCCGAAATTGAAGTCTCATAGATTTGGGTTAAAATCTAAAAATCTCAATCTCATTTTTATTTATTTTATTTTATTATTTTTTTTAAATCTCGAAAACGACTTAGAAGGACTTCTATAAAGTTAAAGGTCAATGGCAGAGAAAAAATTAAAATTGTTTTACACAACTTTCATTTTTATGTAGCTGTAAGGAACACGAGAAAGAGAAGAATAAAAAATGATTTAGAAGCTCATAAAAAAAAAAATAAATAAATAAATAAATAAATATTAAAATTAATTATATAAGGCATGCAAGAACCAAAAGAATAAAAAATGATTAAGAAGTTTATTTTAAGAAATTTTATCAGAGTTATAGTATATATGAGTTGACCCAAGATTCATTTACTCACAGCACAAACAAATCAATCATAAATTTCACAATTTTGTAATGCATAACATTGAATGACTTTTAATGACTTGTGAGTGTTTTGGTGCATTGGTACCCGGGTTCGTGATTTTTTGATTAAAAAAAAAAGAAAACAATTAGAAATTCAGATTTTTTTATTTGAATCAAATTTTTTGATTTTTTTAAATCTTCAAAATTTTTTAGATATTAATTACTTTTACATTCATAAACATAATATATTTCATACAATAGATGAAAAAGCAACTTTTTAGCTATTTTCATTTCATGGTAGTAGCTATTTTTTAATAGTAGGTATAAGTAGAACAGCTTTAATAGAAGTGCATGATTCAAATTAAGTTTAACATCCCCCCCCCCCCAGCTACAAACACAAATCCTTCAACTAGTTCCTAGAATTATAAGTTTCATACTTTTCAGAAGAAGAATTTCTTTAAATTTGTCAGTTTTCTATGTTTATCAGCATAGAGTCAACATAAGTTCTGAAACGGATTCAAGCAATAACGCAGGACGGGGGGGGGGGGGGGGGGGGGGGGGGGGCGTAAAAACACCCCGCAGACCCATTGGTTTTAACATAAATGCAAATTCTAATGCAGTAGTTTATGCATATGAAAGGACTGTTTTGATCAAAAAACTCCTTCAGAAGGTATTTTTGATTAAAAAAAATAAAAAAAATTCCCATCAGAAGTTAGATTTGATCAAAAACACCCCTCCAGAAGGCATTTCTGGCTGCACTAATGGATTCAAGTGTTCAATTGGGATGAAGAAGGCAAAAAGCATTGAAAATAAAGCAATCTGAACTAGTGAATCCATTTTGTTTACTCTTAAAATTAGGATGAGTCCTTTAAATATTCAATAAATATTTAGGATTAATAAATATGTTAGAATGTTTCCTTAAGATGTGATTTTGCTTTATGCTTTGCTTAAAGATGTATGTTTTTAGTGTTAAAATACTATGTTGAAAAACTACTTTTCATAACTTTATTAGTCATGGTGTATAATAAAAACTGCAAATTTTTATTTGTTCTGAACTTATTTGGGAGTAAAGGAATATTGCAAGTGTCTGAACATCTGTTACACATAAAATTCACTTATAAAAATTAAATCAAAGGATTTTAATCAATGATTTTGGTTATTAAAAAAGTACATAATTCAAATCAATTGATTTAAATCAATGATTTTTTTTTAAAATCACTTGATTTAAATCATGATTTAAATCAACGAACCCTGATTGGTACTGATGCAAGATTCGAACAAATATGTTAAATTCTTCGAAACATGGGCAGCTGTGCGCGCTATAGTTTCTTGCTCTCACCCCATCTTTCGTGTTCCTGTTTATATGATAGCTCTCAAGCGTGAATCTCAAATTTCAAACTCATTGTCATTTATTTATGTAATCACATTCTTCAAATGTACACTTAACAATTTCTTGCTTGTAAAATATCGGAAAGATTTGGGTATTGAAAAAAATAAATAGAATAAATAAATAAAAAGTCTTTACCGTGATTAAATAGTTTCGTTGTTTCGTGAAAGAGTAGAGGGTGTCTTGGATATCTGCAATCCTTCAAGTCCTAGAAATCAACATACAGTACGTTGAACTTTCGGAACCAGTTCACATTCTTCAAATATACACTTAATAGTTTCCTGCTTGAAAATATCGAAAAGATGTGAATATTGAAAAAAAAAAAAAAAATAAATAAATAAATAAATAAATAAAATAAAATAAAATAAATAAGAAAACAAACAAATAGTCTTTTTAGTGATTTAAAAATTTACGTTGTTTCGTGAAAAAGTAGATGGTGCTTTGGACATATGCAATCATTCACATCCAAGAAATCAACATACAGAACGTTGAACTTGGGGAACCAGTTGAATTTTCGAGAGGTGAAGAATTCGAAAGAACGATTCGAATGAGAAGCTAAGGTGTATATTGACGATGGTGAAAAAAGTCATGTTTACAAGTACTTCAGACAGTGGAATTCGATTGTTTATACAATTTGCATTCAGAAGGACCATGGAAAAAAAAAGATTCCGTCTGGAAGTTAGATGTTGGGGGGGGGGGGGCATTACTTCTTAAAGGAAAAACTAACAATAACTTCAATTAGACTTATCAGTAAGTTACCGTCCTATAGCCCAGTCACTTCCTATGTCGGGCTGATGAGTGCTATTAAGCACGAACTGGCTGGAATGACTGAGCTGGCGGTGTATATCATGTATTCAATTAGACTGTTTATTCCATTGACGAAATTCAATTTTGGGAAGAATTCACTACACAGTATCTTATTCGGAGATTAGGTTGCATGATTTTAATCAGTCGAGTATCCTCGACGAGAAGAGGAGGGGGAGGGGGAGGGGGATTATGAAACTGGTTAAAACATTCCCAAATGCTAAACCCAGGAACCTTTCCGTTCGCTGAGCTCAATCACCTCGTTCTTTGCACTAGCAAGAAGCACATTGCAGAAAAAACTCAAAATTTAACCCATGTAATAATCTATAAATTGTACCACTGAAGTTAAAAAAATAAAATAAAAAAGTAAAATAAATACATTGTGAATTTAATATTGTGTATAGTTAAGCATTTGTAATTACGTTGCAAAAGTACGAAGTATCCAAGTATACCGATAGAACTGTTTGCATGAGACTCTTGTCATAGAATGTTGTTGCATTTCTTGATTTGAAAGTGAGAGTTTGTAACTACTATTACTACTCTCTTTTCGTTGCAGTTTTGAGTCTGAAGAACCGAATACTTTTAAAAGTTAATTCTTGAAATCGTGGGAAATGCGTGTAACATCTACAGTGGTGACGACGTTAATTTCCGCCGTTTTCTTACACAAAAAAGGAAATTTGGAATCTTGCAAAGATGTATTTGAATTAGGGATGTGTCGTTCATGAACGAACGGGTCAAAAAGAACGAATCTTTCAAATGAACGGATCCGTTCGTTCACTTAAAGAAAATGAACGATCGTTCTTTCGAGCGGTGAGCAGTTTGGAACACTGTATTGATGCACTTGTGATAAAATCGCACTTAAAAAAAATTACATTCATATCTTCAAGTTTTTAAATCTCATTTAATATCAAATTTCCTTTTTATCAATATAGTACAAACCTATTTACTTCATGCTTTATTCATCATTTTTCTTTAAACGTTGCTGTTCATTCACAGTTCTCCAATACATCCATTAGTAATGTTTTGTGTAACGTGTTTTGGCTACTAACAAAATGTTTGGATATTCCACAGCCTTTCCCACGTACCTGCTAAAATCTCTCACGCTTTCTTTTACCAAAATTATTTCTAAAAATTCCTTTTAACACTTTTCTGACGATTGTTTTGTCTTCTATAGCATCCCTATTAACTACCATCTATGTTGATGTGGCCTTATTTTTTTTTACTGGTTATTACTGTCTATTTTTCTACCCATTTAAAAAAGTGTTGCGTTTTTTTTCTGTTCTCATCAGTACTGTGGAATTTTTTTAAAGCTCCCTTATTTAGGTGTTTTTTTTTTTGAGCAATCACGATTGCTTATTTTTCTCACTTGACAGTCCTTGACGTTGTGGTTCCTTTTTCAACTTGGACCAGGGCTGCAGCACCACCGTCCACCGGCGGCGGCGCGGCTGGTCCTGAGCACTGTCCACCGGAATCCACTTTTGCTGGGTGGTGGCGTCCATGTCCTACACACGCATGCTCATACACACTCGCCTACGCGCGCACGCCTTTACACACAACATACACACGCCTACGTCCACACACGTAAGCCTACACACACACACAACTATACACACGTAACCACCCAGGAGGAAGGACATGCTTGGGGGGGGAGCCATTTCTAGAAACAATAACTCTAATCAGTAGGGTCTTGTCGCATTTCGTGATTGCGAAAAACATAATTTGAATTCTAAGTTTCAGAATTCAAATTAGAGTTGATTGGGGGAAGTAGGGGGTCATAGATCTTTTTTTTTTTAATTTTAATTAAGTTATCCGGTACTTCGTCTGAGCTACCGATATAGTTGCTGTTACTTTTTTCCTTATACATGGTCTATCGGTAATACTATAATGGGGTTGTTTCCTTCAGTCAAAAGTACTACTTTTAGTCACTGAAATTGATAGAATAAGCAAAAAAAAAAAAAAAAAAAACATGGACTCAGAAAATCTTTCATTTTCCCAACAGTTATTTTTTAATTAATTTTTTAAACGTCCGATTTTTCAAACAAAGTGTGGTCTTGATGACGTCACAAATGATGCACTTTGGCGTAAGGCGCCTATATATATGAGCCGACGCATCAGCTTAAGATTAGCCATTTTGGATCGGAGCGCGTGTTTGAGTGGTTGTCTTTTCTGGCGAGTTATCGCGTTTGGTGATTGTTCACTTTGAGCAATTATTAGCGGCACGTGAATTGTTTATTAAATGAAATATTTTCGGAAAATTTGGCGAAATCCGAAACTTTGCTCCGGTAACCCTAGCAGAGCAACAATGAAAAATCCGATTCAAAATGGCTAAACTTAAGCTGATGCGTCAGCCTATCTATATAGCGGCTCTACTTTGGCGCATCTTTCTATCGCATTCCGCGTTATGATAATCAAGAAGCGAATTAAATATTGCGCTCTACGCATGCTATCAACCATATCGTTGCCAATACATGTGAGTAAAGATGCGAACTAAATATTTTGCTCTGAGAATGGCAACACTGAATGGCTTTTCATCATTTGTGATGTCATCGGCAGAAGCATAAACAATGAAAGCACACCGATTAGTATACTATCAAGTAACTTTAGATATATATATATTAAGTAACTTTTTTAATAATATTAAAAGTTAAACAAATTATTTTAAAAAATGGTCAGATCCTATGTTTTTAAGCATGCTCTTTCAGAAAAAAGTACTTTTAAAATTTTGGAAATGACCCCAATATGTATACAGTGCTGTTGCTGGAAAAATTTGATAACTTGAATAGAATATTATTGAATAGATATTTGATAACTGAAATAGAACCTGCGATTTTTGGAAAGGATGAGAAATATCTTACAAAATGAACTATAATTGCTTTATACATCTAAACTTGAATCACGTTTTTTTGATTCATTTTTCATAGGCATATTTTGTTACTTTTAGATCATTTTAGTTATTTTTCCTTCGAAGAATATTACTAATCTAATGTAACACTTCGAATGCACGTGAGTATGTCTTGCAGAGAGAAAGAGAGATCACCTGCTATTTTTTAAATGAACGAAGTCTTTCAAGTGAACGAGTTGAATGAATGGATCAAACGAATGAATGGATCCTCTGATGAACGGATCATTAAAAAGAACGACATTTCCCACCTCTAATTTGAATGTAAATTGCCTCTAATAATGGCTGAATGATAATAAATTTAAAGAAAGTAAAAGAGTATAGATCTCATTTTCCCTCTTCTGTTGGAACAGCACCTAATATGATGAATTTTTGTGCTAATTAATGTTTAGTAATGCAACGCCCACGCAATAGTACTGTGATAAACTCCATATTTCGTGCCGTACGTGTTTCAATTCCTCCTTTCATAACTGTTATGTTGTTTATTGCTCTCGTATGTGGTTTTGTGATGCTCAGTAATTTTTTTCTAATTATTGTTAATATTTCTTCTAAATTGTGTGTGTTTATGTGTTTTACTCCATACTCAAATTGTAATATTTTAGTTCGCTACTGAAATATTCATAAATTTCACCATCTAATCTATCTGTTCTGTTCAATATTGCGTAAAAACCGATATAGAAATAAAATTTAGTAGAGAAAACAGTTTTTTTTTTAAACTTTTAAATTGAAAAAAAGTACAGAGGATAGGGTTATTTCTGAAAAAGTACAATCGAGCAAATGACGTCCGCGGCTTTGCTGGCATATAAGCGCTCTTTTGTCGAAGTTTATGATCATTTTGCATGTCTCTGAATGTTATCGATTCAGTGGGAAATCCTTCTTATATGTGCAGGTGGGTCTAAACTTGTTTACATCATTGATTTTTGACTTAATTTGCCCCATAGAAATCTAATAGTGTTAAATTATGTGATCTAGAGGGCCGATTCTGGTCATGAAAACGAGAGCATACATGATCAGTAAGTACCTCATGCATAAGACAGCCATGCGCCCCGTTTTCAGGTAGCTGTCTCGTTGTTACCGCACCTACTGAAATTTCCTGTTTTCTGATGGGACAAAACGGAACACTGAATGCTTCAACCAAAACTCACTGGGTGGAGCTGGTTAAGCATTTTCATTCCATTAAATCAAATCATGCATAATTATTTGATTTTATGTTTGTGTTCTAATGCACTCATTGAAAGGGTATTTTCTCCTATGACTAATTTGTGAAGTTGCAAAAAAACACAGCTTTAAATCTTAGTTCTTTTGTTGATTTTCGATGTAAATTGTACGAACTTTTACCTATAATATCATCCTTATTTAAAACCGGCATAAAATATATTGAAGCATATTTTATTCAAAATTTCATCAGTTCTTCTTCAATGTTTATTTCTGTTTTTGTTCATATCATAATCTTCAAACACAATACCATTTTTTAAATTTTCATTTGTAAATGCATAACATTGGTTAAACGTCCTGTTGGGGGGGGGGGGGATAAATGGTCATCTAACTCTTGCACTGGTTGGAGTGTTTAACAATGGAAACGCATTGTTCTTTCTTGCAGTGTTTTATTTTTACTAACCTTTGACTGTCAGCTGTCAAACTGTTTCCTATTTTTTGTTGCCAATACTACAAAAATTGATCTTTGATGAATTCCAATCTTGCAAAAATTTTAGGGCACCCTTCAACATGAGGATATTTTGTTATGGTGCATTGTGAGCCAAAATTGTATAAATAGTTCTTCAATAATGTCTTCAAAATCTGCGTATATCATCTGTGGCATCACTTGACGAACCTGTTGAGAGTGATCTTGGAATGATTGAATCGACCAATTCTGGTTTGCGGTACAAAACCGAGATGCCGTTCGGAATGAAACCTTGTTGTTCTCGTTTGCAAAACACTTGGCAGGCTATCATTACGCTGATGGACGAGTCCTGTCGATCACTGAACCGCGATTCCAAGTGGGTTACGAAATGCGACATCCAGGCATTTGCATAGCAGAAATTCGGGCAAGAATCATTCCCGGTAGAGGTGGATGATCACAGAGCCGCCGACATAATTCCACGAAATGAACAGCGGCGGCGTTAGAGAACCGCTGAGCCCAGTAGCATAAATAAAAAAGATCTCTATCCCACCTTCCCCCACGCACTTTCTGTCTGTATTGACCCAAATAAAAGACTATTGTTACGTTCACAAAAATGCATTCCGTCACACGTCAACCATGATGCATCCTCTGTTGAATTCGTCATATTTCACCGTTCCTCTTCGTGCTTTGCACAGGATGTGTCCACCAAAGCGCTTGCGAAAGCGTCATTTTTATGGTAATTGACTCCGGGAATTTGAATATCGACGGGATAGCCATTTTTTTTTCTCTTTTCATTCAAATGATCACAATTTCGCCTTTTGTCCAGTTCTTTAGAACAGGGTTCCTCAAACCCTGTTTCGTGAAACACTTGTGTTTTTCGGAAGTTTGAGAAAAAAATATTAGATTTAAAAATTCGGACCTCAAGGGAATATTTTTTGTGCAGAAAAACTTTTTCATTGTATGCTGAAATGTAGATTTTTCTAATAGCAGTGTTCAAACTTTTGTATAAATAAAAATTTACTACGGCAAATTAAAATTACGAGTTTCACCCAGTAAACCTTTAACTATTTATTCACAAATACGATGTAAAACATTAAAATTAATATCGGTTTTATTAGTAAGAAATCGCTTTGTACTCCTCTGCTTACGGCGGAAAAAAAAAAGCATTTTGTCTACGTTCGAAAAATCACGCTTAAAAAACGGAATCATTCAACTGGTTTTGGTTATGAATTTTAAGTGTTCGATTAAAACAAAAACATGTGCTGGCATTCAAGCCGTAACGGTTAAATCAGCCTGCTATGAGAAATTGTATCAATTTCCAAAAATAAAAACTTATTTTCAATCTAATTCCTTATTTCTCTAGAATGTTTGTTTCAAGCGCTGCGCGAGATTTTCCTCATTCCTTAATCAAATTCCATGTTTAACGAATAACTTTGAAGCGTATCATGCTAGTTAATGATATAGATGCATGGGGGGGGGGAATCTTTTTTTGCTGTTTTTTATTACAGTGCTTCAATGAATAGCGTTCGAAAACGAAGGTGCAACTGCTCGGTTGGTTGCAGTGTCGTGCTGTTTATCAGAATGGCGCCAGTTTGAATCCGTGCCTATAAATATCTGTTTAATGTTTCTTTTTTAACACGCTTTTATTAATTTCACTTGTATAATTATGAGTAACTCTCCTTTGGACTAAGAGCTAGTAGCTTATTACTGTTAGTACATTCCACCACTTTATGAACGTTCGTAACCGAGCGGTCTAAGGTGCGGGTCTTCCATCTCCGGGAATCATTGGACGTGCGTTCTAATCCCGTCTACACCGAAATTAAATTTGTAATCTTGCAACTTAATTTTCGCCCACTTTTTGTGATCGGATTCTTTTAAAATTTTGAATGCAACCTCAGACCCGATGACAATGCAATATTCTATGATCAAATTAATTTATTAACGATAAGTTATTAGCTTATTCTAATTAAAACGCTTTTATTAGCTTAACTTGTATGTTTGTGGGCCCAACTTTCCTTTGGACAAATAGCCAATGGCATATTAGAATTACTTACAACGTACAAGTCAGAGCTGCGGAGTGTAACAATGTTTGCACATGAATTTACCGGAAAGCATTCAAAATATCTGATGCAAATAATGTAATAGAATACTAAGATACATTCCATTATAAAAATTGAACACATGCACAAAGATTTCATTTAAGAGTTACAAGTGTTAGCAATATTTAGTATCTAAATCTTATTTGAAAAATAAAATAATAGTTTAAAAGACTAAAAAAACATGTTTTTGTAGCAAAATGAACAAAAAAGTAAAAAATAAAATAATAATTTAAAAAACTTAAACACGTTTTAGTAGCAAAATGAACTAAAAAGTTAAAAATAATCTTTGGATGACAAGTATATAAAGTAATTGATCAAACACTTAATTTTACTGTAAAAGAAAAAAAGCGTGGGGGGCTTCTTATCGGTTGTTTTAAATTTCTTCCATTTGTTATCCATGCAAAAATGTAAATAGGCAGCACCCCACGCTTTTTTTTTCTTCAATATATTAAAATTAAGTGTTTGGTCAATTACTTTATCTACTTGTCGAGTCTTCAAATTATATGCCTTCTTTTGTCGTTTACTTTTTTCCGTTTACTTTTTTCGATTCTTCTTCATAATGTTCTTTCTTTGAAATTTTTAAAGAGCGAAATGCCGCATGAAACGATTCGAAGCACAGTGCGGACTTCTGCACGGGTCAACTAGTCAATTAGTAAAAATATTGTATAATCTGGTAAAAATAGGTAAGTCATTTCTTTGTTTTCTGTTAATTCGAAAACGTTCTAAAAGCGGTTATCATTCTAGACAGGTTTTAGAAATGATGAGCTAGTTGTGTGGAACAGAGAACGCAGTTTATTTACGTTCCTAAAGATATTAATTCCCCTATCGAAATTCGAGATATGGAAAAAAAAAAAGAAGCAATTACTTGAAAATGGGTTAAATATCCATCAAAGATTCAGCACTCTTTACCCAACATAAATTAGATTGGGGCATTTTGCGTATATGCTTTGTATAAGCCATTCGTTTTTCTCAAAAGATGATTTTGGACTTGACACTTTTGACTCAGCAAACGTGAGAAATTGATTGGAGGAGTGATTAATTGATTTGCAGATGGATTTCTCGTGTGATTGAAACGATAATCATGTTCACTCTGTCCATTAATTGCCTGTCACTCTTTTGAACAAACGATGTGTCGAACAATGCTTATCAAATGTGATTTTTTTCTGTCCTTTTTGTCGGATTTTGAGTGATTATTCACAAATCCCAAGAGTCTTCTTTGCTCAACCAAAAGGTGTGTATTAATTCGTCCGTCAATTTTTACTTTCTTCTAAATCTAATATAAAGAAGAAAGTATTGTATTCGTGCAAATTTCGAATTTTGACGGATTCGAACGTTTTGAAGTGTGCTGAGTCCATTTCGACCATTTTTGGAAAATGTGTGTGTATGTGTCCGTCCGTCCTCCGTGTGTGTGTGTGTGCGTGTGTCACGTATGTGTGTGACCAGTTTTTTGTGGCCGCTCTACAGCAAAAACTACCGCATGAAATAGAACGAAATTCGGTACACATATGTGCCTTTATGTGAACGTGTGCCCATTGATTTTTGGCTCGAATTCCTCCAAGGGGGGTGGAATAATGGGGCGCTTCTTGAGTTATGCATGCTTGCTGTTCCCCAAGAAGTAACTGGCGGAATCAAATAGAATTTGGTCCATATGTTGCCCCTAACAGGTACAGGTGCTGATTCAATTTTGGTGTCAATAGCTCAAGCGGGGTTTGAGCAATAGAACGTTTTTTTGTCGTCAATTGTTTCTACTGTATCTCAAGAAATAATGAACGGAATCAAACAAAAAGTTATCGACAAATAGCCCTTAGAGGGTACAAGAGCTGATTCTATTTTGGCGTCAACAGCTGAAAAGGGTGGCGCAATCGAACGTTCTTTTTTTCTCATTGTGAGTGCCATATCTCAAGAAGTAATGCTACGTTCTGGATGAAATTTGTAATAAATGTAAATCCAAAGAGTTCTATAATAGGGTAGAGGAACGACTCGTATACTGCTTCCATTGGCCGCCATGACCAAGCATGGAGACCGGTTTGAGAGAGATTAGAGTGGCAAGAACGGTAGTTTCGTTATAAAACGTAATGAAATTTCAAACGGCGATAAATGTTTTTTACTGCGTCAAATGACTGATATTTTTCCTCAAATGCAATTTCAAATGGAAATAACGATGGAATCTGCTGGGAATTTTTTTCAAATAATTTGAGGCTAAACTGTATAAAAAGTTTTAATGAATGATGTACAAAAACATACAGTGATTTTCAACAGATAGATCGGGAAATTTTTAATCAGTACTCAAGAACACAGAAAAAAAACTCTACATATTTTATTAAACAGATTATAAAATAGTGTTTAAATTGTTGGATCTTACTTCATAACGGGGTTGATAATATCAGGATTTTTTAAAATATATATATATTCCTTTTTTTTTATTTAAATAGAGTTTTTGAAATTTAAATTAATTTAAATATAATATTTGATACTAACAAGTTAAAATGCCAAGTTAGATGTTAAATTAGATAATTCTTTTCCTATATATGGTTAAAAATTCATAAAATCTAAGTTTGAGTAATTCAGAAATCAGTAAAAAATATTTACACATCTGAGCTTAGTAAAATCTTGCTACAATATAAAGTCCCATATCCATACGGGTGTATTTCCCAGACATTTTTTAACAATCAAAATAAATAACACCTTTCTTTTTTCTAAAAAAAAGGAAATAATATGGAATTATATAAACTGAGAAAGAATAAAAATAGCGTAGAACATTGAATTATTTTCCTTTTTTTTTTGGAAAAATAACACCTGAAATAAAATGCACGAAGAAAAAAAGGAAATCATATGCTTCTTGTATTTTACATATTTTAATAAAACTTATCAAGAACTGAAAAGAAGAGTGTTCTTTAGAATTCTTATCTTACAAAACGCATGCATATTTTATTTTATTTTTTATTTTTTTTCACTGTTTTGACTTACTGTTAGTTGAGGAGAATTGTATGTTTATTTTTTAGTGAATAAGTAAATAGCTTAACTAGGGTGGTTCAAAAATACATGTAAGAAAAATAAGTTTCTCCTAGATAACAGGACATCCCTCAATATTTTTAGACTTCTGGATAGTAATATACCGGAAGAATTTTGACTTCTTATTTCAACTGTCAAACATCGTAAGTATGGGGAGGGACGTTAAAATTTACATTGAACTGAAAAAACAATGTTACATATTATAATATACAAAAGTAATATGCATATACATTGCAAAAAATTTACTTACAAAAACACAGTTGGAGAATTTAAATGTTTCCAAATTTGTGACATTTTCCATATGCTACGACTAATGTTTAATTGAGCACCCTCTTAAGATTTGAGTAAGAAACTAAAACTTTTACAGCATAATACTATTAATAAGTCTAAAAAAAATAGGGTGTGTCCTGGACTCGAGTTAAAAAGTTTTTTTGGACCTATCTAAGCTTAACTTTTAATAGGTACATATCCAATTTAATTTTTTATTTTCATTGAAAGGTAACCTCGTTTCATATATATACTTTGCAAGTTCTTTCTTTTTTAATGTTAATTGCTACTATGATTTTTTCTTATATTTTTCTTCGATTTCAATTAAATTTATTTAATAACAAAAAAAATTTCTTTTGTTTCTTTTAGTAAGATTACTTATAATAAATACTTGTTTGTTTATTGTTTTTCTAATAAAAATACTCTGAACTTCATGTCCATCAAACTCAGCCGTTTGAACTTTTAAAAATTTTAACTTTAAAAATCATGATTTGTGTGAATCAATGACTTTTTTTTAAATCAACTGATTTAAATCACTCAACCCTGCTCCATAAGAAAAAATAAATAAAACTTTTATGCATCATTTTTTATTTACAATATGACATTTATTTTTAAGAAAACAAACAGTCTGTAAGATGATTCTCTAATTTTAATAACATGAAACAAATTTATTTGCACTATTTATTAGTGCTGTGTGCTGTATCCAACAAGAATACTGTGTTGCTTTTGAGTAATCTTCGGACAGATTTACTAACTCACATCACCAATGAAAAAGTAATTGCACATATTTCACATCGCATCTGTTATCATAGAGTTCGATAACAGTTTGAAATATATTTATGTCAAATGCAAAATTATTCATTTTTGTAAACACTAACACGAACATGAATAAAGTTTTTTTTTAATTACTCATCTGAAAATTTTTAAACTTTGATTGAATGCAATTGCTCTGTTTGTGGAACTATATGATGGACAAGATTTCACAATTTTAAAAACATAAACAAAGGTGAAAAGCAGAATTAAAATCTTTTAGTCGACTCGAACTCAATACAATGTTTTGCATTCTGCCACTCTAATTTTTCCCCTTACTGGAGCATGGAGGTGTTGCCAGTTTCAGTCTCTACCCTATTATAGAACTCTTTGTGTAAATCCACATGTAAACAGGCGTTGGTTCAATTTTGGCGCCAATCGCTCCATGGGGGGGGGGGGCTGATTTTTTTTTCTTTCTTTTTGTGATTAAAAATAGCTTTATAATTGCAACAATAAGAAAGATAAATCGTAATAGACTATCGTCTGCGTATTTCGCGTGATTTTAATTGTTGGAAAATGACCAGAAAATCACGACAATTAAAATTTTTCTAACTGCTGCCATCTTGTGTTTGTTAACAAATAAATGTTCGTAATTTAAGCAAGGCTTTAAGAAAAATTTTCAATTTTCATTCTCTGCTTTGCTTTTGAGATAAATCGGGAATTGGGATGGTCGTCAAGTTTTGGCTTATGTAATTTTGTTTTTGTTGGGAATATCGCTTCCTCGTCAAGCATGGGGAGGGATCAGAATTACAAGAAAGATATTGAAGAAAGTTTCGTGATGACCACAACATACTAGTTGTTCTTGACTTCGTAACGATGAAATTATTAATGATTTTTCCATGCATCAGTAACGTTTCTCAGCATTTTCAAATCTTCACTAATTGCATATGCCAATTCGGAATGAACTGACCAGTTTCGCCTGTAATAATTTATAATCACAATATTTAGAGATGATAATTTGATTCAAGTGAAATCAGTCACTCTGCACCCTACTTTTGAAGCACTGTATTTCTTTATATGCAGTTTTGATGTATATGTACTTTAAATTATTTGGACTAGATTCGATTGCCTGTAAGAAAAGAGACTGCCTTGAGTGTAATGCACTGATAAAAGGATCTTAATCTTTGACTTTATTTTATAAAACAATTGAACATACTGATTCTCTTCTCGTCTTTAAAATTCCCACGAGTTCCGGATCAATTGCTAATTAAGCGGATGTATTATTGCTGACTGACATGGAAATTAAACCGCAGATTCCTGTTTACCAAAATATCCTACGTCAATTAAATGAACTCAAATAGTAATGAATGTTTCCTTCCGAAGCTCGTAAATGGGGAATGGCCATTGCTCCATTCATTTTATTTAGAATATTTGTGTCGCTATTTATGGATGCGCATATTTTTTTTTAAAAAATATTAAAAGTGGGAGTGGAGGTGACTTTTAAAAGGATTCCTAATTTGAGTTTTCTGTACTATTATCGTTATTTGTTGCTGCTTGGATGAATTTCCAAATAGTAATAGCTATTTTCTACGATTTATGCGCGTAAGAAAATTGATCTCTTTATCTGTTGAAATCAAGGAGGATAGAAGAAAAGATTTCTTCTATCCTCCTTGGTTGAAATCAGCTTTTATTCTAAAACCTGAATTACTATTTAGTACAGACCATTTAGACATTAAGAAATAAATAAATACCTTTGTGTAGAGAAGTAACAGGAAATAGCTAACGTGTTGTGGCACTAACATATGGATTACAAAGGGGTTCCTTGAAACCCCGAAACACTTTGTGTTTGCAGTAATTTGTATATTTGTGCAACAAAACGATGGGTATTTCCTGTTACGTTTACGTTAAGGCATTATTATTAGCATGAAATTTTCACGTCAGGCCTTTCATACAAGTAGAAAAAATGCTACTAGAAAGTAAATTTCGTAGTGGAAGGATAGTTTCTATTTCGCTATTCATCACATAATTAAAAAGGGAATAATAATATAACAATTATATTAGACTCCAAAACCAGTTTGAATTTGAACGTAATAAAGCATTCTCCCCCCATGTCAGAGCAACCGAATAACTTAAATATTTTGATTCAAAATCAATTTGTGTGTTGTTAAAGCCAAGTTTAATAACTTCATTTTATGCCAGTTGGCAATCAAAAATTTTTTTCTTGCAATGCCAGTTTTAAGGAATTCTAAGCATTTTTACACACTAACGTTTTTGTAGAACTGACTGTGCGATTTACTTTCAAAAAAACACAAGAAAACTGTTTTGTCCCACTGGATCGAAAATTGATATTCGTATAGGCACATCACGTAAAAGCAACAAGAAGCGGATCAAAGCAGTCGAGTAGTAATCACTCATAAGTTCTTGTAAATATTGTTTTGTTCTCTTCTCTCGCTGTTATTGAATAACTTTAACTGACACAGATGCAGTTGTAAGTAGTGTTCCTAGGATCGCTAGTTGTAAGCGGCGTGATTTGCGAAAACAATTACGTATTCAGTATTTGTTGAGTTTCCTGTCCGCCTTGTTTTTAAATTCTTTTAAACTGAAACTAGGGGGCTCTGCCTTCTTCTCTTTATGCTCACCAGCCGTCAAACATAGCTTTCTCATTTGTTTCGCGATGAACTAAATTCGTCTACTAGGACGAATTCGAGAAAAATACCTGTTATGATTTGAACAAAATGAAAATGTCGTTTCCCGTAGAAAATAGAATTTGGTGAAAGCGCTTATTATTATCAGAACAATTAGTCCAGTAACATTTTGATCTTTCGCTTAGTGCTTTTATTCAGTTTAGGCTAGGATCATCACTTGTTAGAAAACTGGAGCAAACTTCATCTTGTGCAGAAAAAAAAAGCTCTTTCGCATGACATAGAAATTTAAGGGATTCAAAAATTCTTTCACTTTTCCACAAGGAAATTTATGTGAAATTTATACGAAAAGCATAATTTGAATTCAAGAGGTTAAAATCCAAATGAATGCTGAATTTTCTTTAAATTTACACATAAAAATCTAAACATTTTAAAGCTATTTTGTTTACACAATTGGGCAGTCAAGGGGTTAACTGTATGTCAGAGGACGATACCAAAATTGTATAGGGACGATGAACATATTTTAAGATCTTACAGCTCCGCCACAGTAGTCAGACCGGAAAGTCTGAGCGACACTGATATAGAAAAATCACGTTTCTGACATTCTTTTCAATTCATTGTTTTTAATTCCCCGCTATTCGCCGAATGGATTCTGCTCTGCAGACGATGAACCGGTTCGCCGACCCATCCGTGGAAGATTTTTATGTGCGATCTTGCCGCCCTTTTGGCCTGGAATGTGCCCGCTTTCTTTCTTTTCTTTTTTTTTTTTAAATTCTTTTATTATCTTCTCTGTGCTTGTTTGGCTTGTTCTCGGTTACTTGGGAAGGCTTTCGTTTCTGCTAACTTTATAGCGCGATCAAGTTCTTTTAGATTTTTCTTTTTAATTCTGCGAAAGAAATATGGACGGTGTTGAGAAAAAGTTGAACCAACTTGTGTCAAGGACGGATTTTGGGTTGGAGCTCTCGCTTCGCTTGGCTTCTCTCTCGTAGATGAGTCGTGATTTCCAACAGATGATTCCTTAATGGCCCTTTTCACCCTCAAATATTTTCCTGCTACAAAATCTCCTGGGAGCCTGTTTGATCTTTGAAAACTAATGTTTGTTTTTAGGTAGATTGGCAATAATATAATTTTATTGTGCAGTTGAGTCATGCAAATTCAGCTTAATGATGATTAAAATGCTGTTGAATATGTATTGTGTCATCGAATATACACGGATTTCAAAGTAGAAATTAGAGACGTACCGAGTACTCTGTAAATATTTAGTACTCGGCCAATTTGTCGAGTACTCGGTACTCGGCCAATTTGTCGAGTACTCGGTACTCGGCCAAAACCGAGTAGAAAATTTAATATTGTTCAAGACAGATCTTACAAATAATAAAAAAGTACAAGCATATAATGTACTGAAATTATTTCCAATTCAAATTTACAAGTCAAATTTAAATTTTGAGAATAATGACATTTGTAATGCGTCAATGGAGTAAATCTTTATTTTAATGTTCCCAAAGCTAATGAAACTTATTTATTAAAAGTGGGGCAAAAAAGGTAAGTGTAGAAAATATGAAATTTTTATATTATTAAATGGATTTTTGCTAAAACGAAAATTATTTATAAGAAACATAAAAATAGCTTTCTTTAAAAAATAAAAGGAAATAAAACAACGTTACAAGCACAAATATACAGGAATACTGCAGATACATGTTTTGGCGTTACAAGGAATGCCTTTTTCAATGCACAAAATGTGAGCTTATGGATTCAAAGACATCCGTCAAAAGTCGGATTTTTTTGTCGGATGTCTTTACATTCATTAGTTCACATTTTATGCACTGAAAAAGACGTTCCTTGTAACGCAGAAACACGTGTCTACGGTGTTCTTGTACATTTGTGCTTTTAATGTTTTTTTTTTTTTTTTTGCTTTTAAAAATTATTTGTGTTTGGCGGACTGGAACTATAATAGATTAATATAATGTTTTTAATTCCAACTTGATGAACCATACACTTTGTTTATTTGCTTATTTTTAATTTTAATAATAACTTTTTTGTAAAATTTTTGACACAAACAAAATCTTTTAAATAATGCGTCATTAAATTTTTTCTGGAATTTTGTTTTAAAAACTTATTATATGGTATTATGAGGATGTCTATACTACTATTCCAATGAGCTCAAAATTCATCGTGTGTGTGTCGGTGCATAGCTGCCAACTTGTAAGATTTAGCCTTACATTCTAAGATTTTTGAAGGTATTGTGTAAGTTTGTAAGATCTTATGGCATAATTCTAAGAGAATTAGGTTTTAAATCTCTGGCATTACTTTTTTGTAATGAGTTTCCTATTATGTTGCTTCAGAAGAATAGAGAAACTGCAGATGAAGAGCCTAAAATATGCTCCAAAGATAATTTTGCTCTGTACAAATAGATAATTTGCCCGATGTTGTGCTAAAAAAGGGGAGGATCGATAAAAAATAGGCTGCTTGGGGGGGGGGGGGGGATTAGTTGATGTCAATGGTTCATTGAAGTATGAAAGGTTTTTCTTTTCTATACTTCCCATTCTAGCCATACCTCATAGCAATGCAGAGTGCAAATGAATATTCAGTAGTGTCAGAAAGGCGAGGACAGTTATCTGTCTGATAATGACCTGGATAACATTTCAATCATTAAGAACTTACAAAAAAAAAAAAAAAAATTTGTTTTGAATAAGTTATTAAAATAAAATTTTTGAATGTTGCTAAGTCAGCAACTTAAGAAAGCTTAAGTTCCAGTTAAAGTTGTTTCAGCAAAAGCAGCTGACTGCATTAATTTACGAAAGAAAAAGTAAGATAATACAGCAAATTATTAGTTTCCTCCAAAAGAATATTTTTAAAGATTAATATTGAATGATGCATCTTACAGAAAAATATTAGACAATATTTTAAAAGTGCACACTTGTATTCTTAAATTTTTAAATGCGCAGGCCTGCCTTTTTGAAACTAACTGCTTGTTGTAATCCCATGTTTCTCTATTGTGAATCCAGTTTTTTTTTCTTTTTTTTTCTGTACTGACAAGTAAAGAGTTCAAAATATAATGTTTTTAGTTTTAACGGTTTGTTGTGTGTTGGTTAAAAAAGTGTACAAATACACCCACGGCATGCATTGTAATATTTTTAAAGTTGATATGCTGACAGTCGGTGGTTCTTCTTAAAACATAATTGGTACTCGGGCCGAGTAGTGCAAGGCCGAGTACCCGGCTACTCGGTCAAAGTGCTACTCGGTATGTTTCTAGGTAGAAATTATTGTTTGAGTACTTCGTCGATGCACCACTTGTCCCTATTTTTTTTTTTCGTGCTTTTATGGACAACTAAGATGTACGCTTTTCCGATCCCGAAATTGATGTTGATAAGTGTGTCATGACGTCTTACTTGCGTTGTACATTTTAATTTTAAAATGCTGAACCCGTAGAATGTTAAAATTCTGTACTTACGAGCTCAACAAAGTCTATTAATGCACTTTCCTCTTTTGTTTGTCTCTCTCTCTCTCTGTGTATGTATGTGTATTTGTGCATGAATTTCGCCTCACTCAAGAACAGTTTGTTGTTATATCAGTTTAGAACTAAGGATTTGTATGAAACATTAACATAGATGTGTTCAGCTTTATTCTGTAGCAGTGGAACGTGCCAAAATGGTGACTATTTTACTATTTTTGCCTCCCCTACTGGTGCTGCCTCCCGTGGCTAATACCCCTCCAGACCCCCCCCCCGCCCCCGTCATTCCAGCCCTCTGCAATATTTTTTAAAATTAATTTAAAAACTACAAAAATTATAAGAAATCGAATTTTTGATGTTAAACTTAAACCCTAAAAACAGGGGGGGGGGAGAGGAATAAAAGTACGCCTCTTGCGTACACCAGTGCGTTTGTAAGAGGGTTGTTGGAATTTTTCATTCGGTCATCTGTAGTTTAGTGGGTCCATTAAATGGACGGACTTTTCATTGAGATTACTTTTTAACGCCTTCTTCTATAATGACGTATTTACCATGTTGCAATCGCTAGGGGTCCAAGGGATCAAAACTACACGTAAAAGTTTTTTTTTGTTAGACAAAGTAGCCCTTCAATGTATTTGCACTAGGTCCTCTAATGTGTGAATCCACTACTATTCTAAGAGCAGACTATTTCTCAATCTTTGCATTTTGTGCAAAACTCAAAGCTTTTTTTTTGAGCAATCACGATTGCTTATTGCTTTCATTTGACGGTTTTTGGCGTGCTATCATTTTTCCCACCGGCGCGGCGCCACCCTCTGCCAGCACCACCCGTCGCGTCGGCCGGCCTCACGATGCTGCTCCTCTAGCGAAAACCGTCTCCAGGTTGCGTCCATATCCTACACACACACACGCATACATACACGCACCAACACACACGCACACACAAACACACACACAAACACACACATACACAAACACCAACATACACACACCTACCCCTACACACATACACAAACACATACACACACGCATGCATACAGACACCTACACATACACACAAATACACACAACTGCCCACACATTCATGCCTGCACAGACACAAACACATATGCTTACATACACATACCCCCCCCCCCACACACACATACAAACACACACTCGTGATTGCGAAAAACATAATTTGAATTCAAGATGACAAAATTCAAATTAATTTTTTTTTTTGTAATTCCAAGAAAATTTCTCATAATATGTTGATAGTCTTTTCGCAATGAAACCGCGAAAGGTATTTTTTGAGCAGTGATATATCACCACGATCGACCTGATGGGTTCAAAGACAAAAATCCTTACTCCTTATTTTAATTATTTTTTTAAATAATGTTCTGTTGAAATTACCCTAAAGTTTTTTTTTCTCTCTTGTGATAGCCGCTTACCACACACATCTCGGGAATATCGGTATCCGATCATCCTGTATAAACCTTTTTGGAGAACAAAAAAGGAAGTCTATTGAACATTCTTGGTGTCCAATACCATCTCTCTCATATTGTGAATGGAAGTGTCCGTTACATTTGGCAGCACGCTTGCTTCCGCCCCGTAACCCCACTGCTGCTCTTGATTGCGTAAAACGATCATCACGCTTACCAAGGGCACTGGGCAATTGCTCTGGTGGAGTGGAAGGTAACGGCTCCTTTCCGGTGCTTGCTTCTCGCATCGAGTACAAATTCCTGTCCGCACTTTTTATTCCTCCAATAAGGCAGCATATTAAATCGAACAGACATTTGGTTTGATTTTAGGCGAAAATCAAGAGGCGCCCGGTACCTAGATTATTGGGAGAGAGGAAATTCTCAATTTGCCAAATGAAACTCCAAATATTACCAAATGTGAGGAGGAAAAAAAAAAAAAAAAAAAAAAAAACACGTACGTACAAATCTACATTCAGAGTTGCTGAGTCGGAGTCGGACTGATTTTGAGGTAAAGGAGCCTGAGACGGGAGTCGAAGTCTCTAAAATTCATTCAGTCGGAGTAGGTCATTTTCCCCCCGACTCCACAGCCTTGCCTACATCTTATGAAAAATTTCATCAGACATCATCAAAAAGGATAAAATATAACAGCAATATTACAATGCAATATTGTGTAGTATTTCCGAATCTTCTGTCAAAATTTGCAGAATAAGAAACTTTTTGGGATATCACGGTGACCTCCCATCGGGCTGCTCCTGGAGAAAATTAACGATGTTTGTCCCATCTTAATTGATTCTCATTACTTTCAAAATTTTGCTTCACTTTTCGCAACTTCTCTCTGCTGTTACTAATAATTTGTGTTATTATATTTTGCAATTAGCTGATCAGTTTATAAATCAGCGGGTCTGGTTTCATTGATTCATTTCATATGCCTCCAAACTGTTTGTATTGCTGTTTGTATTAACTTCCTTTTTCCGGCTTAAAACTTTTTTTTTTATAATTGTTTGTGCACTGTCAATGACCCGAACAGTTATTTGGACTGTTTTATGTATTTTAATTTGTTTTTGTGTCTTACTGTGTTTTCAATTTTTATGATCTACTTTTTAACGTGCCATCTAATTGATAGTGTTGAAAGGTGTTGTTTTTGTGCATTTTTGGTGCAAATGAGCTTATTAATATTTTCTTTTGTGGTTTTATAACACTAACTACCTTTGGTCGTATTTTTAAAGTTTTTATCTCAATGTTTTAGGAATGTGTGATCTTGAATATCAATATTCCGATATTTCTGTTTGAAGATTTTTCTTTTTATTTTCGAGATAAAAGTCATCGTTTAATTATCTTTAGTTCTCAGAAGGCTCTTGATGGGGATGGATTGTATAACTCTACTGACGCAGGAAGTGAAATATAACTATTCTGTAGTTAGGAAAATGACGAAATTGCTCATTGTGGAGCAAGGGCGATGGGTATTAATGATTATCTTTGACGGAAGTGAAAGGGGAGGGTGTTGAGTAGAATATATCTATTTTGATGGAGGACGGAAAAACTATCTTGAAGGATGATGAGAGGATGACAGTTTAACTATCATTTAGGGAGAAAGGACGGCTGCGAAGTCATTTTCTCTCGCCAGATAGAAAGAATTGATACAACTATCTCAATGGTAGAGAGGGGCAAATGATGTAAATAATCTTATTTATTTATTTTTGTGATGACGAGCGTTATTATAACTGTCTGATGAAGGACAGACAGGGGAATATCACTCTGTTGTAAAATGTGGAGAGAGTTTGACTGTTTAGGTTAAGCTTCGAAATTAGCGGTCATTAGTCGTATTTCACGACCACAAATCTTAGTTTGACGACCACGATTTAGCGTCAAGTCGTCTTTTTCGACTCCAAACTTTTTTTTTCAAGCAATTAATGAGCCAATCTTTATTTTACTTCCTATCGTCATTTTTAAACTAGCGTTAAGTATTTTGCTGAAAACTGTACTGTCTACTTGAATTTTTTTTTTAAATTACGTCTAAGCACGACATTTTAGGTACTAAATAAAGGAAAAGGTAGGTGCCAACTACGCCAAACTTATACATTCTAGTTTCGAACTCGGTACGTGGTCGAGTGTGGGGAAGTATCAAACTATTACTATTCCATTTTAAAGGAAGAATTTTGTTTTAGGAGGGATACAGTATTGACTCAGTCTTTCATCCCTTCAGTGGGTCGATAAAATGAGTTCCAAGCGTGCTTGGGAGCTAAACACTGGGGGTTCCGCGTTCGGCTGACCACCTAACCAAAAAATCTTGTCTTCGTATCCCAGAGCCCTCTGTCACGAAAACTGAAGTGGGCTAAGTAGGTCTTGGCTTCTATGGGCTATTGCACCACTGAGTTTAGTTTTAGTTTTTAGAGATGCAATGGTGACTATCCGAATCCTGATGGAACAGGGGAACGGACCATGAAAACATTTTAAAGAGAGGTGAGAAAATGTAATGATTATGATGATGGCGAGAGAGGGGGCGGTATAAATTTCCGGGGTAAAGTGGAAGGATTGGCAACCCGACGATTCCGATTGGGTAGATAAAGATGGACTCTGACTATCTGATGGAAGGTGCTGTAGAGAAATAATTCTCTCTCTTTTTTCCTACTGAGGATCATTTACCCTTCCCAATCCTAAGTGGACCATGTATGATAGAAAAAATATTTTCACAACAATTATATTTGGCGAAATGAGATGAATGCAGAAGTTGCGTTTGATAAATTTAATTAGAACTACAAAAATGGTACAGATTAATTTTCACTAGCTGTTCGCGGAGACCACAAGAAAATTGCTAGCGGACCACAGGTTGAGAATCACTGCTGTAGAGGGGCAATACAACCATCCGGGGAGAGGAGAAGTAAAACAGCCATCCTACTGGGAGAGAGGAGCAATATGAGAGCCATGACGAGAAAGGGAGGTTAAAATAAACCTATCAAAAGAGGGTTGGATAAGCATGCTTATTGTACGAGAGGAGTTTTAATTCATTGTTTGATAGTACAGTAGAATCCCAATAACTCGGCCTAGACCGAAAAGTGGCCGAATGTGAAAATGCCGTTGGGAGTGAGCGTGCAAAAGTTTTTCGCGCTAAGTTTTCCTCTCATGCTAGAATGCGGCCGAATTTTTCGTTGTGTTATCGAGTGCCAAGTTCTCGAGATTCTACTGCATGGCATTATTGTTTTAAATTTCCATTTAATTAAATGAAAGAATTTTTCAAAATTTAATTTAGTTTGATACTCTTCACTGCACGTAGCTAACATTTTTACTTCACTTAGTAACTGATTGTGTCACTCAAAAATATAGAGCATTTTTTTTTTGCATAAAAAAAAAACTCACTATCAACTTACTTATTCGCTTGTAATTTTGCTTTCAGTCCTCTCAATCAGATGCCAGTTCTCTTAAAATCAGCCATCTTGAACATCAACGGCTTGGTGGAGTACTTTTCAACTGGAAATATCAACGATTCTTATTTTTCACCAGTGCTGTTGTATCAAAACAGCAATTCATGACTGTCCATTGTGAAATTGCTTAGTGGGAAATAACTGTTTTAGATGGAAAAGTGTGAGAAGAACATACTACAGATTTGTGTGGGTTTTTTTAGTTGTTTTTTCGCATCCAGCTCTTCGACCCGTGAACGTCGCGTCGTCGTGTTCAGAGTGAATTCCGATCCGCTCAATGCATCACAACTTGCGCATCAAAGCGGATGAAAGTGATCTTTGCACATAAACAGGGACTTTTCTTGTGGTAAAACGCTTTTGTTAAGGGAAAGTTTCTTTTCGCGCCTGCCTGCCATTTCATTTGTTCAGTGGCAATATTCACTCTTAACCAGAAATTTTTTCTGGATGGAGTCATAATTTATGTAGTTGTAGTTGAGGATTTTTTTCTGTAAAATTTTGTTTTTTTCTGATCTAGAATACCTTTTGATAATTTTCCAAACAATTTACCCCTTCAATTGTCTTTGTGAAACATTCTCCAATCAGTGGCGGCGATTCGGGGGGGGGGGGGAGCAAGGGAGAGTAACACCCACCCTTTTTTATGGTTTTCATTTATTTATTTTATTTTCCAATAAAAGCAGAAGTGTCAAAACTTTCAGATCACAATTATTTGTTTTACTTTGTATATCTGGTTACGAAACATTAGCACAAGCAGTAACTTTTAGTTTATGTATTCATTGTTTAAATATTAGTAAATCAATTGTTTTACTTAAACAAGCCATAATTTATGAAATTATTACCAAGTGTTTGTGACATCTCGAAATACTTCGGCGTAAATAATGAAAGTCTATTTCATGTCTAAGTGTTTCTTTGGAGAAAGTTATTGTATACATAATTCTTCAAAATCTTAAGAAAAACGTGCTAAAGTGTTAAATTTGCATCAATTACCATTCATGTGCTCTCAAAACCAGCCTTAGCAAAATTTTGTACTTTTTTTTTCTTTCATTTTTTTTGCTGCCGCTAAAAATCGTATGGCTTATAGTTGTCGTTTCCCCCCCCCCCCCACTTTTGAGTCCCAATCGCCGCCTCTGTCTCCAAGTGATGGTATTGTGCATTTGTACATCATCAAAAAGTGCTGAGCAGTCATGGGAGTTTTTCCAACGAGCCCTTTCTACCCATGTACGGAATAACATTGAACCGTAAATCACAATATTATTTTTATTCTGTGTAACATTATTCTGATAAAAAAACCAGGTAACTCAACTTTTCTTTTCTGAGTGGAGTTACAAGGTTTTCTAATAAACGATAATATATTGATTGTATAGATCGATACAGGGGCGTGCACAGAAATTTTGGGGCCCGTCACACCCGACCCCCTCCTCATTGTTTACCGCTATATTTTACGCAAAGTTTCAAAAATATTGGGTCCCCTTCAGGCTCTGTCCCTCTCCCTCCGTGTGCACGTCCTTGCACCGAGATATTTAGGCTATTTTTAAAACCTTAGACACATTTTCGAAATTGTAGATGAAGCCAGAAATTCGTCCGAATCAGTGACTTAAAATCAACGTTTTGGTGTTTGCTTTTGTACCTACTAAGCTTCGATTACAGTTAGCGACTATTCATTTCCAGAATAGTTAATTGCATACAAGAAATTCGTTAAAGCCACCACCAAGTGCTGCAATCAGGACATCTGGGTTTGACGGCGCCTGCGCTCGTCGCAAATTATTAGAGAATATGGTTTGGTTTTGACAGGCAATGGCGAAATGCTTTTCAGGTTGTTGAATGCTAAAGCAAATGCCCTTTTGCGGGATAAATTGGTGAAGGAAATATGGTTGCACCTTTTTGATCACCTTATCTATGTAGTATATTTAGATCAATAACTTTGTTTAAAGAATTGCTTTACTTTAGCTTGATTATTAATTTTAAGAAATTCCGGTATCACAACTCAAAATTTTGTATAATGCGTTTAAAATTATCAGGTTTCTGTTACACAAATTGTTGCATTTAACCAAGACTATGAAGTACATTTTATCTGTTGAAAAGTGGATTTATTTTAATATGGGTAAAGATGTAATTACAGTAGAACCTCGTTTTTCCGGCCCCCATTTATTCGGATCTCCGGTTTATCCCGATCAAATTTGTGGAGTTAAAAAAGATATATACGTATATATTTACTTCATAATTTTAAATTATGATTGCTAGAACAGAATTATAAATATAATTCGCTTTTGTTTTGACTAAACGTACAGCTCTTGCATAGTACGTACAATTAATTATAGTACTACTTCAACGAACAATATGGCCTACTTGGTATGTCAGTCTGACACCACTGCAGCTGAACTAGAAATGATTAAGTATTTGCGGGAAACGGTACAACTACACGTAGTTTTGTTATAAAACAATGTTTTTGCTGTGGTAAAATATAAGTCTGCAGATTTAAGTATGTGTTTTGTTTATTTCCCGGATTATCCGGATTGCCTTTGGTCCGACTTAGTCCGGATAAACGAGGTTGTACTGTACTCTATTTGAAAAATTTCATTAATACTTTGGTTCGTTAAATTGAGGCCCACTAGTTCTGCAAAGTTATCGTCCGGTGAGAAGCTAACTAATTAATTTTAGAAAATTGTTGTTCGTGGCTCATCCCGTAATCATAATTTATGAAGTTGATGATTAAATGCTTTGTTTGGGTTGCGTCGTGGTCTTGCGGCAGCCACAATGAAGGGCAACGGGCCAGTCCGGTTTTCAGCTAGAACTTTCTCAATTTCAAGGTCAGAGGCTTTTCGCGGAAATCCCCGCTCATCCAGTTCGGGTTACTCTTCTGTTATCACATCATCTTAATTTTGTGTTTTTTCAAACAAAAATTTCGATTTTAGCTGGCTGATCTTGGGGGATTTTAAAAGTTCTAAACAAAGTTTGTGATAATTATCATCAACAGCGATAGGAGAGGGGGGGGGGAGGGGTAACTGAGCATCACCTATGCAGCAAGTTTTAGCGTCTCGTGAATTTTTCGACAAAACTGAAGTAACGGGTAAAATGTAGAACAGTCTGAGTGACGAGAGTCTCGCAATGCGCCTCACTAAACATTTGCGCTTTGAGACTTTGTATTTCACATTAACAATCTTAATTGATGCTACTTATAATGATCTACACATCGTAAGTTCGAATGTTAGGAACTGACAACATTGCCCTTTTTTCTCGACTGCGCGTGCGCGACGCAAAGGAAGGTAATGTGTTTATAAGTCGATGTATGTTTGTTCCTATGTGGTGTTCTAGGGGCTAAACGCCTTGGCTAATTTTAGCAATTCTTACGTCAATCGATTTTTCAGTAGTTTAGAATGTTATTAAGTACTACTGAATAACTGCACCGCTGAAATAGTTTTATAACCGTACACAGATAAGACAAATCATAAATTAAGGATCAACAGTCGGGGCTCATTCAAATTTTCCGGGGTTCCTTGAATCAGAAAGGAATGGACCCCGACTGTTGATCCTTCTATTCTGCTTTTGAATTTATGATTTGTCTTATCTGTGTACGGTTATAAAACTATTTCAACGGGGTAGTTATTCAGTAGCACTTAATAACATTCTAAACTACTGGGCTTATACATTTTTCTTTTTAGTTTTTTTTTTGGTTTTTACGCAATCGGGTTTTTTTTGTTTTTATTTAATAACTAGCTGTACCCGTCGCGCGTTGCTACGCCAACAAAAAAATACATCATTATACTGATTTTCATGACAATCGGTTGAACGGGGCAGAAGTTGCTACTCTGCAGTGCCACCTGGTGGCGAGTGGTTTCAATGAGCATATTATGCACCTTCTCCGTGGAAAAATACATATATATAGCAGTTTTCATAATAATCGGTCCAGGTATCAAGTGAAGCCGTGACTATACTCAAATTTTGTACTCACGCAGTTTGCAAGATCAATCAATCGCTAAAAATATCAAATAGAAAAAGTTTTAAATCCACCCGTTGCATGAAAAGCCATAAAACAATAAAGAAAGAATTTATTTGTTCAAACTCAAGAAAAATGGCAACAGCTAACTTCTTATCAATGAGATCTTTCACGCGAATTAATTTCTGCAGCCGATAATTTTATTCGTATTTATCCAATGGATTGTGACTTAAATTGGAATAAAAAAGGAACTATCGATCGGATTTTTTTCGAACTGGTCTATAAACATTACCAGTACCAAAAATAACAAACGGTGATTGTTTCATCCAAATCTGCCGGGTAGTTTTTGAGTTCAAGGGTGACATACATACAAACATTCATTTATATATATATATAGATTTTTTATGACAAGTTGTTCAATACGTGTTTGAAAGTTCTTAGATTCAGCTTATGAGACTTCAGTTGACCCTTCGCATTACTTACTAATTATCAATTTCTACTTCATTCTGTAGAAAATGAACCCAAGTGGTTTTTGATTCTTCGAATTATTTGTTGCTTTTGAAACTTAATTGACGATTCTGTCTAATTAGATTCAAATATTTCATTTGGGCCGGACATCCAAGACGTCCTGACTACATCCAAGAGAACAAACAGCATTTAAATCATCAATTGTCACCCGCCCCAGGCGGCATTGATCCACCGCAGGTGGCGAACGGGTGTTGGCGAGCGAAACGGTCAGGGGATGGAGCCCTCTAGTTTCTTTTAAAAAATTGAGCATTTCTTTCTTTCATTTATAGTTATATTTTTTATCTTCAACTACTTTAGTGTCTTTGAACTGCTTATTCCGTTGAATAACCCCAATGTTTACTTCTTCCTCATTAGTGGGACACGAAATCATCGATCATCTTAGCATCAGTCTGTCCCGAAGATTGTTATTATCCTGTCTTTGTACTTTACGTGCTCACGTTGCGTAACAATTCGCCTGCTTCGAATAAAAAATAGTAACCTGATTTCATACACCCTTTATCTATCTTCATCGTGGAATTCAGGGAAGATACTTGGAAAAAGCGAGTTTAGATGTCATAGGTCAGTACCATTCATAAATTCTATCGCTTGCGATGTGCGAAGAACTTCAATGAAAGATAAATTTGTATACTTTTAGAATGGTTATCTGGTGTTGATTTTGTTTTCGAAGAGATTATTGGTTTCTATTCATATATTTGTTTGTTGAAATCCTTCGAAGTTTGGATAAAATGATGCCCCGAAATTCAACGAATAACTCGTTTTATTTTCGAATTTTTTTTTGCTTGACGAAATTTGAAGAAGATGCGATCTGAGTTTGAAGCACGGTTAACTGCGCAAGCGCATGCGTGGTGTGTTTCGTATGCGTGTGCTTTGTAATCGTTTGGAAATTTTATGCATAAAATAAATAATTTGCCAATAAAGAATGTCAGCGTAAAAGTTAAGTAGTTTAATGTGTTAGTTTAAAACAACTTTTAAAAATATTTCTGCATAAAAAGTATACGGGGGGGGGGGGGGGGGGGGGGGGGTTGGAATCTAAGTGATAACTTAAACTTGTGGAACTAAAAACTTGTTCTTAAAATTAATAAATTACACACTCTATTTGATGACCTGTTGTATATTATGGAATTGCAAATTTCACAGAAATAGACGGTTATTTTGTTCGCGTTTTAAATAATTAGCCGTTTACAAATTCATCTTTGCTTAAATATGTGATAACTTTGAAATTTCTCTCACGTGTTTGAAATTTTTTTTGTTTTTGTTAAGTTTTGCTAATCTACGTTTCTAAGGCTAAAATTACAAATTCAAAACTTTCATTTTTTTTAAAGAGAAAAATTGTGTTTTTGAAAAAGTAACTCAAGCATAAAGATAGTATAGGGCTGCCTTTATCGCTTCCTTTTTATCATGGTGCCGTGCTCTGTTGCCCTTTGGCTGTTTCGAATGCACCATGTATCCCTTTCGAGTGCACCCTGTTGCCCTTTCGAGTAGGCTCCTTTACCTTTTCGAGTGGGTCTTGATCCCTTTGATGAACCTACACCCTATTTGGATGCGTCACACGCTATTTTACTTTAATTTAGTGGGGTGGTGATCCTTCCAACAAATACAGTGGCCGCCGCTTATATGAATCACGTTTGTTCTAAAGTGTTTTGATTCTATGAAGCGGCTGATTCAATAAAGCGGATAATTCAATAAAGCTGGATTTTATTCTGTTTTTAACAATTTTATTCATTATAGCGGCTGATTCAATTAACCGGCGTCGACTGTACTCATGTCAATTATCAAAATCAAGTATCTTAATAGATAGAGAGAGAAAGGAAAATACGAAAAGTGTTCTCTTTAAACGTGGTTATAGATGCCCTTCATAAAAATATCTTCCTCACCGCAAGCCTTTCATTCTATCGTCAACACTAGTTTAACCCATTATGCTAATTTATATTGTGTGAAGAAGACGAATATCAACTTAAAACATTTTTGAATTCGCTTTGCGTAACAGTTTCTGATCGACGTTTTACAAAGAAAATGGGTAATTAGATATTGATAAAAAGCGAAATTTGTCTTTTTCTTTTATAAATCATTCTTTTTATAAATTTAGTGTTATGATAAATTTTTTAAAATTTATGTTCGTAGTTAAATTTGCCTTTGTAATTCCGTCATTGAACTTCCGATACGTATTTTTGTAAAGTGTATATAATTGCAATACGATATGTTCTTCAATGAAAGATTAACGGGTACTTTTAGAGTCGTTATCTGATTAGCAGTTTTCGAGTAACTAGTTCAAAAAGAAGATAAAATAAATTGACATACTGAATTTATTTATTTATATTTTTTAATTGATAAAGAGTTTTTTGGAAACCAGTTCAGAAATGTATCTGCAGTACGAATTATTTTAGTTTTACATAAGAACTGCCGTATATATATATATATATGTTAATTAAGAAAAAAAAAAAGGTTTTCTGATCTCAGTTTAATGAGTTGTTTCCTCATATTTAATGAGTTGTTTCCTCATAAGCTTTACAAACAAAATGGTAATGATTTGTGAAGCAAATTGTAGTAATGGTTTAAAACAGTATTTAAATTTTTCTCCTATGAACCTTATGCGTAACTTTCAACATTAACCTTTAGCAGAAAAGTTATTCTATAAGTGAATTTTTCACGATGTTAAGATTGATTCGTTTTAAATTTCGCAACGAAAATAAGAAAGAAAGAAAATGGGGGAGGCAGGGGGGGGGGAGGTTTTTTGGTTTTATACTTTTATCATTCAAGTAGAGTGTATTGGAGCACCTGCAGAGCTGCTGTGGGAAGAGGGAGAGCGTGAACTGGTGCAACTTTTACTGCGACATGGTATCTTGGACCTGATCTAGGTGCCTTGGATCAGTAGGATATGAAACAACAACATTTAAGTAGAACCCTTGTGGATTTTTTCATATCGTTACCCTAGCCTAAAGGGAATTGCGCTTACTAGCGTATTTCGCATCCTAATGCTGTAGTAAGAAAAACTCATTCAGGGGAACTCACTTGGAGTTTTTGTGTCGCCCAAAGAAAAAGTGGTTTGAATGTAATTTACATTACTTTTGCGTTGTTTTTACCAAAAAAAAAAAAATCTAAACTTTTTCTTGGACGTCCCCTTTTTCCCTCGCCCGAACCAACTGCAGCACTCTGTCTTTTCTTCCGAAGCCGATGTCACGTAAGCTCTGAAAAGCATTATTTCATGCTTAATGTTGTTTCTTGAAATGCATTAAATCTTCGGAAGTTTACTTTCTCTATCTCCGAATGCAGTGCAAGAAAAACTTGCCAGCCGTGTTTATGGATTGAAGGAGGGTATGGGGGGAAGGGGGTGGAAAAATAAAACAAAACCACAATGCCTGTTTAACAAGACTATGCCGATTATCTGTATTCATCGATTCGACGGAGCATGATCGTTGGGAGAGAGTAGAGGGAGGGAAGAGAGAAGAGACGGGTCTCTGATCGTTTAATCCGAGCTAGCGGTGTTCATCCGTTTACTGGAGTAATATATCTCGCATCCTTGAGACTTCGAACGTCCTTAAAAGATTTTTGACCTTGGAGTTTTTTGTTACTTCATTTTTTTGTGATTGTTTCGTACGGCGCTGTTTGTATGCTAATGATTCTTAATCCCTTTTTGGTATCTCGGCGGGATACGTTCGAAACATGTGCTGAATTGCTGTTCATTTTTTATGAATGTGATCGACGATCTTGAAACTTTCTGAATCGAGATTGAACTGCAGCTCATTGATAGACGCGACCAACATGTCCTGTTCGAAAAGTTGAATAAATATCTTGGTGCTTGAAAGTAAAAATAAGAAATAACAGCGGATAAGTGCACAAAATTGCAGATTACTGGAGACACGTATCTCGAGTTTACAAGGAACCCCCTTTTCAATGGATAATAAGTTAGCTAAGGGAAGAAAAGACATCCGACAGAAGCCAAAAGCTGCAGATAAAGCACTGAATTTGTACACTTATTCAATTTTTATAATTTCATTTTTCTAATAAAATTGAAATATTAATTGAACAAAATTTTTTTTTTCAGTATTATTCGTTTCCTCCCCCCCCCCGAATGAAAGCTATGAAAAGCAATTTTTGGATTAGTTTTTAAAATTTGGAATAGTTTGATTCGCAAAATCCACTCCTTAAATATCGTCTTGCTTCGGTTAATCAAGGTTCTGCTGCATTCACAAAATAGTTTCTGTTCGCAGTATTTGCCTCAATTCGCTTAGCCCCTCAATAATCTTACTATTTTCAAGAAAATGGTCAGAAAAGTGCCTTTGTTTTTTATTCAAGAGTGGAATTTGTACAACGCTTGTCAGAGGCGTAGGAACTTTGTAGAAGTAGGGGGAGCTGGGACACATTATGAGAAGTGTCTGGTATGTAAGGGGCAGAAGCAGTGGCCCCTTAAAATAATTGGGGGGGGGGGGTACTTTAATTTTTTTTTCTACATATAAAATTAGCTTCGAAGCTTCCATCTCTTTTTTATCTTGTATCAATTGTTTGTGGAGAGAATGAGGTGATAAAACTTCTGGTTTAGAAAGAAGGTCAGTCAGTACTCGATGATGAGCACGTAGAAATAGAGGAGTTTCGGGGATCCTCCCCCGGAAATTTTTCAGAATTCTTGTTCTAAAAACGAATTTTTAGGCGATCTTTGGTAATGTTAAGGGGAGAAAAGTTTTGAATACCTTCCCTGAAAATTTTTCGAAATTAATGTCTTAAAAACGCGATTGTATACCATATTTGTTGACTTTAGTGAAAATATGACTCGAAGGATTGTCCTCGATTGATTTTTCGAACCGATTTACATCTCCCGCCCAATATTTCGATTTTGAAGTCTTAAACGTAATTGTAGACAACCTTCAAAGATGTCAGAGGAAAAGACTGTACTAGGGCTCTACTTTGGAAACTTTTAAACTTGAAGTCCTACTAGAGAGCGTTTTTCAATGGTGTTATCAGAAAAAGTTCAGAGATTCCTTCTCGTTATTTTTTTCGAAATTGTTATATTTGTTGGCGTTAGGGGCCCAGCAATTTTTTTTAAATTGAAGTCCCAAACGGAACATTACATAATCTCCCATGTTGTTGGATGGCAAGATATCGAGGGTAATCGATTCTCTCCGGTAATTTTCAGGGAGTCGGAGTCTTGAAAACAAAATTTGAGGTGCTCTGTAATAATTTTGGAGGAAAGGAGAGGCTTCGACAGCGTAGCATTTAGAAGAATTTCTTATTTTCTGAGAACTAGAAAAAGGCGAATAGATGAAACAGGTGGGCGGAGAAACAGAACGTTGAAAATGTGTTAAAATGAAATTTTCGTTATATATTATATTGTTCAGATAAGCTTTTGTAAAAGTCTTTGATAGAAACTATAAAATATTAATATAATAATATTGTTGGGATTTTTTTTCTGCAATAGTTGATGAAAAGTAACAATTTTGTCATGAAAATATAGCTGTAAGTGACGAAAAAACCGTAATTTAGAAAGCAAAAAAACAAGAATAATTGTAACTTCGTAAAGTGCAATCTGAGGCGTCAGATAACTTAAAATGAGATAAGTTTTTGGAAAGTTGAAATTATTTGAACAAGTACAAACAACCTTAGCAATCTTTTTTAGTTATGTCTGGAGCACCCATGCTATTCATATTTAAATGCCAAACTGACTCATCACCCCCAGTTTGCTAGAACACTTAATCTTTTGTTCCAGAATTATAAAGAAATTAGCCCAAAAATAAAAAATAGGATGTTTTTTCTAATTTGTGTGGTCTTAAAAATGTATTCTAGATGATCTTTGTTAATGCTAGGGTGGAAAGTGGCCTGGGAGCGTTTTCCTCGGCATTTTTCGAAATTGAAACTTGAAAAATTTTATATTTTTTCTCTAATTACGTTAAGGAGGTTGGTATTTTAGGGTTCTTCCTGGAAATTTTTCAAAATTGTTGTTCTGAAAACGCAGTTTTAGACATTATTCGGAGATGATAATTAGAGGAGAAATCCGCCCCCCCCCCCAGAAATTTGTCGAAAATGAACAATCTAAGAAACGCAGCTGTGTGCCATCTTTGATATCGTTATGAAGACTGGAAATTTTTCCAAATTGGAGCTCCAAAAACAATTTTATTTGACTTTTAATGATGTTAGGGGTGAGTTTTCGGGTGCTTTACCCCAGTAATTATTTGAAAGGTAAGACCTTAAACGAAATTTAATATTATTTTAAATTATATTGGCGGAGGTGGAGGGGCTGAAGCTCATTCATAAAATTTTCGAAGTTAGTTATCAAAACGCAGTTTTAGATGATAGTTGGCTATGTTACTGGGAGGAGAGGTTCGGGATCCGTCTTCAGCAATTTTCCGATAGTGAAATTCCAGAAACGCAATTTTAGATGACTAGTTGACCCACGCGAAGCATTCGAGTACAAAGGAAGAATTTCCTGACTTCAATGCAACCTCGAGATGCTATATACCAAAGCAATTCGTAGTAAAGCAGCAGAATAAATTGAAATTTATCCTTCTGCAAAGTCAAACTTCGATTTACCCTCTTAAAATCAATGTTTTGTTTCCTGATTTTAACAACAACAGATGTACAGCTTAGAATTTTGCGTATTAGTAGAAACTTGGATTAAAATTCTGCTAAAAAACAAAAACCCATTAAAACGATATTTTTCGGCCCAGATTTGAACCCCCACCCTTTCCCTCATTAGCACGCTGCTTTATCCAACCAAGACAATGTGTCTTCGCTCTCAGGTGCTATTCATTTCCAAAATTATTTGAGTGGTTTGGTTTTTCCATAATGAAATTTTCAATTTCTAGCCTTATATTTTTATTTGTTTGAAATACAAGCGTTTCCGGCCCCCGTCAATAATAATAATAATAATGAATTTTTTGGTAGTTCAGACTTATCTTAGTTTTTACACTTTCATTTGTTTTAGATGTCATGTCTCCAGAACATCGCGATAAAATTTTCGTTTAATTTCGCCTTTTGTATTTAAACACTTAGAACTGGCACACTAGCAGTGGTGTGACTAGTCATGACATTTTTAAATCTCGCCTTACTCTGTTTCAACTTTTTCTCTAATTAAAATGTATTTTGGTGGCACATATATTTTTCTCTACTTAATCACTATTTTCATGATGATATTTTTACAAAAAAAAAAAAAAAAAGAAAGAAAGAAAAGAAAAGAAAGAAAAAAAAAAGAAATTTAAAAATGCCGGCAGCCCCTATGAAGTTATGTTTATTTACGTTTTCATTTTTTACTTGACTGACGCTTGTCATAGATTTGTACTAAACACTGAATACTTTCTTTTCGTTAAAAAATGTTCGAAACGTTCGTATCAGCGCTCCTCAGAGGTAAATCATAATGCATAACCTTGCTTGGATGTTCCTAAATAATATTCAGAGATTGCATTTGCTTTCAAATTTTGCAGAAAAAGCTCTTTTCAACACTTTTATTCTATTTGTTCACTTATCATTTCTATTACATGTTCTTAAAATCGTAAAGGTTTCCTTTCTGCTTTTTTTTTTTCATTACTAATATGAAATTAGTGACGCCATTTCTGAAAAACTGGGCGGCCGGGGGTAGCAAAACCTTTCTTGGTGATGGCTCTGGTGCCCCCCCCCCAAAAAAAAAATGTTTGGTTATGCTACGCCTCTGACTGGTACTGATTTTCGCAGGCCGCGGAGTAGAGTCCACTTTCCCACATTTCGACAATCAAGAGTGTTTAAACAGTGAAAAAAAAAGGTGAAGGTGAATTCAAGTGCACTGACCACTCCGCCTGCTCACTGCTTTTGCTTCTCATTGGGTAGAAATTCCGAAATTCCCAAAAAAGGCAGATCACATTTTTGAAATCAAGTTTGAGGTAAACAATGTACGGCAAAAAGCAGCAGTGCAAGAATTTTCCGGGGGAGCTAAACCGGTCTGAAATATTCCAGGGAGAGCTCAAGCTCCCTCAGCTCCCCCCGTTCCGACGCCTATGACGCTTGTATTTGTTTTTGATTTTTGGAATTTGTTTTAGCGTGAACCTGAACTTCGTACGCTCCAGAAAGATCACGGACACGAGAAATAGAAGACAAAAGCTTTGCACGTGATTTTGACGAGAGCGAGCGGGAAGAGATCAAAATGCTAAATCAAACTGTCGGTACCTTCACCTGCGTCAAGGGAGTGAAAACTTCGCTAAAAAGTTTCTGGACTGATAAACAGGAACGCCCCATATCGTGAAACAATGTATGCTGTTTGAAGGGGGTAGGGGGGAGGGTGTGTGATGAGAACAGTAAATTAATTTCGTCTGGTAGATCCTGACGTGCCGCCCCTCTGTGTGGTTGCCATGCTGGAAGTCGGCCAGTTTCTGGAGTCTGGTAGTAAAACGTTTGTGAGATAGGAGTAGACGGTTCATGGCCCGGTTCGTATAAACATCCGAGAGTCGGTGTTGTAGGACGGAGTGGAAAGAAGGAATTACTTCTTGTTTAGTCTCTTGTAAAACTTTAGAAAGGTTGCCTTTTTTTATGCTGCCTGCCATGTGTCATCGCTCGTTATTCTGGGAGCAGTGGTTTTTACAATTTTTATTCTGGGACTCTGGGAAACCCTTCCTTTAAACATTGTATCGCAGTGTTTGGCGTACTCAAGACTTCGCTTGCGTCGTTTGAGAAATAGGGCTTTCTCATTTCCAGGTCTGAGGAATCTGAGTCGGGCTGATTTTGAGGTAAAGGAGTCGGGAGTCGTGAGTCAAAGGTTCATAATTCAAGGGTCGGAGTCGATTATTTTCCCTCCGACTCCGCAACTCTGCTAGTGCTGGCGGGGTCGGAGTGGTACTGATTTTTGGGTAAAGGAGTCGGGGTCAGGGGCTCTAAAATTTCAAGAGTCATAGCCGGTCATTTTCCCTCTGACTCCACACTCTGGGAAAGCCTTTCGAACTCGAGCCCGGGTACGTTCGAACTTTGTGCCAAGTTTCAGAGCTGTTGGTGCTATGGGGGCTTCTGGCCATCGGGTACAAAAATACAAAGAAAGAAACAAAGAAACACCGTCTGCTTTACATATACAGATATATCTAGTACAAATTTGTATATTTATCTCTTTGTATATGTGTACAAATTTATGTATTTATGCATAAGAAGAAAACTGTATGTAAGTACATAAGTAGAAATAGATATTCAAGCCTCAAGCATCATGTTAACATATTCGCATGATTTTGAGGAAAATTATGTACTAACAGGGATTTTCCTTAATATTTGTTCAATAAAATAAGGACTTTTTTTTGGTTCTTAATGTAGATGAATAATATTTTTTTTTTTTTGTTTTATAAAAGTAAAATATCTGAAACAGGGAGCGACTTTGATGAAAAACCTTTGCACTTTTTTTTTTGTTTAATTAACAATAAAGATGAGATACCACTAATAATTCGCGGCAACCCTTGTCTATCCCTATAGCACCCACTTTGGCCGTTCCTGTTCTGTTAGTAAGGAAGTTTTTGTTTCTTTAAAAGTATAAGAGGGATTCGTTGTGTTCAGTGGTTGGAAGTATCGCGTTACAAGTAGCGACGCTACTGTAGTAGCTACATTTTTTTAGCACTTTGTTGTGTAGCGCACTACTTTTTTTAAAAAGTAGTGTAGTGAGTAGTTTGATACAAAAAAATAGTAGTTTGTAGCGATTTCTGGAAACTATTTTTAAATAAAATTTAAAATAAAAAGAAGCAAGGTTCAAAGGAATTTGAGTGCTGCAAATTTTACGCGAGTTCATCAGCGAAAGCAATGAGAAATTATGCTCAGAAAAAATACAAGCATATCATTTTGACGCCATTAGTTTGTTTGGCATCGTAATTTTCATATTTCGCCAATATTTGCATTGAAGAGAGCTTGATTTAGAAAGAACAGCAAACGAACAAGCGATAGCAGCGAATTTAGTAATTCGTTTGTGTTTTCTGGTTGCCAAGAATGTCCCGTGAATAAATGTTTCAGATTTCAATGAGATTATTGTTCCAATACTGTAAACGCACTTATTTTCGCGAAAATGACGATATCGGTGGTTTTGCGAGTTGAAAATTTCGTGAATTTTATGTGAACAGGCCGAAAGTTTATAAACAAAAATATTTCGTAAGGCTTAAATTTTCGTTGTTACGATGGGCACACAAAAATCTCGAAAATTAAAAGTCTCGTGAAAATAAGTGCTTTTACAGTATTCACCAAATATAGAAGCTACTGTAAATGTTACAGAAGAGGATGATATTGAATAGCCCGGTCGGTTTACAATAAATACAAGTATTACAGTGTTGTGTAACGGTATGATAACGGAAACTTTTGAAAAAAAAAAAAAAAAAAGAGAAAAAACAAAGGATTGATAATTCTTAGTAATAATCCATATTCAGATGAGCTAAAACCTTTTTTCGTTCAATCTTTTAACGATGTGTGTGTGTAGGCTTTTTATTTATTTACTAGAAAGTCGCCCGTCAAGGTATGACGGGTGAAAATTGCGTTTACATTTCAACGAAGCAAGTGCATGTTTGCTGATATTTTGATAGTTGAAATTTTAACCCTACTTCCAGTGGATTAAACCTTAACTCCAGTACATAGCGTTAACAGTAGACCACTTTTTCATTTCTTCATTCTCCTAAAATGAGTCTTATCAGTAAAACAGTTAAGTTACCGGATCCAGTTCAGCCTTGTCAAAATAAAGCATTTCCCTGCATGTCTAACACATGCCGTGGCGTGATTTTCTTTGTTGATGACGTTTGGAACGTTACTCGATCAGTGAATTCGCTATTATATAACGTATATGAGGATTTTTTTGAAAAGTAGCGAAGTACTACATTTCAAAAATAGTTTGTAGTCGCTACATCTAAAAGAAGTAGTTGTAGTTAACTACTGTAACAAAGTAGTTGTTGTTCGCTGCAAAAAAAAAAAAAAAAAGTAATTTTTCCAATAACTGGCCGTGTTTAATGTCGGATTATGCGTGTTATAGAATTCGCATTTAAGAAATTTACGATGATAATTGCTGTTGCTGGTGACGGTTAAGCTGTGCTGCATTAATTTTCTATTTTGTGCAAAGTGTAGACTATTTTTAATGTTTGTTATTTTGTTTAATTACAGTAATGTGTTTGCATACTGTTGAATATTCTGCCCTTTGGTGAAAGGAAAGTTACATATCATGTGTCTAGGACAGGTTTAATTGAAAAATGTTTTTGCTATCATTTCAATGCGAAAAAATTAATCAGCGTTTTAAACTTTCATTAAATCAAAATAAGTGTAGAATCCTGAAAGATTTTTTTCTATCATTGAAAATATTTCCAATTTATTCAAGCTCAGTGAAGTTAATTATATACTATATTGAGATATAGGAGTGTGGAAGTTACTGAGATTATTCTAATGCTAATGAATGCTAGTAATTTTGTAAAGATCTTTTTTTGGATCGAGCTTGTTCTGATTATACAAATGCAAGTTTCATAATCTTAAGTATTACGAAGTTTCTGAGAAGTGATTTTTTTTTAAAATCCAAATTCTAATGTACAAATGAGACGAAATAATTACACATTTTAATGTCATTATTTTTGAAATAGTTTCTACGTTCCTCTACAATTTTTGTGTGTGGAAACATATTAAAAAAATTCCAGGTGTGTGTTTGAGAGACATCTTTGTTTTTCTCTTTTTGGATGCCATTCCAACCAGGTATCTTTGTAATAGTTTAAAAATATGTTGAAACAAGGGAGGAGGGGGAAAAAAAAGAAACATTCAGTAGATGAAAAATTATGTCTCATTATTCTATACTGTGTGGTATTAGAACTATTGGATATAGTATTTTTACACGCTAGATCCTACCGTTGAAAATAGCTGGATGTGGGTATTAAAACAAGATTGCAAAATATTCCAGCTAAGTAAATATGGACAGAAATTTAATGCGTCATTAACAAAATGGCAGAGGGGAAATAGCGCGTATTTATGGACCTAAATGTGACCTGACATCGTTAAATTGTGTCGAAGGTCTAGGTAAAATATTTCCCATTTGAATGCTGCCCAACATTTGCGGAGACAAAGAATCCATTCTCTCACATCGTTGTCGTACAATGCTCCAGACTCGTTTGTTCCGCTTCATTATGGAACACGGGCCTTAAAAACGCAATAACCGACTTTTTATTTCCTCGGCAAATTTTAATGGTCGAGATAATAATAGATGCTTTGGAAGAAAATTTTTTAACTCGTTCGTTGCACTCTGTTAGGTTTATTTTTCTTACCTGTGCCGCGGCCCATCTTAACTCGTTGAAGTCGGGTTTTGGGATGATGACTTGATTTCGGAAGAAAAAGCTTGGGGAAACTTGTTGAAATCGTGGATAGGCTCGAACCAGTGGTCATCTTCGAACTTCGTCGTGTCTCAGAGCTTTAAGAATATAAGGCTTTTTCGGGGAGCCCCATCTCACCTTGAGAAAAATATAGTTTGAAACTATGGTTAAAATAGATTATTATATTATAAGTATTTTATTAAGATGGTTAAAGGAAAATTTGTATCCTATTATTTTTTTAAATTCCGGCATAATATTTATGTTTTTCCTCCACGTGCTATTTCGGTTCCAATCAGGGCCCCTACTTTCCGACTACGCTGGCCATGGCCTCTCGTCGGCCCTGCAGATGACATCTCTACTACAGCTATCGAAGCGCAGATTAATTTAATGGATACTGTCTTTGGAGGCTCGGGGAAAAAATCAATAAGATGGGAAAAGTTTTGTCTGTGGAGGGGGACACGACGACACGTAAAACGATAGATCACGTAACTCGCTGCAAACCAATCACAAGGAAAGTAGAATGAGAAACGTCAAGTCATGTCGAAGTGAATTTACTAAGCACTTGGAGGATTACTAATCTAGTTGATTTTTATGATTATATACCTTACTAGTTACAGTTAACGCCTGTAACTGTTGACGTTTATTATTTATATCACTTAGTGTGAAACAGAGCTCAAATATTTTTATGGAAATAATTTAAAATCATATTGGGGGGGGGGGGGGGACTTACAGAATCTTAACATGTTTCACAAGTTTATTGATTAGGGTTTGGTGGGGTAAAGTGGTCATAAAATCAAGGTTTTTTAACTTAAGTGGATAACAAATAAAGGAAATTCCTTAAACATTTAAACTTTTTTTGTTGTTATTTTACATTACGTTAATGAAGAACACAATACATTGAATTTTAGAAAGAAAAATATTTATTTAAGTACTTTTATACCACTTTCTTTTCCCTATGTATTTATGACCACTTTACCCCATGGGGTGGGGGAAAGTGGTCATAGCATGGTGTAAAGTGGTCATACTTAAAAAAAGATGCAAAACCAGTATGAATAACCATATTATTTATATATTTTGGTTATTTATAATGATTAAACTTATAAACATGAGTATATGCATGTATACACGAGTACATACATGAGTATACAAGTATATACATGAGTATATGCATCTATGCATTAGATGCGAGTTCTGTACATGTCTAGTCGAGTATATACGTGTATATCCGAGCATATACGTGCGTACACGAGTCTTCACGAATATATGTGTGTCATGTGGAAATGTGTTTGGTAGAGTATAAACGAGTATTTACGCGTATTGACGTATATATACCTGTATAGACGAACATCATGTGCATGAATGTATATCTCTTGAGAATATACGTATATACACGATAATATACGAGTATACACGTACATATACGAGTATACACGTACATGTACGAGTATACACGTACATGTACGAGTATCACGTACATATAAGTGTACATACGTACATATACAGGTATACACGAGTATGCATGAATATATGTTTATATGTCTAATGCGTATATGTATTTGTATACACCAGTATGGACGTATATACGTACATATAGTTGTATATACGTAAATTAGGTGTATACACTAGTATCTGCACGTCATCAAATGCTTGTATGTAGGTGTCATCTAGTGTATGTATTCACGATTATATATTCATGGATATATCAGATGATTTTATGCGCGTGTATACTCGAGTATATAGGTAGGTGTTCAAGTATTTACCTGTTACGTGTTACGCATTTCATGAGGCTCCACCCCCCGCTCGTTCTGCTCGACAACCCCGTTCCCCACCAGCGGCGGGTGACAATTCATGCCTTTAATGTTTTTGATGATTTAATAACCGGCCCCTTATTTCCGGTTACCTAAGTATAAGAGGAGTGAGACAGGGCGAAATGGCTTCCCCTGAATCTCCTACATCCAGCAGAACCAGTATTGCCCTGGTAGACGTTGCCAGTCCGAAGGAGATTGGGTTACAGCCACAGACAGAAGCGCTCAGAAATTAATGCTATAGAGTAGGCAGCTCTGCCCCTGCTCGTTTCGCTCGCCAACCCCGTTCGTCCCCTGCGGTGACTCGAAACCGACTGCGTTTGACAATTATTGATTTCAAGTTTCTTCACCCGGATATCCGTCCCCTTAAGGTTTAGAGGGGTGAAACCGAACGGAATGGCTTAATCGGGACGTCCTGCATCCAACGGTACTAGCATTGACATGGAAGACATTGCCAGTGCATAGAAAATATGTTTAGATACGCACAAACAGACAGACGCGCAAAGAAAATAATTAAAGATAAGCGAGTATATACGTGTATAGACGAATATATACCTATATAGAAATATTCTTGTAGACACCCATGTAGGTATTTATTTGTACAATTATGTAAATGCCCTTTTTTAGTATACTTGTAACTCTAAATACAGGTGTATAATCGTTTATATACAGGTAAAAGCACGTGTTTACACTCGTGTTTACAAGTTCATACTCGTGTACACACGCATATACGAGTATATACTTGGGCCGACATGTATACCCACATACAGACTCATGTATGCATGTAGTTACATTTATGCTTCTCCATGCCCGTATATACTTTAGTATACAAATATATAGTATACGTATATACAAGTATATACACGTGTCGGCGCGCTCATATACGTATTTACATAAAGCAATGTATTTATTCGGACATGTGCATCTATATACTATTATACGTGTTTACGTACAGATATAGTAGTATCACACGCATGTGTTCGTAAATTAAACTTTATTTCACACCATTTACTGTAAAAACAATACATGTTTAGTGAAATGAATATTTAATTAATATCTGCTTTGTACGTTAAGATTGAGTGACAGTAGGGCAACGATTTATGTTAAGCCTAATTATATGACCACTTTACCCCATCTTACTTGAATTGCTCTAAAATATTATGTAAAATAAATACAGGTAGCTGCTAAAGAGTAAGTGTTCTTGAGACATGTAGGAAGCTTCCTGTGCCGTCAGTTTGTTCGAAATTCACTTAAACAAAATTTCCCTGAGAAGTTAAAAGAGCTGTTTAGATTTTTAAGTTTTTCATATGCACACAAAATAATTTTTTTTTACTGAATAAAATATTGGCAGTTGTAAAATTTTTTATTGAAAATGTAGTTTCTAACTTCCCTACTCCAAAATAAAAAAAATATACTTATTCGAGCATTTATTTCCATGTTACAGCCATTTATTTGATGTATGACCACTTTACCCCATTGACCACTTTCTCCCACCAGACCCTACCTTATACATTTGTTTCACAAGAACCGCTTGTAAATGTTCGTCACTTTCACACATGATACTGATTTTTTTCTTCTGAAACAGGAGAAAATTATATCCAGGCTGAGAAGGAATCATTTCACCTTCTCACCCTGGATCTTCTTCAGAAATTGATCACCTTTTTCACTTTCAGCAGGTCGTGTGCCAGTTGTTTTTTAAAGAAAAATATTAGCTTGAGGAACTTTTATTCCTTTTATAAAATGTGTCCATAATCCTAATTACAAAACTGGTGGTTCCCACTTCGACATTGGCCACGGTAAAAAGTTAAGTTTTGAAAATGCACTAACTACCCTTAAATTTTATAATTCTGTTAAAAGTTATAGCCAATTTAGTTAGGTCTAAAATATTGCTAAGCCAAAAATTTGTAGCGATTGCACACTTACCGTGCTTGATTCTGTCGGGTATCTTATAAAACTAGGGACACTGCTCTAGAATGACCTTTTTACAGTGACGAATTTTATGAAGCGCACGTTTTGAGGTCTAAACAAGGATTTAAAAATGCTTTTAGACTAGCGTTTTGTTTAGGGCTGCGAAGTCAGAGGAAAAACGACCTACTCTGGCTCCGACTTCGTAAACTTCTGAGCCTTCAACCCCGACTCCTTTACCTCAAAATAGGTTTGACTCCAACTCCGCAGGTACTGGCAGAGTTACAGACCCGGAAGGTAAATGACTTACTCCGACTCATAAATTTTTAAACCTTCAACTCTCTGCTCCGACTATCTTAGCTGAAAATCAGTTGTACTCCACGACTCCGGCTCCACAGCCCTAGTTTTGTAGTACTGTTCTGCAAAGAGAAACTGTGTACTGAAAACAGATCTGAAACTGAAAACATCTACAACTAAATAAGGAATTGATTTGTATCTCTCTGGAAGGTTTAACTGCATCTGGCGGTTAGTAGACGGTTTTAATTTATCGCTTCTACACTGTAAAGTCCTCTTTTAATGCAAATCCTTGTGTCTCGTGTTTTGAGGGATCTTAAGACTAAAAAAAGATTTAACTGATTGTAAAGGAAACCTTAATTGCTTCTTTTAAATAGGTGATGAGTCTCAGTTATAAATACAACTCCGTAAAGCTATTCAAGTTCGCTACCAGTATTTTTTTAAACTTATTTTTTGTTTTTCATTGTTCTCCTTGAAGCTTTGATGACAAGTTTTATTGGGCTTGTGCTATGGGTATCGTGTATATGAAAGGTGCATGTATTGATAGGGTAATTAGTACTAAATGTATTGTTTTTTTCCCTTCAGATGATAAAATAGATCTTGGGGCATTCTTGAAATAGCTTTTTAAAGTATTTCAATTAAACTTTGCAGTGTTAAGAATGTTGTAGCCTACTTTAAAATCGAAATGGCATTTATTTTAGCTACCCAAATTAGTAAATTTATGTTGTTTTATCTTCAAATTTTTCCACGAAAAGAGTAAAATTTTCAAGATTATGACTTTTGTGAAAGGTTTGTTTTTCAGACCACACATTTTCTGAAGTGAACTAACTCATTTTGCTACTTGAAAACAAAACTTATCACTGGCTTCAAATAAGTAATTTTTAAAGCCGCAGTAATTCAATATACCTACTGACGAAGGTTAGTGCATTAAATTGCAATACTGAAATTATTGCTATATTTTCTGAGCCCACGAGTTTAATTTATGACTGGAAAATAAGAAATGCGTAAGAAATAAACATAAATTAATTTTAGCACCTGATTTTAAATGTACTACACTATAAAAAAAATAATAAATAAATAAACCGCTGCTTCATAGCAAAATTTTTAGGAACTGGTACTAGTAGAAAGTTTTATGGAATCCCTGTTTCCTAAGGATTTTCTGGTAATAAGTGCAGTTTTTTTTTTTTTCAATTTTTTTAATAGTGTTAATAACAAAATTATTCCCAGTTTTCATAAACTGAGTTTTCATAAACCTCTACTCAAGGAAAACATTCTTGGAAGCTTTCTCTTCTCCAATTGACTCTATCTAATATATAAAAATCTCCTGTCACGGTGTTAGTGTTTGAACTCCTCCGAAACGGCTCAACCGATTTTTATGAAATTTTTTATGTGTATTAGGTAGGTATGAGCAGGGGCCTGCACAGGGGAGAGGGGGGGGGACAATATGGAGGGGACCAGAAAAAGTCATTTGTGTCGGGTCTCAAAAACTTCTGTGCACGCCCGTGGGTATGAAAATAGATCGTAAAGTATTTTTCATTCCACTAGCTAACTTGTTTTTTTTTTTTTTGCAAATTATTGTAAAAACCATTGTTGAAATTTATTGTAAAAACCATTGTTGAAATTCATTGTAAAAACCATTGTTGAAAACCATAGTAAAAACCATTCTTGAAAATTATTGTAAAAACTATTGTTGAAAATCATTGTAAAAGCCTTGCAAAAATTAATTACAAACATTTTATTTATTGACAAACAGAAGATGGCAACAAAAAAACTATAAATTAGTGAGAGTTTTCCTACGTTTTGACGGAGCGTTGCGTCATTTTGATATTTTATTCTGCAACTGTTTTGTATCACAAAGCAGCGCATGCCAAATCTTGAACGATACAAAAAATTTTGTCTATATATATGTGTGTGTGTGTGTGTGTATTACTGTACCGAGCAAATGAATGGTTGGTGTTTTTTTGTTTTCATCGGTAGATCATCGCCTACAGCGCTCCATTCCTCTTTCTGTCAAAGATCTCATCCCCACAAACTTACAATACATTCGTTATTTTTTAATTAACAACCAAAATATTCACTGAAAATATTTATATGTCAGAACAATGTTTGCTGGGTCAGCTAGTTTCTTTATATTATTCATACAGTGCTCGAAAAGTCGTCCGAATAATTAAAACAATTTTTCCAAAACACAAAAACCGCGGACTGGTTTTTCAATTATTCAAAAGACGTTAGTGGTTATCGAAAGCCTATTTCTGACCAGAGCTGTCAATTTCAGTAAAGGTTGGCGTTTTAAAAATGTAGTAAACTTGTTTTTAGTGAAATGTGCAAATATGTCCGCCTGTTTACGTTTTTAGTATTTAGTTACGGGCGCCCCGAACTTCAAACTTTTTGGAGGGCGGAAATTCCCAATTTGCCGAATGGAACTCTAAATTTAGCAGAACGGAACTCTAGATGTTGCCGAATTCAATTCCTAATTTCGCCGAACAATGATAGTTTGGTTTAGTACTCCAAATTTTGCCCAATCGTCAGACAAAATTTGCCGAATGAAATTTTTTTTGGGAGGACACAGTGACCTCCCGCGACCTCCCACCCCTGTACTTACTGCTTCTTTCAAGAAAAGTTTCCCAGATTCTTGTATGTTGAACCTATTCTCTTTGAACCAATGAACAATTAAAATATATTTTTTTAGCCATGCATCCCGCATTCGGTGGGAAAATTAGTGAGGGATATCGGAATCATCTTGTTGATGTGTGTCAGCAAGTGTTAAGTACGCAGCCATTATCATTTCGTTCCGGCTGGTTTGGTGAGTGTGAAGATCCGTTGAGTGGAGGGGCCCGTTTTCATGCTTCACGATCAGGAACTTTTTAAAACATCGTTTGCAATCGGATACACCTTAACACTTTCTTGACTTCCTGTAGATGTTGGATCTCTCAAGTACGGGGAGTACTTCGTGAGAAATATCGAGGATTTATTTTTAGTTAGAGTTGGAGTTGTAAAATTTCCGGAAAATTTGAGGCGGTGGATTTTTTTTTTTTTTTTTTTACTGGACAGATTTGGAAAAATTGATTTTTTACAAATAAAACTAGCTTTCTCTCTCTAGTAATATTTTACTGGAAAAGATTAAGTGTTGAAAATTTAATAACATACGCAATTCATTAATTTTTCTACTTAACAGATATCTACATAAATCATTTACTTTCTGTTTCATAACTGTCTGTAGCAGCATTATGAAGCAAAAGCAACAAGTCTACCCTCTTTCAAAACGCAAAAAATTATCCAAATTGGTTTAATCATCATTTAGCTAGAAAAGTTTGGTTACTAAACTTTTTGACATACTGAAATGGTACCTGCGATTTTTGGAATGGAAAACATATCTTACCATTCGGAGACTGAGAAATGTCTTACAAAATGAACTGTAATTGCTTTATACATCTAAACCTGAATAAAGTTTTTTTGATTAATTTTTCATAAGTATATTTTCTAACTTTTAGATAATTTTAGTTATCTTTCCATCGAAGAATATTGAGAAGTTATTGAAATATATCGAATATATGTGAATATGTCGTGCAGAGATCACCTGCAACTTTTCAAATGAACGAAGTCATTCAAATGAACGTGTTTAATGAACGGATCAAAAGAATGAACGGTCCTCTGATGAACGGATCATTAAAAAGAACGACATTGCCCACCTCTAATTAGACTAGATTTTCAATTAATTGTTTGTTGATGCCCTTTGTTCAAATGTTTATACTGCCTTCTTTTCACATAAGTTCTATGTTCAGTATGGCTTTTGTCGCAAGTGCCATTTCTAAGCACGCCAATTTGATCCGTCAACAAATTCTCTTCCCCCAATGTAACATTTTGGATGCCGGTCCTTGCATTTCGACTCTGTTCCCTATATGGCTCCGTTTCATCAATCTTTAATTAGAAAATAAACCAATTCATTTCCGTGCGGGCTAGTTGGTTGCGCGTAGGCCACACTGATTGCATTCGTTCCAAAACGACAATCGAAGAAGTTGGAGGACACCGATGCACCAATGAGTTTGTGTTATCTAAGGATAGAATTGTAAACCAAACATATTGGTGGCTTCTGTCTCTTCAAATGTGTGTTCATCGTTTGACTCTCAGCTCTAGATCGATAAATTCCGCTACTGAAAATTATAGACAGTTCTTCGCAGTTGTTGAGGAATTATCAGCACGAAGGCTTGTTATTGCCATTTCTGTCTTATAGAATTAATGTATTAAATATTGCCCTGCGACACTAGCACAGCCAGAAATACATTCTGGATGATTTTTTTTTTGTCAAAGTAGTCTTTCATGTGCATAATTTACTATATTAGGATTTGCAGTAATGTGAAAACTAAGGCCTCTGGGGAGAGGGTGGTGTTTTTACCCCCAAACTCCTCCTTTGTAGTGCAACTGCACAGCGATATTGGGAAAGAAAAATATGTTGTGTAGCTTGAGGTGTTTTTGAAGAAAAATATTTTGTGTAGCTTGAAGTGTTTTTGAAGAAAAATATTTTGTGTAGCGTTGTGTATGTTCGAATGCTAGCGCAATATTTTTCAATTCTTTAATGAACTGACTTATTGTGACAAAAAACTGTTTCTTAACAGCATTATATAAAATCCTTTAAGAGACAAAAAAATATCAAAATAATTTTTCACATAATTTTCAGGGGCGTACCGAGTACTCGGTAACTACTCGGTACTCGGCCTACTCGGCCAGTTTGCCGAGTACTCTCCGAGTTGCCGAGTTGCTCAGTACTCGGCCAAATTTTTATCAGATTCTCGGCCAATACCGAGTACAGTCGAGTTCCGACTTACGCGAGGGATTCGTTCTAAGACTTCTTGCGTAAGTCGAAATTTCGCAACGTAGAAAAATATATGTATACAATTTTTTTTAAAGCATACAAAATTCTTTTAGACTTTTATAAGTACCTTTTAAACTGCTTTAAAGCATTCTTTAACTATACATTAGTTTCTTACATAAGGGTCATTCCATGCGAAATGAGCAAATCAGCTGTGGCTGACATGTCACAGATTTCAATGAAAATTTTTATTTAGGTAAACCATGCATATCTATGAGGGAATGCAAAGTATGGAAGTTTAAAAACTGTTTGTTGCTTTAGTCCAGTCAATAGGTAGAAAAAAACGGGCTTGCCTTACAAAAAATGGGGTCAAAGATTTTATTTTTTAAATTTGTGTACACTAGTGCCAATATGAAAAAACCAAGTTATCCAACACGAAAGACCTCGGGAGAACTTTTGGGGGCCGAAAACCCCCAAAAATTTGTGACTTTTTGTAGTATTTTCAAAATATCTCAAAAATGGTTACAATTACAAAAAAACTTCCAATGCAAATGATAAAGAGGATTAAATTTCCTTCAACTTTTGTCATTACAAAATTTTTGTAGCATGAAAAGCAAGCGAGTTACAGCCTCTTGAAAGTCACACTTTTTCTGAACCCCTTCAGCGAAGTGCGTGAAAGCGCACTTTTCTCCTTTTTTCCTCAACGGAGGAAAAAAGGAGAAAAGCCGGCAGTCTGACCTTGGAAATCATTTGTCTTTCACAGCTGAGGGTAAATGCCTCCGTTCTCTTTAAGTTAAACAAAACACCCCCATTCCATCCCCCCCCCCCCTTTTTCTCCAAATGAGATGAATCGACTCAATAGCTACTCATGTTGGTCACTTCAGGGTTTGAGCGAGAGTATGTTTTATCAATTTGTATGTTCTGAATTACAATTTTTTTCCCTAGAAATGATTACGCCTGACCAAGGTGTTTTTTATTATTATCATTATTATTTGCGAAATCAGTTTGCATGAATGCGAAATAAAGATTGTCAAGGAGAAGGGAACAGAAAATCTTCAAAGATGCAGCGCAAAACGGCAAAATGAAAAACATCAGCGTTTTTTGAAGTTCTTAAAAGAAGTGACAATTCACACTGCCTGTCACAAATGCTATATCAATGAGCAATCAATCTCTTCCCTTGAAGTAATAGTTGAACCTAACATGTTAACTAAATTCCACAAGAAAGGTTTCTGGCAAATTGTAACAAAAATAATTGTCTTATTCTACTTCTTGAGACATATTTCGAAGAGTGTGGCATTGAAGTCAGGCAGACTCAAGATGATGTCGACTTACTTTCTGATCTTTCAAAGGCAAAAGAAACTAAAAAGGTTGTTATAGTAGGCGAGAGGATTGATGACAGCTTTAGGACAGCCTTCCAGCAACTTGTTCTTTTTAAAACCTGGAAGAGGGAATGCTTGTGATTTGTTTTTTACCCCACTAAATCTTTTAAGTTTGACCCCAGCAATATTCTTTTCATCCATGCGTTTAGTGGGTGTGATACGACTTCGGCAATCTTTGGCCAAGGCAAAATTAAGTTGTACAAAATAGTCAAAAAAAAAAAAAAAAAAAATCATGAAATTAAGGAAGCTGTTGAAGTATTTATGGACCCAATCTGTCATCATGATGCCTTCCTTAACTGCAGCTGGAGAAAACATTTTGCAAATATTATACACAGATGACGTAAAGTATTTGAACCTATCTTTGGATACTTTGCAATTTAATCTTTTTATAAAACTAGTATACAGGGCTAAGATAAATCTTGCAGGGCTACCTACTGGACGTTATCACTCATATCGGTTCTACCACCAAATTTAAAGTTGGTTGGGCAACATAATTGATCCAGAGAAATGGGGTTGGGAACGTAAGACGCAAGGTCTAATGCATGTTGACACGAAAAGAGATTCTGTTACTCAGAATCTTTTGAAGATTGTACCTTGTACCTGCAAGAAAAATTGTATTGGAGCCTGTTCTTGTCACAAGGCAGGTTTAAAATGCTCCAGCACATGCAAACACTGCAGTTTTACAAATTGTGAAAATGTTGCAGAAATTTCATCTTTAGATGAGACTGCCGAAAAAGATGATTTGTTCCAGGAGCTTTTGGAATTACCGCAACAAGGAGATGAACAAGGACCATAGCTTCTTTCTACCCCCTACAGATTCTGAACCGGAAGAACTTGGACCGTCAAAACGGCTTCGAAGAAGATAAACAGCGCATTTTGTTGTCATTTCTCTATTTGCTTTAAGGTCGAATGAATCTCTCTGTAATTTAGATGTATGTATTAATCTTCTACAGTTGGATTTTCATTTTGTAAGGTAATTCTTTTGGGTTTTTCATGCCTCCAAAAGTCAGTTTCTGCAGAATTTTTTCAAAGTGTTCATTACGTATTACTATTGTACCTTTATTTATTCATTATTATGTCTATTGTTTGCTTATTATCACCCTAATATTTATTCATTCATATTTATATTCGAATGTTGCATTTCCGCTTGTAATAGAATAGATGGTACGAATTATGTGCTTTAAATGAATGAGAAGTATATGTTATTCAATTACAAACTGCAATATAAATCATATGTTATTGGAGTCTGACTGAAGATTACCTCTGTCAGACTAGAAATATTAGTTCGTGAGCGGTGGGGGAGGGTTTATTATTATTATTGTATCAGAGCATAGGATGCATGAATGTGTTGATTATTTGCTTATTAGCTGCCTAATATTCATTCCTTCACATTAATATTTAAAAATCCCATCTTTGTTTGCAATAATTAGACTAGAATGTACGAATTATATCCCTCAAATGAATGTATATATTGTGTAATCCAGTTACAAACAACAATATATCATCTATTATTGAAGTCTGATTAAGACTACCTCTGTCAGATCAGAAAAGTTAGTTCGTGAGCAGTGGGGAAGGTTTTTTTTTTTAAATTATTATCGCATCGTCGTATGTGCTTTAAATGAATGCGTATATATGTATTTCAGTTTCATAATACATCGTTTGTTTTTGGAGTCTAGTGGGAACTAATCTGTCAGCCAGAACTGCTACTGTGTCCAGCGGGGGGGGGGGGGGGGGTGAGCAAGAAACTCAAACTACTCTAACTGTCGATAAACTCTCTGAAACTACAGTTTCTATTCAAGTTCTAATAATTATGACGCCTTGCTTTCAGTATGAAAGCTTTTTTTTTTCGGAGTGGAGGAAAACTGCCTATTTTCAAAGAGCTATAGCAAGCTTGTTATTTGTGCTACAAAAAAGTTGTAAATACAAAAGTTGTAGGAAATTTTATGTTCTTTAAACTTTACATTTAAAACTTTTTTCTAAGTTGAACCATTTCGGAGATATTTTGGAAAAAACAAAAAAAGTCATAAATTTTTGTGGTTTTTCGGCCCCCAAAAGTTCTCCCGGGGTCTTTCGTGTTGGATAACTTGGTTTTTTCATGTCGGCACCAATATGCACAAATTTAAAAAATAAAATCTTTGACCCCATTTTTTGCAAGGTAAAATGTATCTATTGACTGGACTACTTTGTTATTGACATTAGAAGTTGATGCTTACGCTAAGCCTAAATTTTCAGAGTTCATTGCTGCCAGTTTGTGACTCAATAACTCCATAAGTTATAAACGTACACTTAAAAAATAAATATTTCCGCATTCTATAAACAAATCTCTATTGGGAAAAAGCAAAGTAAAATTTATTCGGATCTTTTTTTGAATCTGAGATATTAACAAATATTGAAATTTTGCCAATTTACTTCAAATTTCAAATCACTCTTCTAGCTCTTTTAATGAAAATATAAGAGTAAAAATGATTCAGATTGAAAAACTATCTGTAACAAACTATCTGCTCTAATTTAGTTATTGTTTATGAATTTCTTGATGACGAAATCGTACTTTAAAAAATCGAAAATTTCAGTTTTTCCTCTATTTCAGATGTTTTTTTGAAGATGAGGGAATGCTCTAAATTCACTCAAGTTTTTTTATGTAATATATTGAAGTGTCTTTTAGATGCTATTAAATTTTAATCATTGGTATCAGCGTATTTTTGTTACTAGAGTAACTTGAACTTTGGCAAAATTTCATTAGTTAGTTCTTTTGATTATAAGTTTAGCAAAACTAACCATTTCTTTCGTGTTTCATTTTCTCAAATCATGTTTATGAAGTATTTGCTAAAATGTACATTTTTTAAAAATCGAAATAAATGTTAGATATACTTGCTTTTGCATCATTTAGTCTTTTATCTAGTGTTTTGAATTCTCGTAATTTCACATAAGGGTCAATCCATACAGGTTTCATACAGTGTAAACTACTCATTCATGTTCAAATATTTCTAAGTTATAAAATTAAAATAATTATTTTGAAAATTACAATATGTTTTTTCAGTATAATGTATTATGTATGGCACAATTTATGTAATTTAAGAAGGTGCAATGAAGTTTTCACACTTTTAATTTCTGTTTTAGTGTGTGAATTGACTAGCAAAATTGCTCAATTTCAAAGACCTGTATCTTTTTTACAAATCAAATACAAAAAACAATATATATAACATGTATAGTACTTGAATGGAATATTCAAAATTGCTCAATTTCAAAGACCTGTATCTTTTTTACAAACCAAATACAAAAAACAATATGTATAACATGTATAGTACTTGAATGGAATATTCAATTGGCCAAGAAATTTTATTTTTAATTCCATCCCCTTTTGGTTTACAGGGGTCTAAAAATGTCATTTTTGTCATTTTTCCAATTTTTGAGGGGCTATAATCTATAAAGGGCGCACAAATACACAGCAACAGTTACATATTCTTTTTAGCATGGTTCCAGTGATTAGTTTTTGCCGTATTTCATTTTGTGTTTCCGTCCCCTACGCGAGTTATCCCCCTTTGAAATGAGTAAAATTTTTACATTTGGTCGAACTAACCTGTTGCCATTATTTTAATTATTAACGTACAGCTACGTAACTCAGCATGTAAGACTATCAACTTATGCACTTTAACATCAAAGCGTTAAATTAACTGTCATAAATGTAATTCAAATAGATTTTGGCCAAAATGCAAAGGTCTAAAAGTCCCATTTTTGAATACGAAAATCACTTTTGATGATCTCCCAAAAATCAAAGTTGAGAGAAAAAATAAAAGAGGTTTTAAACATCTTTCATATGCAGCTTTTAGGGATATGAATTTCAAAAAAATTAAAAATGGTCGAGCGCAACCATCCGTCGAACCTGTATGGATTGACCCATAAAACAGAAAGAAAATGCTATTTTTCTGAATTTTATTTTACGTTTGGAAATCAAAAACCAATTTCGATTTTCTTCAAGCAAATAGTAGAAACACAGCTCTATATTCTTGAAAAATTTTAAAGTTGTCTGAATTTTCCCTCATTTGAATTTTTGTGTGTACGTGAAGGGGAAAATCATCATTTTACAAAATGTCACTAAGTTTAAAACTGATTTTGAAGACAAATGAATTAAAATACAACTTCAAAAGTAAGGTATTTCTTTTATGATACTTAGCACATTATTGGGTATTAATTTCATCAAAGCTAATGCATTCCTTAAAGATTGAAATTAAAAAATAAAATGCTTAATTATGAGAAAATTGAAATATTTTCAGTTTTGAGACTCGGTTAAAAGTTAACTATAATAACTTTGAAAATTTTACTGATATCAGATTGATTACCCTACTCCATAGATTGCAAAAACATATAACTTTTATGTTTTCATTAAATAGTTAACAAGATAACAAGCCTTCAAATGTGCAACATTTAGCATTTATGAGAATGCTGTTCAATTTGACCAATTTTCAATCGCATGTAACTATTTAAATAAAAAATTTTACGCAAAAATATTTTAGATATTTTTATATAGGCATAAAAGGAACCTGTATACCAAATTTCATAAAAATCTGTTACCATGCGACCACCACTTTTTTGCGAATTTTGCTCATTTCGCATGGAATGACCCATAAAGAACTAAACTTTTACTATATTTAAAAATAAAAAACTGTTTTATTCAACATGAAATGCTTTAAGATGCACAAAATGAATGATCAACGGGGAGAATGACATAAAATAAAACAACACCTTACGCACAGTATGCAGTAATAATAAAATGTTGCACTATAATAGTACTGTAGAGTAGATGCAGTGACATATTTATGAGTTAAAAAATGAAGATAATGGTGATTTATGCTCTATGATCAGATCGTCATTCTTAGGTAATACATTTTTAAATACGGTTGCTTCACCTTTTCTTTTATAACGTTTCAATTTGTGGCAACATCCTCTTAATGTTCTCTTAAATCCGTAATACAAGAGCAGCTTCCATTTTCATAATATTTACTTTGCTAGACTGCTCTGCAAACGTAGATGTTGAAAATAAGTTCTGAAAACCATTTCGAATATATTTTTGTTTTGACTTTTAATTGTACGCATGGAAGATTCTATCATATTTATTGTCCCGCTACCGTCGACGTTTTGTAGTTGTTAAAGCATCTCGAGAATCTTAGTTTTTTTTTTTTTAAATCAGAAACTTTCATTTTCTTCCCATCTTCACAAAGTTTAAATGAAGATATCACCAAGATACCAATATATTTCATCAACTTCAATATTTAGAATGAACAAAATAAATAAATGAAGGATGCTGAATGGTTATTTGGTGCACTAACAACTCGATGCGTTCATTAGTTTGATGTGGAAACTTTCGCTGGCAGTGATGCTTAGAGGGATGTAATAACATTCACGAAATCAATATTTAGTAGCCAATAACGAAGCCGATACTTCTTTCAAAAAAAATTCGTGTTGTGAACGAATAATTCGCGTTAGTTCTAAAATTTGTTACTCGTGCAAATTCGCGTTATAGCCATTTCGCGTAAGTCGAATCGCGTTGGGGCGGGAGTCGACTGTAGATGTAAAAAATTGAATAATACTGTTCAAGACAGATTTTACAATTCACAAAAAAGTGCAAGCATATAATAGACTGCAACCATTTACAAGTCAAATTTAAATTTTGAGAGTAATGAAGTTTGTTATGCTTCAATAGAGTAAATCTTAATTTTAATGTCCCCAAAGGTAATAACACTTATTTATTAAAAAGCGGGAAAAAAAGGCAAGTATAGAAAAATGAAATTTTTATATATTAATGGATTTTTGCTACAAACAAAAATTGTTCATAAGAAATATAAAAATACCTTTGTTTAAAAAATAAAAACAAATAAAACAATGAAGCACAAATGTGCAGGAACACTGCATACACGTGTTTTGGCGTTACAAGAAATGCCCTTTTCAATGCACAAAATGTGAGCTTATGGATTTAAAGACATTGGTCAGATTTTTTTGACGGATGTCTTTACATTCATTAGCTCACATTTTATGTACTGAAAAAGACGTTCCTTGCAATGCAGGAACACGTATCTGCAATGTTCCTGCACATTTGTGCTTTTGACGTTGTTTTATTTGCTTTTAAAAATTATTTATGTTTGGCGGGCTAGAACTATAAGAGATTGATATAATTTATTAAATCCAACTTGACTGATCATACCTTTTATTTATTTGTTTAAAATCTTTTTGTGAACTTTTTGACGCTAACAAAATTTTTTAAATAATGCGTCATGAAATTTCGGCTGGAATTTTGTTTTAAAAACTATTATATGGACATGAAGGTCTATACTACTATTCCAATGAGTTCAAAATTCATCACGTATGATGTGTCGGTGGCTCGTCTTACAACATAATTTGAATTCGGTACTCAGCCGAGTAGTGAAAGGCCAAGTACTCGGTACTCGGCCAAAGCTACTCGGCACGTCTCTAGTAATTTCTTAACAAAGAATCCGCCCACTGTCTTCTGGTTCAATCACGTTTGCTGTTTGAATATAGCACGGTCAATCTAACGCTTTATCATTATAGTTGAGCAGCAGTGGTGTTTTTACACTACCAAAACTTATTGTACAATGCCCCGATCGTATAAAATTAGGGGCGCCTTGCGGCGCCCCCTTAATTTTGTGTAGCATAGGTACACAGTGATAGAAGCACAAAATAGAGAATTATTAAAATTATTCTCTATTTTTTCCTAGGGCACGAAAACATTCCTCTTTCTAAGTCTCAATAACATTCGTTTCCTTTGTATGATTGAAGCAGATACAATTTCTCAGAATGTAACTGTTTAGAATCAAACAAAAGGTACTTCTTTGTCTAGTTCCCACTAAATTTGCTTGAATTCTGTCCCTGCGTACCGTGACGTAACCAGAAAAAAGTTTTAGGAGGGAACATTGAAAGAACAAAAAACTTTTTTTTATTGATCGGATAGGAAAAAAAGGTCCAAAGATGTTCGGCCTTTGGACCTTTGTTGAAACTTTTAGGTTTAAAAACGCGATTATAGGCCATGTTTATCGACGTTAAAGGGAGGGAGCTCAGAGACTGTTTCCGATCGATTATTTTTTTAAACAGATTAAAATCAATCCCTTCTCCCCCTGCCAGTTTTCGAAATTGAAGTTTCAAAAATGAAACTTAGAGAAAATTCGAAGATTTTATGGGTAGGAAGATCTAGAGCATTTCCCTGGAAAATTGTTCAAAATTATGCTCAAAAAATTTAAGCAATGTTTTACATATAGGGGCTATTCTACTTAAAATTTTTTTTTTGTAAGTGTCGTTTAAAAAACCCATTGTTTGTGCTATTAAGGAAAGGCGGTACGGAGGACCCTTGCACAAATATTTTCTTAAACTCAAGTATTAAAACGCAATTGTAAGACCACATTTTGTAATATTAGGGCCAGTGATTTTTCGAAATGCAAAAAAACAAAAGCTCCAAATACGCAATTCTTAGCGATTTTCGATGTTGTTGAGTACTTGTGGGCTTTTCCCTAAAACTTACAAATGTTTAATGCAAAGGAATGCCATCTTTGTTCTTAACATATATAGAAGCTAGTATTGAGTTGGTATAAGTAAAACCAAAAAACTCTTGAAAAGAATTATTCGATGAGTCCAGATTGATATTTAATTTTAATAACATTTTACTTCGATGAATACATTTTCTATTTATAATCAGCAAATTATTTATTCGTGTTCTTAGTTTGATCAATATGAATAACTAATTCAGTTTTTATTGTTTGTTTTTTATCTAGTGGGAAAATCTAGTGGATAAATATTTGGATTTTTAACATTTCCATTTTTCAAAAAGTTTTTGCGGCATTAATGTTTCACAAATATTCGAAACAGATTCATTGCTTGCGTTTTAATTTGTATTATGCATAGCCCTCTGATTGTTCTGTTCATTAATAAGTAAAAAAAAAAAAAATCAAGTATAACGTGTTCACGCGTATTATGCACTGATATTATAACTAACTTGATTTTTCTGTGTGTATAGGGGGGGGGGAGTCAGGAAACTTTCGCCCCGGGCGCCATCAGCTCTTCGGACGGCCCTGCTTCATACGCTGTAACACGGAAATATCACGGGCATGAGGAAAAGGAAACGAAAGCTCAGCCCGTGATTTTGACAGTAGCGAGCGGGAAGGGGTTAAAAAAGATGAAACAGAAAAATCTCACTAAACGTATGATAGAAGCTTTCAACTTCTCTTGGTTCTTCCGTTCTTATTGTATTATCACAAAATCATAAGAACAAAAAAAAAAAAAAAGGAGTCCTTTCGTATCTTGAATATGTCTTTCCCTTTACGAAATTGTTTCCGGGAGACAGGAGACATGACCGAGTAATTTGGTTGTAAATGCAAGAGAAAGTGCAAGTGCCTTTCCCATTCTTGATTTTATTATGATATTCAATTTTATCGAAGTAGAGAGGCATAAAAGAGCACTGCATTTGCAAGAGATGGAGATTTCTTTCCCTTTTGGGGGGAAGGAGGAGATGTGGCAAATAGGTAGCGCTCTGTAAAACCTAGCCTGAAGATTTTCTACCCAGAATTTAGCTTGGGTTATGATGTATACTGAAGGTTTGTCCCTTGTTAATAATACCTGAATGTGAATAATCGTGACGTTTTAGCTATTCCATTTTACCGTTGCTGTTTATTTGAGCATTTGTTTATTCAACACACGGGGGTGCATCGTTTTGTTTAGAACCAGAAACGTTCATCAAGGAAGATTTCGTTTCCTGGTTTTAAAATGCTCGATGGTGCTTTCGCATCTCTTCGAGGAGACTCAGCTGAAGCTACTCTATAATTAGAGGTTAGTTTATCATAAGAAGTTATGAACATAGAAAAAATTGTTTCTTTCTTCTTCTCAGGACAGTATTATTCAGTTTTTATTCAACCGTTGCTACTTTTCTTTGCTTGTAGGGAACAATTCCTGTTGTCATAATAATCTAAGGTGATAGGAAGGCTTAATTTCTAACAAAAGTGGGCTGGAGCATATATTCTTCAGAACTTGTATTCATGAATAAATAGTTAAAGATTATGTATAATCTGCTAAAATGCACCGAAAAAGAAAATTACAGGAGCTCACCATCTAATGATCTCACATGTAATTGAGACCTGGCATTAGCATTAGCATCCCACAGACCCCTGTACCTTCCAATTTTCCTGTTAAAACCTGGCAGTGACGGCTAAACACTACGTTATTTTTTTAAGTTCAATTGTTAAAGGTTTTAACTATCGGTCATAAGCTTATGTGTTTCCCTACTACTGTAGGACAGGTTTTCTATAGCAATTTTCCCCCCTGCTTATTTGTATTTTCACTGAACGTTGGCTCTTTTTTTAGCCAACTCGTCTCCATTTATTGTGATTAGAGTTGCTCTAAAAAAAAAAAGTAAAATCGCAATACAGTCGACACCCGCTACAACGCGATCCGACTTACGCGAAATGGCTATAACGCGAGTTTTTTCATCAATAAAGAATTTTAGACATAACGCGAATTTCTCGCCAGCAACTCGAAAATTTTCGGAAGGGAATTACGGTGGCCGTATCAGCTTTGTTATTGGTTACTAAAAATGTTTTTTCGTTAATGGACTTTCATCTCTTTAGCATCACTGAGAGCGGAAGTTCCCACACCGTACAAGTCTGATACATCGCTTATACAAATAATTACTCCTCATTTTCCATTTTTCATTCTAAATCTGAAAGTTGTTGAAATATAATGACACCTAAGAGCGCTGTTTCAACTTGTGAATATATAGAGAGAAAAAGCTAAAGTAGTGTTTCTGACAGTTAAAGAAAAACTTCAGATTATGTGCTTGAACAAATGCGTCGAAGGTGGCACAGCAATTAGGTATGAGTGAATCTTCCATATGGGCAATTAAATGTCTAGAAAAAGAAAGTCCGTAAAAGTTCATCTAGTATCTAAGCAAAATGTAAAAATTATGAAAATGGCAGCTGTTCTTTTACTGTGAATTTAAGAAACCAGGAAAAGGGGTGTTGCGTTGCTATAGATGGAAAGATTATAAAAGAACTAGTGAAGCAACTGTATTGTGTATTTGAAAATATATAAGAATAACGGTTTGATCATGCAGCATAAATCATCATACTCACTTTTTTTAAGTTACAAACATCATTACTGGATCCACTGTACAGTAAAACTATAGTGCATTTGTTTTTCTTCCTTCATACTGTACGCACCGTACTGGTTTATTGTATGTCTTTCTTGTACATTGATTATTGATTTTGTGCAGCGTAGCAACATTTTATACTGAATAAAACGTTCTTTTTAAATTTAGAATACAAATAAAAATTCAGTTTTTTATGTAAGAAACAGTACTGTATAGTTAAGAAATGGTTTTTAACAATTTGAGGTGGTGTTTACAAATGTCTAAAATAATTGAATTTGTTTATAAAAGTTTTTACGCATACCCTTTTTTACAACGCGAAATTTCGACTTATGCGAGGGGTCTTTGAACGCATTCCTCGCGTAAGTCGGGACTTGACTGCATATGGGTCTGTAAAAGTAAAACGCTGGACACTTTCAGGATTTTCAGAATCAGAGAGCAAGGTTCATCTCTTTGTTGAGAATTCTGCGCGTGAACTTGCTTCGCGCCAGGAAACGCAGTGGCCCTTCTGCAAAACTGCGATTGGAACGTAGTCGAAGCAATTAGAAAAGTCCGTTTCCGGAAAATAGTTTTTGCGGATACGATAGGATGGTGTGTGCTTGTTTGTTTGGACACACACACTCTCTTCAACGCGTACTCGATGAAAGAATTTCCGCCTTTTGCACGCTGGCCTACTTGGGGCCATCGTTAATTTTTTGCGCAATTAAGAGTCGGGTGATCATTATCAGATGGCTTTTGCAATTAAGAGGCAGATATTCCCCCTTCTGTCTTTCTTTTTCGTTTTGTATTTGCAGTTAATGAATGGGTTGTATGTTTGTTTTTTCAACCTTAATGTTGATCGCTGGGTGAAATGCTTTTCTGTCGCAATGTCTGGGTGACTGGAATGTAGTTTGCGACGGCTGATGTTTGTTTGTTGTAGTTAAGGTTTTGAAGTCGATTTTTTGTTGTCTTGCACATTTTCACATAAGGGTTTTCTAAGAGATCTATATTTTAACAACTCGAAAGAATGTATTTAGTTTAGTGGGGTGAGGTGGGGGTTAACTTCTAAAAACTGCATCCGCCTTTCGCTAGGTGTGTTTTGGTCGCTAAGTTTAGAATCCGTAGACTAGAAAAATATTTGATGTTTTAGTTTAGTTGGAAAATATTGTGTTCATATCTTTTGAATCACCTAGTGGTTGCATATTAATTGAAAGACCTTAAAAGCAATGAGTTACACCCAGTGTTGACTGATGTGTTTATTTATTAGCTTCAGTGTCATGATTGGATAACTCATCTGCTATCAATATGTTACATGCTCAAAAACTTCTTTTATAGTCAACTTCTGGAAGAAGTTGATGAATAGGTAGAAACGATTTTAATCTGCATGCATTCTTTTCTCCGACTGTTGGTAAAAAGTACAAATTTGCAAAGCAAATTGTATTTCCATGATTTGGTAATAGCAAGGAATCTCTTCTGGAAATAGTGGTTGTATGAACTATCACTCGCAAACACCAATAGAAAAAAGAAAATTCATTAATATTTTGGGAGAAAAAAATCTATCCTTGGTAAAAATATCTGTGTTGAAGGTCTTGCTTCACTTTAAGTTTGAATATTAAACATGGTATTATTTTCAGAATTCCCGTTACTAGCCTGATTCATTCTTTTGCGTAAAGTATTGTGAAAACTTCTTTGATGCATCACTTAGAATGTATTGTGAATATACACACTCCAATGAACAATAAAGTTTCGCTTCCATTGCTCAAGTGCTGCTATAAAAGCAATTTCAAATAATTCAGTTGCGCAAAAATGGTTTAAAATTTTTGATAATGACACCCCCAAGTTCATACCTTTTAGCAAGAAGTCTTAGGATTACCAGGAGTGTCCCTCAAACAAATACAATGGCTCAACACCCCAATTACCACAAAGACCCTCTGATAACGAGAGCCCCCTCCCCACCACCCAAGAAAAAAATATAGCCCTGAAAACATCCCCTTAGAATGTTAATAGTGCAGTCTGCGCTCTCCTTGTTGGACACTCCTTGATTTGTCGCAATGCTTAGGTGAAGTGGTTACTATTTCTCATGCCTAAATTTGAGTTCTGGTCCCCTGAATGAACGATAACTTGTGACAAATAGCTTGAATCTTTCTTGACTAAAATTTAAGGTGATTTAAATGGCGCTACTTTACTTTTTTAAATAAAACAATTTTTGTATCATCGGAGTGGTTTTAATAGCATTGAAATAGTTGAAAATAAAAGAGTTAGTGAGGATTATATGAGTGAAAATTATGGAGGAAATAAAATAGTGTACATCCTATTCAGGGGCGGATGCAAGGGGAGAGTCATGGTGATCATGCCCCCCCCCTCCCCTAAACTTTCGACAATAGTTTCCGTCCACATTGAGTTCAAATACTTAAAGAATGAAATGTAGACGATTTCAGTTTCAATTCATTAATTGTTTTTAAAAATGAATATTCGAATTCCTTGAATATCGTAACTCCTTCTTTCAGTTGCTTGTGAAATTAATTTATAACGTTTATGCTCTATTAGATGCTTTATTTCTGATCGATTTGTTGACTTTTATTTGAACCCAAGAAATTTCAGAAATTTTTCGTACCCAAAACCATAGGTTCGTTTATGTTTGGAGGAGTGGGGTGGGGGGGGGGGTCAGTCTTCAGCATAACATCCCCCTCTCCTACCAAAATGGTAGTCCGTATCCGCTCCGATCCTTTGTTGGCACTTCCGAAAATGATCTCTCAGAAGAGGCCGTTGGCCGGAGTAAGAGGGAGGAAAAAGGAAAAAAAAAAAAACCCTCTTTGATGAAAGAATATCTGTGCTTGTAATTTGTTGGTCAAGTAAGCTATTGCGTAATAATTACATTTGAAGTATGAGAATCGAGCTTTTATTGAGCTATGGTTTCCAAGGACGTCTGGGATAGCAGGTGCATTTATTTAACTACTGGCTAGCAAGATTATGGTATTTTGCAATGCCAATCCGACGGAGGCACTTTTTGCCGATACATATCAGGCAGCTTCGTTCCGTAATTTGCAATATCTATGCATATAAACAAAAATATCAAGGTCATCTAATGGCTTTAAGTCGAGAGGAGGCCACTTAGGTGGCTTTCTACGCTGTCCAAGGTTCTTTTCTTGTAAAACTGGATGAATTTCCGAAAAGGACTATAATTGAGGTTTTATTATCACTTTTATCGGAGTTAATTTTTAACGTTTGCCAAGGTTACCAGATTTTTTAGTTTTGGTATGTGAGAAGTTTTTATGTTCCGTGAAAAAGCTTCGTAAATTCTTTGCTGGAATCAAGCGTATTTAAGGGGTTTTTTCGAAGGGGGAAAATGGTATTTAGGTGAAACTCTGAGAATTAATCATTCACTTAAAACTGTTAGGTTTCTGGTGTTCGCATTTTTTTTCTTAATTTTCTCAAATATTATCGCGACTCAAAAATCATAATTTTGAATTTTTTGCAAAATAGTTACTTTCCTATCTATAGGGGTGCCCATAACGGGAGGGAGGGGGGCCTCTAAGATTGAGCCAGCGACGTTTCCAGGGGGGTTTATTTCACAGGGTTTCTGATCTCATTTGGTGTGGGTTGGGGGCTTCATAGTATTTAGGTTGGAGTCCGCTATCGCTTGGGGGGAGGGGGAGCATTCTTACTATTAGCTATGTAGAGCAGGTAAGAAAATAAGAACCTGGCCTTCAAAAAAAAAAAAAAAAAAAGGAAAGAAAATTGAAGTTGAAATGTGTGCAACAAACCTTCCATAAACACAAAACTTGGATAAGCTTCTTGCATTGCTAAAGGGGAGTCTTGTAAACCTTGTAAACCCGAAACATGTGTATATGCATTTTTTTTCTTGCGAAATTCGTGCTTTTCAAACGTTGTTTTCGTTTCGGCTCCAAGGCATTTTTGTGTTTTTACTCTGAGTTATTTTGATATTTCAGTGAATGACTGATGCATAAAAGCTTTTGATGGAAATTCTTGCAATTTTCTGGATTTTTTTTTTTTAATGATAGTGTGAATTAAAAAGGATTTTGTTGTGAATTATTTTATTATGATTTGTTTTTGAACTTACTTATTATTTAAACATGTGTTTTTAGGTGGAGCATATATTTTATTTCCATCTTTATAAATTAATGTTTTGTTTGTTTTTGTAACGGTTTTTCGGTAAAGGTGAGATCTACGGATCAAGGTTTCATTGCAACGCATCCGGAATATGGATTGAGATGCAGACCATGACATGGCGGTTACTGCTCACAAAGTTAGGCAGAAACAAACCCAATCATTTATCCGTATCTCATAGTTGTTTGCTTAATTCCTCAGTCTAATGAATGCAATTTCAGTTAACGCCCTGAAGTGTTTTTCGTACTTAGTTGTACCATTCATTAGGATGTGAATGAATCAGCGAGCATGGGTGTTTCGTAATCATACCGACACAAAGAGATTTAATTGAATATTAGACTGTTGTAAATATTTGATATGTTTTTGAGTTGTTCATTTTTCGTAGAATGATTTCAGTGGTGCGATTTATTTTTTCACCGGAAAGCGTATCAAGTTGTTTTTTAACCGACTTCAAAAAGGAGGCGGTTATCAGTTCATACCGTATGTATGTTTTTTTTTTGTTTGTCCACTCATAGCGTCCCACCTAGTGAACCGATTTTGATGATTCTTTTTTTAATGGATAGAGGATGGCTCAACTTAGGTCCCATTACTTTGTTTGACCATATTTGTTCGTTAGAAAAAAAAGTTATGGGCAAAAAACAGTAAATTTCCCTATTAAATGATTAAAATGATATTGTAGCGAAGTTCGCACTTTTCATCCGTGGATAACGGTGGCTCAGTGGTAGAATTCTCGTCTCCCACACGAGCGATCCGGGATCAAATCCCGACTAGGACAAAGTGAATTTTACTAAAATTTCGTTTCTACTGATTCCCGTATTTTCTCGAATGTTCTATTAATTTCTGTATCTTTTCAAGTCTGGAAAGTTCCAGCACTTTTTCCAAGTTGTATATCAGGAGATGTAACGTTCATTCGTGGTTCTGAATAAAGATCTCGAGTTGCGACTAACGAGTATTCGCTTCATTTGGCTTTCAATTGTCTTCGCTATCTTCATCTACGCGACAATATGAAACTCATTGTTATAAAAATTTGGTGTCATATAACTGTAACATTAATAGTAATTGTAATGATAATTTTGAATAAAGGCTTTTCTAAAGCAATACAGTGATATAGAGCCGCACTTCTTACTAGGTAACTTCTTACTTTTACTGAAATATCTACATTTATACTAAAAAGAATGAAATAAAAAAATTTTGAAAAAAAAAATAGAACCGACTTCAAAATTGCTCTAAAAAGTGAAAAATAATTTTATTCTTTAAACACCATCGATAATACTTTTAAACATAATTTTTGAAGTTGGCGCAAAAGCAAAAAGTAAAATCCATTGTAACCTTGCTTCGTTCATATTGTTATCAAAAAATCATCCAAACTTAGGAACGAAACATTTATATCGTTACTCAAATATGCTGTCATCAATGCGTAATGCATGTGGTAGAGAAGAAACTGGACGTGGTTAAATTTATACTTGTAGTTGAGTTATGCTGTGAATGATTTTATCGATCGTTTTTGCGCCAACTTCAAAAATTATGTTTAAAAGTATTATCGATGGTGTTTAAAGAATAAAATTATTTTTCACTTTTTAGAGCAATTTTGAAGTCGGTTCTATTTTTTTTTTTTCAAAATTTTTTTATTGAGCCTTTGGTGCGTGCCGTTGGTAGTAGTTTTCATTACGATTGGGCTCATAAAATTCACGAGACCTGGGCAAAAAACGCAAGATTTATTTCTTAAAATGTGTTCACTATTGTAAATGTTACTATTGTAGCTAGTCTATTATTAATCTTAGAAATGACGTAGTAAAAAATGAAAAAATATAATGGAATCGATCCCTTAATTGTTATTTCTTTGGATAAATTTTTTTTTAAAATAATAATAATAATAAAAATAAAGAAGTGGATATCCGTTTAATTCAGTAAATTACAGCCCATTAGCCCCTAAAGCCGAAATACGTGAAATACACCGCCAGCTCAGTCATTTCCAATCCTCGACTGGAAATGACTGAGCTGGCGGTGTATTTCACATCCGTTTAATTGTTTGCTGCAAATTAATATAAAAAACATGAACGACAACAAAACAGATAGGCTGGAAAAATTTACGACATAAAAACAGAAATTAAATTCAAAGCTAGAGCATGGAATTCTTCTGTTCTTTTTTTTTTTTTTTTTAATTCTACTCAACCACAACACGAGATTTAAAATAGTTGCAGCAAGAACTTAAAAAAGAGCCTCGTCTAAAATTCTTTGCCTAAAAGTTATTTTTTAGTGAAAATATTGTGTTATATCCCTGAAACAACTTAATAAATTTGTATTTTTCATCAAAAAAGCCCGAAATTTCAAACAAATCCCTACAACAGAAAGTAATAGAAACCCAAGATCTGCCAGCCCTGACTACACACACGTTATGAACCCCTAACACACTATCACCCCCCCCCCCAAGGGCGGCAAATAGGGGGGTCAAGAGGGGGCGGTCGCACCCCAAATTTTTTGAGCAGAATGATAGAAAATGGGTGATTTCAATTTATGTAAGTTGGAAATCAATGTTCATTAAAGGAAATCTCGCTGGTTCTCAGCAACTATTTGATGAAACTCGACACATTCTCAGACTAGAAAAAGTGTTTTTCGTTATTTGGTTGATTGACTTAGAAATTCATGAAGCTGACTTAGGAATTCATGAAGTATTTTCGACTTTTTCAGAACATAGAAAACTGGTAGAGAACCATGGTTAATTTTAACTAAAGAAGACATTGCCTCATATAGGCTAAATATTTCACACTTGTGTGCCCAGTGTAACGATGGTATGTCTAATATGAGAGGCTCATGAAAAGTGGTGTGGCAGCATGGTTTTCACAAAAAAATTCCTTGATATTTTACATTCACGTTTACGCTCATTTTTTAAGTGTATATTTATTTAATGAGTGTTCATCGCTTTCTTCTGCTAGAAACACGTTTCAGCTGCTCAATACATTATAATGCTTTCACAGAAACTTCTTAAAAATTCATGTGATTATTGAATAAAAAAAGACATATCAACCAAATACCTCTTACGGGGCTCTATAATTATGCAATCGCGGAGTGACACAAGATAATCTTCAAGAGTTAAAACCATAAAAACATTTCTCTATAACTTCAAAGCAGTGATTTGACGACTGGAAGAATTATTGCAAAACGATTCTTTCAACGGTGAAAAAGCTCATGCTGTTTAACATGAATGACTTTGTTTGAATTGTTATCCAATTTGTTTGCATCGGAAGAAGGTTTTTGAAAAATGCTTTACTCTATCAAAATCTATATCTTCAATCCGCTACTCGACTATTCAAACCACAGTTCAATCTACAATTAATCTGTGCACCCTACTACCACAGTTCAATCTACAATTGAAACTGAAAATAGATTTTTTATAAATGCATATTTCAATCAATCGTGAAATATTTCAAAAAAATTCTTCCTCCAAGCCAAGAGGCGAGAAAAAAAAAAAAAAGGATTGGATTTTGTCAAATTGGATTTGTCATTTTGGTGTTGAAAAATAAAATGTTTCAACTGTGAGTAAAATTTTTAGCGTGAGGCAAGAAAAGTTACAAGCAATATACCGACAGAATGGTTTTCACATCCAGAGACTGCAGCTTCGTCCTTGTTATGGACTCATAAGTCTGGAATAGTGAATAACAGAGCTGGAGGCAGATGATGTTTCATTGAAGCTGAGAGCGCCGACATGACTAGATTATTCAATGATGAAAAGTTTAAGCCCCTCACAGTTTTTGAAGTAGCCTGGGTGATTTTGAAGAGCAAGATATAAAAAGTGTTTTCATACATAACTTTGTGTTACTTCAATTATTTTTTAACTATTACAATCAGCTCAGCTAGTAGAGAAAGATTTTTTTTTAATGTCTCAGGAGGTTAGAGAAATATTTTCGAAGCACAAAGGGGAGGGGGGGGGGGGACTTTTTCATTTAGCTGAACTGGCAAAACAGCACGACATTGGGCACTGATAGATTAGTAACACGATTCCCCTGCTCTTCCGAATTCCAAAAATCATGCATTATAACTTTTCCGAAAGGTATAAAAATTTTAGTAGCGAGATGCATTGTATGATAACTTTTTAGTCAATGAATCAAAATTTTAATTGTTTCCAAATACTAATTTTATTCATACTAAATCGATTTTACAACAACTTCTTGTTAGCTAATGTGTTTAGTTTCTCTTTGGGGTTATACATATTTAAGAAACTCGACCCCCCAAATGAAATGGTGAAATGCCGCCCCTGACCCCCCCCTCCCCCCGACTATCACATGTTATCAGACAAGAAAGTTCATATTCACCGAGTTATAACAGGGAAAAGATAGGGGATTTCAAGCAAAAAAACCAATATTGAAAATTATTGTGGTAGACTATAAACCTATGACCGTTCTTCCCTCTGGACCTTCAATTGGATATAATCAGGGCCGACGAGAGGTAATGTCAGCCTAGTCGAAAACTAGGGGCGCGGCTCCGAATCGGAGTAATTTAAATTTGGCAAGTTTTAATGCGAAAAAGGGAGCCGTCCTGGCTCTCGGCAGGGGCGTGCACAGAAATTTTGTGGCCCGTCACACATGATTTTTACGGGCCTCTCTCCATATTACCTATTCTAGATCACTACATATATTTCACCCTTATTTTTAAGATCTCGGGCCCTCTTTATCTTCGAACCCTGGCCTCTCCCCGTGTGCACTCCCCTGGCTCTCTGCTGCCCTTAATAATATAGCAACATAACTTAAAACAACCATATGGGCCAAGGGTGCCCATATGTGGGGGGGGGGGGACTAGTGGGGCCTAAGCCCCTCCTTTTTTTTTGAAATTAGAACTTTTTTTGCTTTTAGTACTTTTTTGTTTGCAAAAATGAAAAAAACATTTCTTCTCCAGCAATTAATTAATAAGTTATTAAAAATGTCAAATTTTAATAACTCTAATCTCTATTGAAATCGATTTCTATGGGGAAAATATCCTGCTAAACCATTTGGAAAATACCTGAGCCCCCCCCTCCCTACAATTTTGCATATGGGCGGCCTTCATATGGGCGGAGTTAGATCTTGTGATCACAGATAATTTTGGCCCTTCTGCGGCATGCAGATTTTTCGAGGACCTATCAGACGCATCGGTAGAAAGGGTATTTCTGCTCTTGAATGTAATTTGTGAACTAGCTGGAAAATCACAGTTATATAAACCGCGGATTTTAATGCTGTGCCGATTGTAAAAGTAAATTGCGTGTTAAATTCTGCTTGGAATTTATCCGCATTTAATATCCGCACCAGTGCACTAAACCAAATTTGTGCATTAAAAATGTAAAAGTTACTACATCAATTTCTTCTTTTTCTGCGCGTTCATATCTGCTTTTGTCGGTAAATAAGCATAAAGTGTAAAAATGTGGGGCATTTTTCTTTTTCTTTTGGTACGAATGCAGTTGCCAAAGATTGTCATGCTTTGATGAAAAATAAATTAATACAAATGGTCTCCTTATATAACTTGTTTTTTTCATCTTGAAGACTGGGCATTTTTTTCGAGATTTCCCACTTATTCTCGATCATCAAGACCCACTGTGTCGTCTCGTTTGTATTGATATTTTAAAGAGTAATGTTTTGTTGAAGTTTCGCTGTCTCTCAGTTGAGTTCTTGCGGATTTCAGTGAAGCGGTCACTTCCTCCGAATACGTGACATGTCGCCTAGCGTGTTGAAGGAATATTTCCTCTTCATTCAAAAGCAAGCACAAGGTCAGACGCCTACGCAGATGCCCGTGCCTCTTATTTCATTCTCGTCCCTTCTTTCTTTTTTTTTTTTCCATTGGGATGACTTGTGATTGGAGTCATTCTCTTCGAGAACGCCGAGGAGTCGTGCTGACAAGAAACATGCTAGTTTCGTAGAATTAGACGTGACTTTTGCAGGGTTTCATTAGTGGTGTCAAACTTTCGAAAATGGGGAGTTAATTTATAAGTTGTAAAGGAAAAACTCTTTAAAAAGAGAGAGAAAGGGAAAGTAGAAAAAGAGAGAGAGAAAGAGAACGAGAAAAGCAATGAGTTTGAACATCTTGAGCTCCAAACGTTACAATTGCAATTATGTCGCACCCCATCAAGGAAAGTGACACAACTTAAAACGTGGTGGCCTGATCGGTGAGACATCGAACTTGTGACAGGAGGGTACTTGGTTCGATCCTATCCGGTCGAATATCCACCATCTTCATTAAGGGTGACTGGGGGACGTTAAATATGCTCGTGGTCACTAAGTCCTCCAAGTCCTTCCGCTTCTGGTCTTGGTTCTAAATTATCGAACTGTCCATAGATGGCGCTGCCATCTATCGTGTTGTCTCAGCCAAATAGGACTCCTAGAAATAGGCGCCCGATTAAGCGGAAGCCGAACCTCTCTGCCTTGAAATCGAGTAGCATTGCTACTCGAGCTCCGGTTCCCGAGTGGCATAAATAACAACAACAATTCAAAATTTAAGAAAAACGTACCAGCTACTGATTTAAAATCTAAGTTTAATGCTCTTCCTTGCCACAAAACTCGCACAAATTAAACTCACATAACTGGTGCATATTGACGTAAAAACGATTTTAACAATGGTGACGCATCTTAAAATTTCATAATTTAGAAGAAAAATTTTCGAACTGTAAGTATCGCATTATTCATTTAAGATGACAAAAACTAACCGATAAAAATCATATCATAAATTTTTTGCGCGTGTTGTAATATTTGACACTAAATCGCTTAAAACTACAATGCGTAAAACCTTGATTTTCTCCATTTTTTCAGCTGTGTCACTTTCCTTGCCGAGGTGCGATGTGCTAAAAAGCATGAATTTATTTAGTGCCTACATATGAGTTCAAATCTGTAATTATGTTACTTTTTAAATGTTATTCAAAAGTTTGAAACGGTGTTTGAATTTTAAGTCCCACCATACGTTTTCTGAAATTTTAGTTGGATCAGTCAAACAAATGCTACTTGAAAAGCTGAAACTCCTCTTTTTTATGCGGAGAGGAAATTCCTCTCCGAAATTTTTATGGAGCAGATCGTAATTTTTTTGGATAAAAAATATCTGCATTATTTGACTGTTTCAGCCTTTTGGTTATTCCCAGATAGTGAAAGTTCGGCTTTGATGTCCTCCTCTACTCCCACATCAGGGCTTGTTTTGCATGGGACCTCACAGGAGCTCAACTCCTTCACTTATTTTGAATTTTATGTGAATTTTTAAGCTATTCGGTTATTTGATGTTCGAATATTCGGCTTGCCATTGTGCTTAATTCTACTTCTTTTTTACCTACTGATAATAAGATATTAGTGATAGTAGATATTTTTGTCACTATTATTATAGTTGGGATAGTGGTGTACATAGCACTCCCGCGACCCCTGCGGCGTGAGGGAGCGCAAGAGGTATGAGGGCGCACGCTCTGCAAAAATAGCACTATTTATAATAGAGAAAAAAATGAAATGGGGAGGGGGTGAGTGCACTTATAACTCTTGCGGGGGGGGGGGACACCGAAGTCTATGTATACTATTGAGTTGGGGCAAACTGTTCTTGGCAGCGTTGCAAGGTTCTAATATCTAAAGCTACACCAGATGAAATATGAAGCAGTGAGGAACAAAGGATGCAAGTCTCAAAATTTTTAATTTTGAGACTACATGTACAAACGGTAAGAACCTACTCTCTGCGTTGGTGAAAGGAATAGTACTAGCAGCCCTGCTAAGTTCTGCTATACAGTATGATTAGAAAACTAAATAAATAAATAAAAATAAATGAGAGCCTACCTAGGATCTGAACTTCAAATGCGTTTTTCTCGAAACTTAAGGTTCTCTTGAATCCCGTTGCTTCTCATTGCCACATATTCTCTTAAGTAGACGTGTAGTCTCATTGACATCTCGGTTGTTTGACATTCGAATAATCGACTCACCTGTGTAGTAAATTCTACTTCTTTTTCACCAACTGATAATAAGTGATAGTAGGTACTTTAGTACAGTGGCGGACACAAGGGGGGGAGGGAGAGTCATGCCCAACCCCCAACCGCGGAGAAAAATTTGAATGTTTGCTTGAAAAAAATAAAAAATATCGAAACCATGGAAAAAAGTAAATATTTCAAGAATTCAATTTTTTTGAGCATTACATGAAGTGGTGGGTACAAGAAAAATGGGGGAGGGGGAGTCATGGGAGTCATGACTCCCTCCCCATCTGTGACAGCACTTTTTAATCTGTTATAAGGTTCATTGCATTTGAGGAGTGAAAATGACTGCTTGAAAAAAAAAATAATAAAATAAATAAATAAAATAAAACTTAAAACTTGACCGAGACCACAAGAGAGAGTAAATAATTTTTGAATTCCTTTTTTTTTTGGGATATTACATGTCACTTTTCTATCTAATGATTTATACGTAGGCAGTAAAATAACTCTGCTTGACATAGTCTCTTCTTCGCTGCAGCTGTTTTCAGGCGCCAGTATAATGAAATGTAACAACGAAATCTGCCGCCCGATCGCTTTTAGAATCAATTTAATCGCTGATAGTTATTGTAATGTGTAAATATTTTTATGTAAAGTCTCTAGATTTTTCTTTTCTGTAGTGATTGTTAGATAGTTTCGTTTTTGTTCGTGCTGAGTTTATTTTTACACGAGCTGTAATAGTTTAAATCAGCGTTTTGGACTTAGTGTCGGGCAAGAAATGTAAAATTTTAGTGTCGTGTTTGTCCAAAACCTCGTTATACGAGGGTTCCCGTAAATTGCCCCATCGAATTGGAACGAAACTGTGCTGAAAAGAGCCGCGTTTGTTAGAAAAAGGACTACCTGTAACAAAAATAATGAAGCGTTCGAGTGACAAAACATCGTTGTCTTTTTTGAAAAGTTGAAAAATACTAATGAACATAAAACCGATGGAAGCATATCCGGAGTTCTTGTATCAGGCTCTGTGACTGCGAAGTCTTCATTCGCCTCTGATTTTTCTACAATTGAAAAGAATCTGTGAGTGTTCATCAATGTCCGACTTGTATTCATAAAATATTTCATTTTAAAGAAGATTTTCGCCGCATTTTTTACTATTATCCATAGTGAAGTTTATTAATTTTAATATTTGAAATTAAGTTTTCAACCTACTTTTGGCCGATTTTGTGCTTTTGTTGACATCTAAGGAAATTTAAGTTCAAGAAAATTGTCGTACGTAAGACTACATTCTTGAGCATGACTCCCCGTAAAACGAAATCCTGTATCCGCCCCTGCTTTAGTATCATTATACATTTACTGTTTTTTTTTTTTTGCAACAGGCTTAATTTAAAACAATAGTAGTGTAAGAGCGTTTTCAGAACTTGTGCACGTACCTAGTCTTAATTCCGTGGAAAATGTAGAAATTTGTGTAAGATCAAAATGAGGCCTAATATAGCTGAGGTTCCGTGATGCAAATTAAGTCCCGGTACTTTGTGTATTGTTCTAGTGTTGTGAACGTCAAAGAACTTTTTCTCTTTATACATTTACTTTGTTCTGATAATATGTGCCTTTTCTGTTTCTAGGGGCTCCAGGCTTACGGATGGTTCAGAACAACAGTACAACCCCCGTGCACGTCCAACTTCCAATGCACACTAGCCCTCTTATACATCAATATATGGACGAGACTGGTAACTTCAGGCAGTATTATTATGGGCCTATGTCAGTGCCAGTCGGACCACATTATGTGAGTAGTTGGTGTTTGGAAATTCTTTTATTTATTTTTATCTTTGCCAGTTTATTTAATTTCATCTGCGTTTCATGAATTGTCCCCCCCCCCCTCTTTCATTTTATGTAAAATTTTCATTGCAATTTCTAAATACTTCACGAGTTAGTGAACTTTATTGTGCTTGAGCTTTCTGTCTGTCTCTCTCTCTCTCTAATAACTACCTTCTTACAACTATGATTGTTGTTACTACCTCTCAAACATATTCCAACTAAAGTAACTAAGATGCGAAATTAGGAGTCATTCCACATAGTTGCAGAGCACAATATGTATCTTCTATCTTCTTTATTGTTCAGGGAGCATGTTAGCTCAACTGACGTTCTAGTTCTAGGCTAGTGGCCAGACACGTCTTTTAAGGGGTCAGGATCTATAATATCATCATCATCAATCATTGATCTGTAATATTTAACATTCCATGCACCCCTTTTTGTTTTCATATCATTGCATGTGTTTATTTGTGTCACATCATCAAATTGAAGTCAAAAAAAAAAAAAAAGTTTGCTTACCATCGTTGGTAATGTTAGAAGAAGGGACGATGTTCATAGACTTTCAGTTCCGTAATTATATCTAACTTAAGTCCCAAATGATCTTTGATGATCTGGCCGGATATGTTTCGAGACGGAAGTCCAAAACATTGATGACCAACATGTGAAAAACAGGATTATGTGTTAAGGATTAAAAAAATAAATCATTTGCCCCCTTTCTGGACCCGACCTTGGTGCAATTTAAACTCTGTGGAGCAATTTCCAAAATGTGGCAACACGGAAGATGTACTGAATTGCGAAACGAAGAAATATCTGGCGGTAGAAGAAAAAGAAGTGTTTCTAAATATTAGTTGAATTCAAATAGAGGATGCTAATGTGTTTCCTGCTCAACAAGTTCTATGAGCTTCATTTTTTTTTCTCAAATGTTTCATGACAAATTAGCCGTCTCACTACACTCTCCTGTTCAAATAAATTAGCAAACGGTTTTAACACATGGTAGCTGTAACATAACCAGAAAAAACAAGAAAAAAAAGGGCGTGGAACTGCCACTTACTTGATGAAGAAACGTCAGTTTCTTTCACTTCACTTCAAAAAAAAAAATCACGACGTCAACAACCACTACATTTTCCAAGCCTAAATACACATCCTCCCCTTCCTCCTTATCTTTCCCCCTTTTTATAAAGAAGTTGTCTTAGATGTGCTGGTTAGGATTTTCCCCGCGTTCTAAGATCCGGTCCGGGACCAATGTATCCCAGCTGCGAGACTCATCGTTGAGGAATGTCGCGGGTCAAAGTTTTTTTTTGGCAAGGGTTGTTGTTATACCAATTTGGCGACCGCACCGCTGCTTTTAATTTGCAAAAGAGCGCGTGGTTTTCTTCATACTGTAAATATTTTTTTTTTTCTGAGACAAGAAAATTATGTAATTTTGTTGCTTTTTTTTGTCTGGTCAGGAATTTTTTTTTTGCAGTTTTGTAATGTATAGTAATATGTTTTAACCAATTTTTGTATTGAGAAAATTTGAAACGAGAATCTAAGCATTAAAAATTTAAATTTTCATAATTTTCTTTATCTTGATTTTCAAATTTATTTGCTGAAATGTGGAACTAACGATTTGCAACTGTGCTTTTTCGCTAATACACAAGTTGATCATAAGTGAAAATACCTTTTCTACTGGTGAATTTATGGCCAGGAAAAAAAAGTATTCTTTAATTATGCATGATTTAATTGATGCTTGATTAAGTGAAAATGCTTGAAAAGCCCCACCAGAAATTCTGATACTTCACTCTTCACTCCAGGGTCCCTCGTACCTACATCTATTTGTGGTTGGATGGGACTCTGAAGACTGCTCTGATTTTTTGACCCAGACCAGAAGCCGAGCAATCCCTGGTTCATCATCCTCAGAGGCATTGTTTCACTTGTGGGACTTTGTAACCACGAGCATATTAACGTCCTCCAGTCACCATCATTGAAGACGGTGGATCTTCCACAGGCTTCGAACCCGATGTCTTGTCGATCAGGCCACCACGGCCCGTTCTGATACTTCAGAAAGCAGGACGTTTCCGTATGTGCGGGAACAACGGGAATGGCTACCTTAAAAAGGGACTGTTTCGTTCAAAATGGCCACCCAGGATGCCTCGATGATAGGTCACAGGTCACTGTGACCTCCCAAAAATTCTTTATTCGGCAAAATTGTTATCATTCGGTGAAATTTGGAGTTCTATTCGGCGAAAACTATCACCTTTGTGCGCAATTTGGTCTTTCGTTTAGTATAATTATCATCATTCGAAGAAGTTTAATTTCACTCTGCAAAATTTCCGAGTTGGAATTTGGAGTTCCGTTGGCATTTTTTTTTTTTTTTGGCCGTCGATTTTGGAGTTTCGTTTGGCAAAATTATCATTATCCGAATTTGGAACTCCATTCGGCAAAATTATCATTATCTGAATTAGGAACTCCATTCGGCAAAATTATCATCATTCTGCAAATTGAGAATTTCCACCCTCCTAATATTTAAGTTCGGGGAGCAATGCCGTGAGGTCCACCTTTTTTTTGTCATTTGGTACTCCATTGGTGAATAAAATGTTTTAGGATCCTGATAGAACACAGCTGTCATTTGGTCCAAGTATCAATATCATCGAGGTTTCCGAGGTTTCTATTTCATACATCGATGTTTTGTTCGACGTCACATCACTCGTAGTTCACACACGAGATCTCGAAGTTAGTGTTTGTGTTTTGGCGCCTTACTTCCTTTTTCTCGTTCACAACCCTTCTTCTTTTGGCCAACGCCGTTAGCAAATGGATGGTAAGCTCTGTGCAAATCTGTCATTCTCGAAAAAAAAAAAAAGGATGCTATCGCTCAAACTCGCATGTCGTATGTACATGGGGCGCGCCCGTGTACACCTACTCGTCGAATGTTTTTTTTTTCCTCAGGATTGCTACACAAAATGGTTCATTGGCCTGAAAAACAAACTCATATTGCTGGAGCCGGCGTTTGTTGACAAGTGGTTTTGCTTACTTGGCAATGATGTCATTCGTGTCTGTGGTTTCATTTCTTTTTTTTTTTTTGCTTGAAATAAACTTAAGGTTGGTGACTTGATTTTGTTTCCATGTATTTTTTTTATTTTCTTCAATACTCCTACTCCTTAAAACTGCTGGGAGCTTTCAGAACGGAGCAAGAGAGGAGAGGGTTAAACTAGAGGCAATGACAGAACGTCTTTTAATGAATACTTTTCAATTAGAAGTTTCTGCCCAATTTTTCTTGGATGACTTTAATAGTTATAAAACTTCTTATTTCTATTATGCCAGCAAAAAATACTGATTTATTCATTGATAATTAATATTTCGAAGCTGCATGTCTGAAAAATTAATTGTCATCTCAAAGTGCCCAAGATCTTGTCAATCTATCTATTTGTATTAGAATTGTAAACGTGAGACGCTTTGTTACATAATGTATTTTTCACGTTGTCCACGCAAGCTGAAGCTCAGTTATCGTTAGTAGAACAATAGAATAGAGTACAAATTTCAACAGCTTTCCATATCAATGAGTAGAAATCGACAAAAATTGTAAAATCTTAGGAGCAGGGAAAAAATTTAAGACCAATTTTTTCTCGGAATTTATGCGGAAAGGCTATTTTACGTACCTTGCTTCTGAAAGATTATCATTCTGAAGAAACTAATCGTTAAGATATTTTTTGTCATCTTCCCATGATTTTTCATACTCTCATAATAAATAAGGATCTACGTTATATTATGCACAAATAGCTATTAAGACTACGTACAGTGTTTCGGCGTTACAGGGCCCCAAAAGCTGTGAACTTCTTAATGAAAAGGCACCCGAGTAGCATTGATTTTTATTTTTTGTTTCACAGCAAAAGGTAAATACTATGTTTTTGCTTCCAATAACTGTTTACGTCATTCACGTCGGTCCTGTTTAAAGATGCTCTTCTTGAAACAGGTTCGATCTGGTCCGCTCAAAGGGTAGAGTTTTTTGAAGTTATAAATAGATGCGTCTCAAAATTGACAATGTTTTCATTGTTTGACCCTGGTAACAGAAACAGCGCGACGCTGCAACGCACTCGCAGATTCTTGAGAAAGGCCAGACTATTTCTTAGTTGTGGCGTAAAAAAAAAAAAGTTAAATAAAAAATATCTTAAATTTCAGCGAACGAAGAGTTGTGCTGTACTTCCTGGGTTCTGGGATATTATTCACAGAGAGCATATACTAAAAAGATACTTGCAGTTTTTAAGTTTAGCATCTTAATTTTTATGCATTCTGCAAATAATTTGTAATAAAGAAAAGTCTGCACCGGGTTCTTGGACGTGGTTTAAAGCTTAATGTTTCACGCGGTACTTACATGGTTGTTGCTTCTTGAAGTCCATTAAAAAATAAATAAATCAAAATGGCCGCGTTATAAGCAGTTCCGGTGTTTTGTTTGTTTTAAATTATCTCTTTGTGGCAGAGAAAGCGCAAAGCTTCATTGTTTAGTTTATGTTCCTGTTTTCTGAGATAAGCAATCCATGATCGTTGATACTCCACTTATTGCATAATATATGAAATCTGTGATAAACAATGTTTATCTAGAAAGTAAGTGCATTGACTGAGTAATAGTGGAATTATTGTTGTAGACTACAGATTAAAAATTACACTAAACCAAAGGCGGACCTGAAATGTTTCAATGGAGGGTCGGGGATTTAATTTTTTACATGGCCTTTACTGCGCATCCTGGCAGTGGCGTACATAGCTTTCCGCAACTCTCGCGGAGCGGTAGGGGGAGGGGGAGGCGCAGGAGGTGTGAGGGCGCACCCTCTGAAAAAAAAAAAAAAACAGAAGAAAAACCGCTATCTTAAAATAATTTATAAGAAAAACCTCCTGGGGGGGGGGGGGGGTAGGGCACCAAAGTCTATGAACGCTACTGCCTCCTGGATTGCAAATCCTGTTTTGGGCTACAATTCTAAAACATTTCCGGGGTAGAGCCACAATTTTCTCTTGCACTAACTTTAACGCTAACAAAGATCGTATAAAATTGCGTGTTTAGAACTTCAATATCGAAAATTTACCTACAGACTCACAAGGGAGAGGCGATTGTCTCATCGCCCCTCCCTTGTTTCCGCCTTTGTACTAAACAAAGTTAAAAGAAAAACCAAATAAAGAGGATGCAACAGCAATTTTAAACTCAACAATTAAACCTTAACTTGATTGCTTCAAAAATAATGTCATACCGAGAAAAAATTTCACTGGACAAATATTGCGTAAAAATGAAGCTACTGTAGAGGGTCAAAAATCTGAACTAGTTGTAACCGTAGGTAGTTAGAATTTTCGAAAATAACAACATTTTTTTAAACGAAAATTAACTCTTATTGTTTCCTGAACATAAAGGATATGTGAAAAATATTTACACTACTCTATGTTCTCTGTGCAAAATTATTACGCAGTAATTGAACAAAGGAAATTAAATGAACTTCTGAAAAAATGCACCACACAAAGCAGGTTGGCTAATTTCTGTTGGGAAAAACCGACATAAATCTCTTAATATTAAAAAAAAAGTAAGATCAAAGAAGATTTTGAAAGGAAGTCTGTAACGGGCCTGCGTCCAGGAGACCCCAGAGCACCTACAGCCTTGAAATTTTGCACAAAATTACTTCGAGCACCGGTGGTTTGCACTTGGGGTTTTGTTTTTAAAATTCGAATTAGTTATTTTGTAATTAATTTTTTAAGCTCAAATTTCGCCTAAATTGCTTATTATTGCCTATTAAAGGGCGGGTGAAAAATTACTTGCACATATTAATATTATATATCGTTGGAAAGGGTAGAAGTTTTCGCGTTCTACGCAATTTGTTTCAATGCTCTAACTAAGATACGGAGAGAGTTATTTGCATTTTTACCCCCAACTTTTTTAGGCTTAACTAAAATTTAGGTACTATTTTCTTCATTAAATCTATCAGTAAAAAGTGAAGGAATTATCCCACAGTTTTCTTTTTGACACCACTGGAAAGAGAGACTTTTTTTATCTCTAGATCTAACTCGACCTATCGTCAAAAACCTTAACCTTCTATTTCCAAAGAAAAAAAAGTTACAAGCAGTTTTTTTTTTTAATCAAGTTTAAACAATCTCATTTCCGTTCAAATTATTGATGTTTTATTTGGCGTTGCTATAGCTACGTCTTTTCAATTCGTTGTTTCTTCTTTCTTATTCACAAATTTTAAGGGTTTCGATTTTAACGGAAAATCTTAGGCTCAACTCAATTTAAGCCCCGAGCTAAAGAGCAAAATATACGTCTTTTCAATTCGTTGTTTCTTCTTTCTTATTCACAAATTTTAAGGGTTTCGATTTTAACGGAAAATCTTAGGCTCAACTCAATTTAAGCCCCGAGCTAAAGAGCAAAATATATTACTAGAGACCCCGTATATGAAAGCGACTTTTCACACGTACAGAAGTGCAGTTTTCCAGTGCTCAGGTGCCCCTTAGCCCTTACATTTTGAAACCCGGGGAAGGGGTGCTTTTTGTTCAAAAAGGAGCTCATAATGCGTTTTTAATCTGTTTCTTTCTAATTGACGATTTAAATCTTTGCGAATCGAATATGATTGCGAAGCAATCTTCGGGGGTTGGTGAGCGTTAACGAGCAGGGGGCAGAGTCCCCTAGTTCATTTAAAAAAAAAAAAAATGATTTTCGGCTGGAGAGTTTTGAAATTCTTTTGAGTTTATTATAGCTTCATGGGAGTGCTTTCGGATTTTTGACGGTTCGTACTTTTGACGTTCGCATTTTTCACATAACTTTAAAAGTGATTTCTGTAATGAATTCAAATGAATGTGTTTAAAATTAGCAAGAGCTGACAATGTTTGATGCCTAACACTAGCTAATGTCTTAAAATATCTCGGACAACCTTTTTTAGAGTGTGTATTATCCCTTGGTTGTCATAAATAACAGCTCCCAGGCAAACTAAGCAAATCTTCACTTCACTGAGTAGCCCTGTTTCTTTCAGCGCCACTAAGCTTTACTGTGAGCCAACTCTGATTAGGGAGCGGCATGTGTTTAATATCATTGCCAACCGTGAAGCTGTTTTTTCCCCTCGGCTTGAACTGTGACCCTTTCGATTCTTATTTTGGGCTGGAGAATAGCAGGGATTACTAAGGCCTTTTTTTTTCTCCTTGATTATATGTTAGCAGGTTTTTTAACTTTAGCGGCGCAATTAGCGTTTTTTGTCCCTGTCGTGTGAAAGACCTTCATGGGCCGAAATGTGCTAATTTGGTTTTCCCTAAACGTTATGTTGATTAAGAACACTTCATAAAAAAACATAAAAAAGTTTGCCAACTCACTTTCGGCGATCCTTAAATTTTCGTGCTAGTTCCGGCTGACTTTTTTTTGTACGATCCAGGCAAGTTAACCTCTCTTTTCGTTCATTTATGTATCAGAAGGGGGAGGGGGGGGGGAATCTCATATCACGTTCGTTTCTAAAATTGTCAAGCACAATTTCAGAGCAAACACTCAGAATTCAATGCTTTATTTTGGTTTGACCATGGCCTAATCTACGAACAAAAAGAAGCCTTGCCCGTGCATTATTTTAATTTAAGTTTTTATTGGCTTGTTTACGTCGACGCAGCTGTGGCGTGGAAAGTGAGAGACGGGTTAAAAAAAAAATATTGGTGATAATCTGAAGTTTGGAGAGGATGAAGTATTTCCCTCAATTTAATTTCTCCTAGCTTACAGTTATGATTTTTTTGCACGTGAAAAGGCAAAATGTATTTCGAAACGTAATTGTTGCAATAAAATTGAATTCCACATTTCCCACATTCTACGAGGGTGAGAAATGACAAATGCCAATGGAACTTGTGTTTTCCTCACGCCAATGACAGACACAAATAAAAAATTCAGCCGAAAGAAATAATAAAAGAGAGAAAGAGTCTCAAGGCTGGCTCAGGTGTTCTGAAATAGCGAGGCGTGAAGGACGCTCTTTCACTATCCCATCGCGGTTTCCCTTGCTGTTGAAGTGAAGCATTTGTACAAGATACGCCGCACTGGATGGAGGATTGAATGAGAAATGAGGTATTCAACCCGGCACCTGAAACACACTCTCGCAGTGTTCCCACCAGAGTCGTGTTAGTGTTTACATTCACGCTTTTATGATTGAAATTAGAAAAAAGAAAAAAAAGATTCGATATTGAGAAGGAAAAGACGACCAAATATATAAGGAATGTAACATTTCTTTTTTTTCCAGTGAGAAGCTGCCATTTAATGGTAACACACTTTTTAATAACATCTTTGATCCGCTCCCCCGCCTCTTTGTCACAAAGGGTCACACTTGATCTTACCCCCACACCCTCTTTTATCACATGTCACGCTATTTTTAATGATCATATTCTTGAAACTTCGAAAACTGAAGCCTCGCTTTTGTGGTGGCATGGCATTGTAAAAATAACTGCAAATTCGTGCTGCTTTTTTTTTTAAATATTTTGTTACAATAAATGTAATTTTTCTAATGTAATATAATAGTCGAAAAGTCGTATGTGAAAAATCCTGCAATTAACACCTGATTGGGGACGATATTTAGGGACTTAGTGATATATGACATACACTCGCATCGCAAATTTCACAACTCATTTGGTTTAAATACGCTGTTGATTTCAAACATAAGGTTCTCTTTTGATCATTAAAATTTATGCTGCTCTTCAATGGCAGTACGCAAATTTCTTTTCGTTGTCCTGACCCCAAAAGCGAAATTTTTAGGGCAATAATTTTTTTCCATTGGTCTTTATGATAGAACAAATTATATTTGATCACCCAGAATCAAAAATGGTGTTCGATGCAGCGCTATGAAGACGGAGGGAAAATGACTGACTCTGAATCCGGGAATTTTAAAGACTCGGACTCCTTTAACCCTAATTATGTCCGGCTCTGACTCTGCAAGCAGTGGCAGAGTTGCGGATTTTGAGGGGAAATGACCGACTCCGACTCTTGGAGCTTTAAACATTCTATTTCCGACTCCGACTCCTTTACCTCAAAATCAGTCCGACTGCACGGCTCTGCAGCCCTGGTTGCATAGTGTTGATTGTTTGACATTATTGTCAATTGATGTACGGAAAGAAGAACTGGGTTGGGGCGGGGCGGAGGGTATTTTTTTCTGTAAAATAAATAAACCGTGCTTCCGCATTCTATGCTAAACCACCTTGAACGGATTAAAACGTTTGTGCAAATTCGATCGTTAATTTCAAGCAGAGAATGCTTTTTTAAGACGAGGCTTCTCCCTCGGCAGGAAACGAAAGGGGTTGAGTCGGGAGAGGAGTCTGCTACCTGTTGCATAGCATCGCCTGGCAGAGGAAAGAGTTTAACAGACGCAACCCGGAAATATCAGTGGGTTGAGAGAAGGGAATGTTTGCATTTTTCTCCATGCATGAACGGAGGGCAACTCTTCAAGTGTTTGTAGTTCTTCGAGGGATCTGTTGCCGTTAGTATAGTATAACATCAAAAATCCAAACGCAATCCCGTGAAGTTTGATAAACTGCTCGGCGGTTGCAAAGGAGCAGATGCATTTCGTGAGATGAATTGTAATTACGCAGAATGATTAAAGATATGAAACTGAGTGATGTATAATAGAAGTGAAGTATTATATTTACCACGTAAAATGGCACGGATGTTATAACATACAAAATCTGATTAAGCAGAAAATAAATGAAGTTCGACAGTGAAAATTTTTAGAGCCACTTTAAATTTGTGAAGTCGGTGCATTTTTTAAACGTTCTTTCAATTCAAGAAGTTCAATTCAACTAGTATTTATTGCGTAACAGATCCTTACAGACTACGTACAGTGCTGAGAATATTTTTCATTTTTCCTTCTCGTTCGGCAAACAATGATAATAATTTTTTGTTAAATCTGTAAAAAAAATTACATATTGTAGCGTTATGTGCTGTATTTTATGTTATGTTATATACATACGTATTGTATAACCACTTAAGTTAATTAAATGGCATACTCTTTTCCCAAACGGTTATTTTCTTGACTGTGATCGAAAATCCGAACAGTTTGAAAATTCGAGCTGTTTTAAGGTCCCAATTATGTTTTTACGTTTTACTGTATTTTGTGAAGTATTCGAGTAGGTTTGTTTTCCCTGTCAAGTCTTATATTTGCAGCTTGTCTTCCTTATCTGCCTATAAAAGTTTCATCATTTTTCAATAAATATATCTTTTTTCAATTTAAATTCCGGATCACACCCCATCTCGCCTAAAGAAACCTGGACTCATCACAATCGTATGCGAGATTTCTCTAGGCGGGAGTGGGTGGAGGAAGAACCTAACCCTTTGTGTGTGGTTGCCATTTTGTCAAGGATTTGTTTTAAAGACAGCGAATTTTCTAAATGGTCTATTTTGGGACCCAAAAGGGTCTTACACAGACCTCCGACAATTTTTAACATTTTGCAGTGATGAAATCAAATTGATCAGCATAATTTTTATCTCTTATTGAACTTGCTCTTTTTCAACTTGATATACGTTTGATATTTTTATCCTGAATTCAAGACCATTTTAAGAAAATTGCTAAAACTTTATTTTTTTTTTTTATCGTAATGCTAAATTACATATCCAGAGCTAATTTTTCTATTAAAAAAATAAACTAGCAAACAGTTATTCTGCAATCAAGCATTTTGTGTTTTAAATTTTGGTCACGATAACCGTGTTTTAGATAGCCTTACTTTATTTTTCGTAAAACCTTACCGCCAAAGTGCAATTTTGTTTTGTGTGAAATTTGGACTTTTTGCACTTGAACGTTCAGAAATTCTCTTAAATTTTGGTTTTTTCCTTATTTATTCCAAGTATTGAAGATTTTTTAACGTTGGCATTGTGCCAATCATTTTTGTTTGCTGGCTTTCTACTGACATTGTTTTATTTACTTTTTTTTCCACCTTCACTCATCTTATCTAACCCTTCACTCCTGTCGTAAATTTTACTGTTTTGCAAGATTTTAGTTATCTTGGGAACATGTTTCAATTCCTGACTAAAAAAAGTTAGCCGTATCACTTTCGTTTCGGTTGCTAGGAATCGGAATACGAAAATGAAAGTAAAAAAATGATTATTTTCGCTTTATGTGTTGCATGACTTTCAAAATTGGACGATAGCAACTTATTAGATCTTATCGTTGCTGCATTTCTTGATGATGGAAAAGACAGACGCTGAGGTCTCGAAACAGTTGCATGGATTAATATACTGTTAAGATGTCTGCTTAAAAGTTTTGCAAAATTTATTTCAGATGAGGGGCTGTCCGCAGATGATGTCCCGCTTTGGGGCGGAGGGGGTCGTGAAAGTGTGACAAAGGGAAGGGAGGAGGTAATAAGAAGTGTGACATTACGCATTTTTATTGGAAGATGTTCATGAAAAATCGCGTGACATGGGACAAGAGGGACATGGAGGGTAATGTGAAGTGTCACACTTTGTGACAAATAGGTAGGGGGATAAAAATATTGAAAAAAAAAATAACATCATTAATGGTATCCTAATGGATATTGTTGTGAACCTCTCCTCTGTCTTGGGCAAGAGATGGTACTAGTAGCCCTGGTAGTTGCTGCTATACAGCATGATTTAGAAAAAAAATTCAATGGAAGCCGACCTAGGAGCTAATCTTTAAACGCGTTTTACTAATGTCCACTTGCATCCCTTTGCTTCTCATTGCCTCATTTAAGACTAAATGCGGATAACTCTCGTTTCAAATCTATGCTTGTAAAATATCTGTTTTACTATGTTTTTTAACGATGAATAATGCTTGTTTATTCAACTCATATTCCAAAACGCTGATCTTCACGGAAACTAATGTGACTTTCATTAACTCATAATCATGCCGCATTCTATTTTGACAACTTATTCTTTGTGTAACTCACCGCGTAGTAAAATTTGGAATTTTACCAAAAGACGAAAAAGAAAACGAAAAGAATAGATAACTTCCGCATACATGCTTTCGTACTAATCATTTATCCTTTGATGTCGAATTTCCAAATCGCATTCAATAAGCTTAAAATAAGTTGTCATTAATGAAAGAAGTAAGTTTTCTTTCTTCCTTTTTTCTTTTTTTTTTTCGATTTTCTTTTTTATTCGAATTCCTTTGAAGACTCAAGGATATTTCTATATGTCTTTGTTCTCGGTTGCGTCTTAGGTAATTGTGCATGTTTATGAAAAAATGGCACAGTTATGTATTTGTGAAGTGGAAGGTTTCGCTTTAGGTTTTTTTTTTTTAATTTGCAGTTGTAGAGAAAGAAGTCACACGCACGCATTTCAATGTAAAATAGTTTATACTTTTTAAATTGACTCAGTTGTACGTAGTTTATAAAAAAGTAAATATTGAGCTAAAGTTAGCTCACAAAACAAATGAACTGAATAGTAACCTGAAAGGAAAATATGGATTTTATAAAACACTCACACTTTTACACTTGTGGATTTTGTTTCTACGAAAAACTTATCCGATGAATTGGACAAGTTGTCTTCGTTGTTAATATTGACTGAAATAGCTTTTAATTTCTGTGGTTTGAAAAGAGCACAATCTATTATTAAAACCCAATTGCCAATGTCAGTTTGAATACTACTTTGTAAAAGCTTTTCTTTTTTGATGTTTGAAACAAATTATTGGTTATTTTCTTTTCTTTTGCATGCAAATTTTCGGTTGTCATTTTCTGGTTTAGTCAGGGGATCTCAAAGTTGTTGCCGCGGCACCCGAGGGTGCCTCAGGAAGATGCGAGGGGAGAAGTGCCAATTACATAGATAGGCTTGAGCAAAAAAAAAAAAAAAAAAAACTTTGAAGGGTGCCCCTAATCAAAAACGTTTGGGAACCCTTGAGTTAAACGATTATTCAAAAATACTGTGACAGAGGTTAAATAAGAACCTGGCACTGAGATCAGTTCAAAACTCTTAGAAAGATAATATATCATCAGCTACAAAATGTTGCTTCTGTAATGAATGTTTTTGTGTAAGAAGAAATAGGGGCGGACTGGTGCCGCAAGAGGGCGCCAAACTTCGCCTCCAAAAGGCACAATAAATAAATAAATGAACAAATAGAAAGTGCAAAAAATAATCAAATAAATAAATACATAAAAGAAAAGAAAAAAAAGAGAGAAGTGAAATCGCACAGGTTTGTTAGCGGAAAAAAAAAAAAAAAAAGTAGTAGCACAATAAAATAAATTATTAATTTTTCTTTTTGATAAAAAGTATTCAAACTTGAGGGCGCATCGGCCCGCTGGTCGATGGGTCGGCGCACAGTGGGGCTAAAACGCCAAAAAGCGCTTTAAAAAATGTTTTTTTTTTCCTCCTATATTCAACCAATTGAGGATTAATAAATTTGCACAGGCCTATATCTTAGGCAATTAGAACTGGAATTTTAGAGCCCTTTGTCCACTACAAAGCAAAAGGGAGCCTTTAGAGGTTAAAGACCCATAAATGCGGGAATTTACAAAAATTGCTTTTAAGCAGTCAATATTTTTTTTTCTTATTAAAGGGAGGTATGTTTAATTTCTCTCGTATCCAACGATAGTAATAGGACGAAAAAAAAAAAGAATAATCGAACATTGAATCCGAAAATCGGTTTTGATCAGCACCGAAAACTAGAGAATTCAAGGTTATTTTTTTCAAAACACTCTACAAAAAATATCCTCTTATGTCCTCCATGAAATCAATATTAATTAGATCTGTAGAAAGACCCTGAAAAGGAATTAACTGCGTAAACCTGTGAACTTTGGACCCCGAGCCCAAACAAATCGAAAAAACTCGTTAATTACATGCCTTTGTAAAAAAAACAAACGAGAGAGGTTTAAAAACATTTTAAATCGCTTTTTGCTGTTATCGCCCCACTGTGCGGCGCGGCGGCCCCCCACCCTTTCAGTAAAAATGAATTGTATTTATTTCATTTTAAAACAGAGAGAGACATTCTTCATTACTTTGAAGCTATTTTTCCTTTAATGCCTGGTTTTGAACGAACTTGGAAAGTCCAGCCCTTTTTTCCACTTTTCCCAGTTCTGACACAAATGCGGTCACAAATTACTCCTTGCGCATGTGCGTCCTAAAAAGAACAGCGGCAAATAACAGAGCCACGAAGATCACGATTCACTTGTACTCTCTCATCATATCCATTTAGAATCGCATAAATCATAATAAGGAACAAATTTCTGACCTGTTTTTTTTATTAGTTCTTTTTACCCTCCCCCCCCCTGGAACTAGTACCCTGTTTACAGTTCTACAGCGACATACTTCATAGCGTCGACACGTCTATCTTTCCCTCCCCCTTTATTTATTTATTTCCACGCAACATATTCTTACAACACATAAACTTGCTCCATTTGTGGCTCCGTTCAATCTGCAGCTCATTTTATAAAGAACTGTATACTGCTCTCCAATGTTTAATGACATTAGAAGATACTAAACAAGATTGTTGTTTTTGTAGAATTTAGGGCCTGTCCACAAATGATGTGACGCTTTGAGGGAGGGTTGTGAAATTGTGAAGAGGGGGAGGAAAGGGGTTACAAGAAGTGCGACATCACGGATTTATCATCGGCGCGAATATATTTGTGAAAAAATAGCGTGGCATGAGACAAGGGTAGGGGGATAAGGGGGTCAAATATGTTGAAAAAAAAAGTGACATAATTTTTGAACAGCCCCTAAGGCTATTTCTTTTCTCCTCCAATTAATTTTCAACCGTGAGTTTACTTTTGACTGGTCTCGTTAAATGTATGATTCCTGGAATGCAACTTAGTTAATAAGCGTAGGACAAAAGTGTCATGAAAATCTTTAATTGAATGTTGCCAAATTGTTGCATGAAATTAACTGTATATATATATTTTTTTAATTTAGCTTTGACTCTGTTACTAGATGCTTTTTAGGAATGTTGAATTTTTTTTGCTGCCTTATATTTAAGAGAAACATCCTTTCAAATGCTTGAAATGCAATGCTGTTTATGCACCTTCTTGGTATTTATCAAAATTCAAAAACAATATATTGTGTAAGGTTAGAAAGTATCCTCATTGAGTACCAGAATTTCTTCTATTTTAAATCAGCTTTATTACGAACACGAGTTGAATAAATTGATTAAAATCATTTGATTAAAAAAAAGTTTGAAGTTTTAAAACGTGTTATTCTAAAACAAAATTTGTTGCATTTCAAGGATCTGGCCATACGAAATTTGGGACCTTTTAAGGGCCTTTCATAAAATTCCAATGGGATTTTTTTCCATTAGTCAAAAGTACTACTTTTAGTCACTGAAATTGATAGAATGAGAAAAAAAAAAAAAAAAAAACATGGAGCGAGAAAATTCTTTTATTTTCAAAACGTTAATTTTTAATTAATTTTTTAAAATGTCCGATTTTTCAAACAAAGCGTGGCCTTTAGACGTCACAAGTGATGTACTTTGACGCGTACTCCACTGGCGCGCTGAATGCTTACGCTTGCTGTCTACCGCGTTTCCACGTTATGATAATTCAGAAGCGAATTAAATATTGTCCTCGACGCTTGTGCCATCAACCTACGTGTTTCCAACACATGTGAGTAAAGATGCGAATTAACTATTGCGCCTTGCGCGAATAGCATTTCATTATTTGTGATGACATGTGCAGAAGCTTAAAAAATGAAATTGAATCTGCGCACCAATTAAAATATTTTTTTAAAAATATTAAACTTTGTCAAATTATTTAAAAAATGGTCAGATCCTATGTCTTTAAGCCTGCTCTTTCATAAAAAAAAAAGAAAAAGAAAAAGGATTTTTTTTTTTAAAATTTCGGAAACGACCCCATTGTTTAATAGGGATCGATTCTCACAAAATTCTGATTAACCAAAATGGACCCTTCACAAAATTCTAATTGACCAAATAGGACCTTTCTAAAACTCATTTATTAATAAAACAGTGCGCAAGTCTAATACTTATTGATGCTTTACTTTGGGTTTACATTTTGAAATTTCACAAAAAGATTTTTTTTTCGCAAAAAATATTTTAAAATTCACAAAAATCGAACCCTGTGAAAAATTTTGCTTGCAACTTTAGCTTCAATTAGCAAAGTTACTCCTCTCTATTTGTCACTTGGGTTCGATGGCTCTGGCGCAGACTGCACCACTGAAATTTTTAGGGACATTTTTCTTATCTTTTTTTTTTTGAGTGAAGCTTTCATCCTTGAGGGATGTTCGTGGTATTTGGAAGAGGGCGTGCTCCATTGCTCTTGTTGATGAGCATTGGATGCCCCTGGATCAATGAAGGTGTTATTTATATCATAATTTGCCTGGACTCGAGGAACAGCCCAAAAGGAAATCTTTATTATCAATACTGAGCAGTGGCTGGGCTCAGACGCAGTTTCAATATTTGTCGACTATTGATTCATTTCTGACGGATACTAAAAATAGAAAATTTGTTGAGGTGCTGCGTTTAATGCATGAGTTTCATTTCCTATTTTTGCCTCTGTTTTATTCTAAGCAATTTATCTCAGGATGCATCACGCTAAAAGTGTATTATGAATTTAAGCATTTCAGTCTTTTCAGTTTGTTTTGAATAGTCTCGTGAGACGGAGTAATATTGGCCGGGTTTTTAGAGTTTCGTCCAGTGGTGGTTTCAACCATGGATAAAACCGGTTAAAACCGGCTTGGATAAAATAAGTTTTGGCCATTAGACGTAGATATAGAAAATAATAAAATTTAAAATCGAAATAAATGAGTACGTAATTAAAAGAGATACGAAACATCAATCCTATAATCAGTCACTATTCATTATTAAAGTAAACAGTAAATTTTGCACCCTATGCTAATAATAAATGACTGTTCCTAACGGTTAGTCAGATCATGATGTTTTGAACAGTGTAAATAACACAATACTTGTTTCCAAGTTTTATGCACACAAAATGAATTTGAAATTTAATGAAAGTAAATTACTAATTTTTTAATACATTAAATACATGTTACAAGTTTTGTGAAGAATAGCTATTAATTTATATTGTAGGCCGTTTAGTATTCCTCATGAAAGAGTGTCCCTTTATCTTCGTTGTGAATCATTTTTAATGTTAAAAAAAAGTTGCATTTCAACAATAAATCAATTTAAAAAAAATTTCAATTATGATAATTACACATCATATTTCTTTTAATCATGCATTAAAATGTGCAATATTATGCATACAAACTATTTGTGTATATATATATTAGTGTGCTATTATACAATACAGTTTTGGCCAGCTCTATGGTAGTTAAATTCAGTTTTGGCCGGTTTTAACTGATTTTTGCCAGTGGCATGGCCAAAATGAGTTTCGTCCGGCCAAAACTACAACCATGAATATTGGATACTAAAAAAGATAACATGCATTTGTTTTCTGTTAGTGAACTATTGACGAGATTAATTATTTCATATTTCGAGCTCAAATTGCGAACTTGGCTGTCCTGTAGTAAATATACAACGTCACACACACACACAAAAGTTTTTGAAATATTTATTGTTCAGAAATGAAATTTTCAGGCATTGAATAATCATACAATTTACATACAATATTAAGTTTTACGCAGTATATCGCAAGTGGAAGAAATTCCTTATTTGGAATTTAAAATCCAACTAATGAAAACCCTCTTATTTGAATTTCAAAACTACTTGGTTTGAGGCATTCTTTTTCTCCCCATCTCTCTTTTTGAAAAACAAATAAGTAAATGCAAAATTTAAAAAAAAAAAAAAAAAAAAAGAAATACATTATTTAAAAAATAAACAAATAAAAAGCTATAACAGAAACTTTATTGTGCTGTTGCGATACATACGAAAGTAAGCATGAACTGGGATGTACGAGTAATGCGCGAGGGATTTTTTCCTTCTGTATTGGGAGCACTTGATACGACTAACCGCACGTTTTGAGATCTCAAGGTTTGGGCGTAAAATGAAGCACTGGGCAATAACAGCCCATATCTTCATTGTGTTTATTAATTATGACACAATGACAACAACAACAACAACCAGTTTAAATGGTGCAGTTTAAAAAATCTCATTGTTCGAGGCAATGACAACCCGTATATTCATACGAAAACACCAGCAACAATCAATATAAATAGTATGAGAAATTCTTCTCTGTTTTGGGATAAGAGATTGTTACAACAGCTCTTGTTAGGTGCTGCTATACTACATGATTTAGAGAAACTTTTCAATGGATGCCCAGCCCACCTACGGTTTCAGTTTTGCATGCAATTTGCTTAAAACTTGGGGAAAAAAAAGTCCACTTATATCCCTCTGGTTCTCACTGCCTCGAAGTCCATTTAAATATCCCTCTGGTTCTCACTGCCTCGAAGTCTATTTAAATACCCCTCTGATTCTCACTGCCTCGAAGTCAATTTAAATATCCCTCTGGTTCTCATTGCCTCGAAGTTCATTTAAATATCCCTCCCGTTCTCACTGCCTCAAAGTCCATTTAAATATCCCTCTGGTTCTCACTGCCTCGAAGTCCATTTAAATATCCCTCTGATTCTCACTGCCTCGAAGTCAATTTAAATATCCCTCTGGTTCTCACTGCCTCGAAGTCCATTTAAATATCCCTCTGGTTCTCGTTGCCTCGAGGTCCATTTAAATATCCCTCTGGTTCTCACTGCCTCGAAGTTCATTTAAATATCCCTCCGGTTCTCACTGCCTCGTATATTCTCAACATTTCAAAAGCGCGAGAGAAAAAAAAATCCATCTTGTCACCTTTTGCTACCATTTCGCAACGCAGCCCATGCGTTTCATAATGCTCGTGATATCGTGATAGCTTTTTCGGACGTTGTCCCCTCGCTTCTCCCTCACGCTTTTGGCTACATTCCTGCTTCTTTCATAACGCTGTCCCACATCGCTAGCTACGTTAGCGGGTCAAAATCCTTGGAATTTACCCAACTTCATACTCGCTCTTTTTTTTATCTATCTTCGTCGTCAGCGTGCGTACACGTTGGTGTGTGACTTCGGTCGTCTATCAACCTGGGAATGAGTAACTTTCTCTCTCTTACACAAAGCCGCCCTCCTCCCTCCCTCGTTCCTGTCACTTCATTCATGATATAAGAGCAGTTGTGGTGCCGCAGATGCTCGAATTGACGGGTTCATTGAAAGTTGGGTGTATGATTTTCTTAATGTTGAATTAAGTGGGTTTTTGATTGAAATTTAAAGGCTGTTGCCGCAAAAGGTCTCGGAGATTGTTTGTGTAGCATGTGGCATTGGAGCAAGGATGTGAGATCTTGCCTTATGGGGGGGGGGGGGGGGGGGGAGCGAATCTTGAAGTCGGTCATTAGGGTTTTAATCTCCCGCCCCCGCTGTAAATGCCTAAAGGTTACCCGAAGCTGCGTTTTGGGCGACTTTTGAAAAAAATCACCCCAGATGTCCTATTTATGCCCACAAATGACTTGTAATATCCCCCTTCCGGAAATGACCACTTCTACTCCTCTAAAAACGAATCCAGATCCACCCTCGAAGGGGGAGATACCTCTATTAGATCGTATACCTCTATAAGACTATTAAGATCGTATGCGTATACCACTATAAGAGGTATAACTTCAATTCCTTAATATGTCTTTGATATATGATGATACATGCTTTATAAATCGTTACCAAAACCGGAAAAGGATGACAAATAAATATATATAGCTGATAAAGTTTACAACTTAATTTCAAGGATGAACCTAAGCAAGTATAGGTTTGTGGATTTTGGGCTTTTAAAACTTTTTACATATTGCAGTTTTTCGAGAATTCCCTTTCTTCTAGTTATCAATTTAAAAATGTTTTAAAAGCTTTTTTTCTCCGTATTAATTTCCCTTCTGCTAGGCGTGGTATTCAGTTTGGATTTGAACAATAGAATTATATTTTCTTCTCTTATGAAGGGAATTATTTTGACTAATCGAATCAGTGCAAGTGTAATTTGAGTTTTGTTAATTAATTTCTTGAGTTTTCGTTGTCACCTTTATTTATTATTGTTACTTTAATTGAGAAATTGATTTCGTGTTTTTCTTCTCTTTATCTGTTTCTGAGATTGCAGGCCAGTTATTGATGTAGACATGACGTCATCATTAGGCATTCAAACTAATAACAGCAACCAAGAACGCAATTGTTGTAAAAGTCGGATCGACATGCATAGAGCCATTTGTGTAGCCTTTTATGAAACTGTCGGTTCTTTGGCCGAATTTATTATTTTAAGCAGTGCTGTAGCTGGAGGGGAACGCCTTTTCTCGAAATAGTTTTTTAATTTTGAAAGTAATGAAAATTTACTCTAAATTGATTGAAAATACTTTTTACTGGAAGAAATAAATGTCTGTTTTTTAAATTAAGGTTAACAAAGTACTCTAAATCCACTTTTTTTGATCTGACAAAGATCCGCCTACATTACATTCGCCCTATAAAGAGGTACGCTCCCCCAAATATTTTCTTCCATTAACTGCAGACATTATGGATTTTCTTAATAACAGCGGGAATTAGTTAAACGACTGTGCACACCAGTTTCATGCTTTTAAACGAACCGGGAACTCGTTTTTTTTTTTCTTTCCACATTACAAAATGTCCCTTGGAACACAGTTCTCCCCTGTATTGAACTCGAAGCTTAGAGAAAAAATCGAATGTTGCTTTCGTGTGAAGCACGTGTATACTACAAATATTCCTTCTTTCCTCGTGATTAGAATCAACTCCTAATCTATGTAAGAATTTCTTTGATATCTTAACGTTGAATGTTTTGACCACTTATCAAGATGTTTTTCAGTTTATCCACTTTCAATTATGTTTCTCATGTAACAATTGATTGTGTTTGTTATCTATGTTTATGTTTGCTTAACTGTAGGCTCCTAGAAATACGTGCAGTTTGAATTATCATTTTTATGCTTCAGAGTACTGTGCAAAATATGTGCAGCTACAGAGTATCACAGTATTCCTTTAGCTTCCACCCCTGCGACTGTTTGTGATGTAGCAAATTACGAAAATACTGTGGCTCCCAAAAGTGTTCGTATACTTACGATTTTCAATGAAAGCCGTCATTATTCATTCGTTAAAATTAATATTTTGAAATGAGTATTTAACTCTAAGATCTATGATCTTTTTTCAAACCAAACTACATGAAAATTTTCAATAACATAATAAAACTTGATTTTTAAGAAAACAATAATCAAAAAGTGCCAGAATATTGATCTCACAAAAGTCTTCGTACACTTTGAAAAAATGTCAAAAAATTAGTAAATAATCTGATTTTTTACTAAGTTATTAATTAGTAGAATATCATGTAGTATCAACAACAGTTTTTAAACGTCTGGAAATATATTTTATTGTTTGTTCTTGCTTTTTTTTGTGCAATTTCTGAGTGAGTGTTCAGCCGCACTTTGAGTCTTACTGTTTCTACTTCACTTTTCGTTTCAGTGGTGTATTTTCGTAATCTAGTCACCAGATATCGCCAAATATGTCCCATTAAGTTTAAATCTGGCGATTGAGGATATATTTCTGAGCTTAAAAACAATTTTTAAGGCACCAAACGCTAACGTGCGACCTTATCGTTATCTTGATTAAAAAAAAACAAAGTTGTTTCCGATTACCAAGTTTTGGGCTAATAGTTTCAAATTGATTTTTAAAATATTAATGAACAGTATGATTTATTATTTCATCAAAAATTTCCAAACTTCCAAGTTCTGTTGCTGATATGTACCCTCACACAAGAACACGTTCACCGTCCTGATTAACTGATCAAACTAAGTTCTTAAGATTAAATTCCTCATTTTTTCTTCTATTTACAATTATGTAACAATTTAACCCAAATTGTTGAATTTATTTTCATCTATAAGTAACGTAGTTACAAAACGTTTTGAGCTTATTTATCATTGATTTTACGACGAAAGCGTAAGTTTTTGGTTTTTCGCACAAACAAGAAAATTTCTGCGGAAAGAGGTCCCATTTAATCCAGCTAATCAGAGAACTTGGCGAACAGCTTTAGGTGAAAATTAAACTTGAAATGTTTCATCTAATTCTGCAAAACCTTTTTCAGCACTCAAATGTGTATTTTTCAAAACTTTTTTAACTGTAAATCTCCGATCACGCTTTGTTAACTTTGCCGGTTGCTCTTTTCTTACCTTAATTTGGATCCGATTCTTGACTTTAAAGCATTTTATCAAGCAATTCACTATGGAATGAGATAAATTAACTAATTTAGAGACATTTCAAACCTATTTACTGCTACTGTGAGGGGAAAAAAATCAAATTTCGAATCATGTTTTTTTTTTTACGCATACCTGCCATTTAAAAATAATAAGCAGAATATAAGGGAATAAATAAACAAAAAATTAAAGCAAAATCATTTTACAGTGTCATCAAAATGCAAAAATAATTTTAAAAAAAAATGACATATGATAATTTTAATCATCAATTTATTCGAAAATATTTCAGTGTACGATGACTTTTGTGGCGTCCTTTTCTCTGTCTCTTCATTTTTTTGACAAATTTCAAAAATAAATTCTGGCAATATTTTGGAGAAAACTACTGGGTTTTATTCTGAATGGCATAGAAATGGTGTGAAAAAAAATGTACTTCATATTTGAATTCAGTTTTGCGGTATTTTGGTTTTACTACAAAATTTCAAGATGTACGAACACTTTTGGGAGCCACTGTGTGTGTTTTACATTTCAAGTTTAAAAACAGCTCACATGCCCGTCAATATTTATTATTTCACTAGCCTCCTTCGGTGACTGCCTTGACATCTCCGACAGTAAATATCTCCGCCTCGACATTTAATATCTCCGCTAATTTAAGTTGTACAATAAAACAACTAACTAAATATGTAGCCTGGAAAATTACGAATCTATCGATATCTGTTTCAATCCTCAGTTTACTGTCGTTCACTGAGAGTTGCGATGACATAGATAGATACATACATACAATTAGCTTTTTTAAATATTAGATTGTACAGTAGAACCTCGTTTATTCTGCTCCAGTTTGTCTTGGCGCTTAAAAACTTTTTTCTGCTGAAGAGGGCGAAATGTTTTTACTATTACCAAATTAAATTTTAGAAATGAGGCTTTTATGCTTCTCTTAGGATGATATTAGAAAAAAAAAATAAAACTCAAGAAGAAATGCAAATTAAAGGTTTTCTTCAAAAATTCATAAAAAATACAAAAACTTCTCTATGTTCAATTTTTTTTTTGTTTTTTTGTTCATAATGTTTAATACTAAATTTCCTACTCTATAGTACAAAAAATATTTGTCGGGGTCTGGACGTAAAAAGTGCAAAAAATCACATAAAACATTAAATAACTTTTTTTCTAATCAAAATATCAAAAATCGAAGCCCGAGGTGCACATTCTCGGCAGAAATTGCACCTGTATGCCAAATTTCATCTTTCTAGGCCTTACCGTTTTCCCGGGAGGCGCGCCACGTACGCACAAACAAACAAACATGTTATTTTATTATATGTATAGATAGATAAAGAGATAATTTTTAAACAATGATTGAAAGAACGGAACTATGCCGAACATTTTCTTTTTATTATGATTAAATGTACAACTCCTGCATAGAACGTTCAATAAATCATAGTAATATAACTAACAATATGACGTACTTTGATCGTCTGTCCGACACTAGAACTATTAAATAATGTGTTTGACCGAAGCGATCCTATGTAATTTTGTTATAAAGTATTGCTTTTTGCTGCAATAAAAGATAAGTCTACTTATTTAAGAATGTTTTGCTTATTACCCATACTACACGGATCATCCGAATTTTCGTTTATCCGACTTGCCTTTGGTGTCAGTTTGCCCGGATAAACGAGGTTGTTCTGTGCAAGCAAATGTAAATTTCGATTCATTTTACATTTTATTTAATACTAGTGGTACCCACACGGCTTTGCCCGTAATAGAAAAATTAAAAGGTCTTTTGATTCGCCTGTATATTTACAAATATTGTATGGTGAATTTTCTCGCCAATTGGCTTGTACCCATGTTACGGTTCCACGTTATGATAATTTCTTATCTCGCCAATTGGCTTGTGCCCATGTTACGGTTCCATGTTATGATAATTTCGTAATTTACTCGTCCATCTTGTGATATTTTTGTTCTTAAAATTGGAATAAAAAAAGGACCACATCGAATTTTCGAAAAATCGCTTCGAGGTGCATACCCCCATGCTACAAACTAACTTAGTGCCAAATTTCCTGAAAATCGGCAGAACGGTCTAGGCGCTACGCGCATCACAGAGATCCAGACATCCAGACATCCTCCGGACAGAGAGACTTTCTGCTTTATTATTAGTAAAGAAGATTCTTCACAATTGAAACTATTTTCCATGTTAAATGTTTCAGTTTCAGTGAAAGAGTAAATTTTCTGGGTCGTTTTTTCTAGCATTAAGGCATTCGGGGAAACCACATACATATTTTTATTGAATAAATGTTTTTCATGTACGAAGTAAGGGAGGTGGGAAAAAAACTTATGTTTCTTTACGTGGCAAGATTAAATTCTGCCAGCGTTTCCCCAAATATACCAATTTCCCGAGATAGTGTTTTAAATTATTGCTAAGGATTACACGATATTTGGTTGCATTGGCTTGTGCTTGGTGGTTAACTTTTCAAAGATTTTTAAAGAAGTGACGAATTTATTCAACATGCTCGTAAGCAGTAAAAAATTTTAGTGAAATAGATGCAGGGTTTCCCAAAGTAGGTGCCGCGAAATATTCTCGGGATCAAAATATATATGTTACTGTGAAATACCGAAATAGAGAAGGTTGACTTTCACCGGTGATTCACTGGAAATATTCGGTCTTTTGCCCGACTAATATTCACCTGTAAATTCACCGGCTAATATCTACATTTGCCAGATTTCCGACTTTCTCAGTAAAATATATACAAAAAAGAAATGGACGAGTGCCTTACTTAAAATGGAGCTGTGTTGGATATCGAACTGAAACCAAAACTACTTTGCGCTTGTTAAAGCATCATTGCCATCATATTAATCGTATTGATGGGAAAGTTTGCTTAATATAAAAGTTAAATATTTAATTCCGTGAATAATTTTTCAGGTGTGAAATTGAAGCATTACAAACAGTTGTTCCCTTTCTTTTATTTCTACCACGATTGAACGTAACTCTTCAGATCATTTACCGTTTTCCCCCCTCACCTTTACCTTCCGAATTGGCGCGTTTTACGTAAGTTGGCAGAACGGCAAAAGGGGTGTTGTTGTTCAGAAGCTTCATGTACAGTGGCACTCTCCAGCAGAGATTTTTTAATTGTGACTCGCGGGGATGGATCCTTGAGCATATGTAGTTGGATCAAACAAAATCATGTACTCTGTTTTAGTACCAAAGAAAACATTTTTTTTCTTTTGTGCTTTTGGTTCGGTTTATCAATTTTTAAGCGTTTTTAATAATTTGTTTTTAGTAGCAACAGTAGTTAGTTTTTCAGCGTATTTTTGAATTCACGCTATACTATTACAATTGAAAGAGTAATGCTTCAAAACACATCTTTTTAAATGGATTCCTTTAATTTTAATTAGTTGATGTTATATAAATTGCAATTTCATTTCTTTTAAAACAATATAACACAATCATTGAACACATTAATGTTTTAAGATTGTTTGAGATATGAGAGGTACTATGAGATTTAATGATAAATCAACACATAAATCAGACATTTTTTGCAATAATATATGTGAAAGTTACTAATTAATTAATTTTTAGCTCCTTTAAAACAGGTCTCTATTTAAGCACCAAATTTACTGTCACATTAATTTGTATTTTGAAGTTATTAAGAGCTGCTGCAGCCATGGTAACTAGCAAAAATTTTTTTTCAAAAATGAATATGTGACGTATAAAAAGTAAAAAGGTAATTTTAAAAACTTGTTAATCAAAATTTGATGCATTGCTGCAAAATTTAACAATTTCAAGATATATTTTAACAATACCATTTTAAGTGCCGCCCCCACCCCCAACCTGAAGTCATCCCTTGTTCTCTGTATGCAAGCACCGTGTACCTTTTTATTAGTTGGGAGATTTCTGATGTAAATAGCTTTATTTTATGATGCTATTTAACTTTCTAATTTTATTTTTCATGCCGAGTTTGGTACAGCCTTCAGAAAAAACAAAACCCTATCTTTATTAGAAGAGCTGACTCTCAAATTATCCATTTTTTATGCTGAGTTTGGTACAACTTTGAGAACAAAACGAAAACCCTATCTTTATTACAAATGCCGCCACTAAAATCATTCAGTTTTCTTTCTGATATCATAATCTTGATAATTTATTGTGACATATGCTTCCTATTGAAGCTCCTCTGTTGTATTTTTTACTGTATTGGAATGCGATTTACGCACACTCCGTAACCTTGTATAGAGCCCAGCAATTCCCATTTGTTTTGCTTGAATGACGTTTACTTTGGGTATAGAATTTACCGTTTCGAGCAAATGTAATCTTCGCTTCAAGAACCAGAACGTCAACTCTCTAGAAAACTCAAACATTTCCCCCCTTTGTGACCCAACACGTGGCCTTCCTGTAAACAAAGAACGTTCCAGGCTGTCACAAAACGAAACTTCGATTATGTGCATTGGCAGCTGGCTAGATAGCTTTTATTATTTGTAAAATTTGCGATCTTGACACTGGAATGTCTGTGTCGTAAAAGTCAATACGTGAAGTTAATTTGTTTGATTTCTTTTTTTATTTTATAACCTCGATTTTGCTTTTCACCTTGTGTAACCGTAGTAAAAATAATTCACGTCCGTTTCGCGTGTTTGCAATTTTTCTTTTCAAATATTTATCGATGTAAGTTTCAAAATTCGTAGTGTGCGTGAAATGGAGTTAGAAAATTTAAATCTGTCGCTGTCTCTGTTTTAAACCAAAACAAAATTTTAAGGCATTTAACTCTACAGCATTTTGTTTTTATCAATATTTATACTTATTTTCATCGTCTTTACTTGGAAATTCGGTAGTTCATATTTTTTTCTTTTACAAAACAAAAATGCCACCGATTTCATGTTTACAAGGTTGAGAAATGCTATCACAGACGAGGTCGTGCACAGAAATTTCGGGGCCCGGCACAAATCACTTTTACTGGTCCCCCCTACATATTGTTTATCCATACGGCCATATGTATATTTCACCCCTCATTTTAAAAATCTCGGGCCTCGATCAGGACCGGGCCATTAGGTATCCCTTCTCCCTGTGCACGCCCCTGGTTATAGATCATAGTGCTCTGCTGACGTAATCCTTATCCATCATGCACGACCAGCAGGGTTGGCCGGATTGGACCCAACTGGGTTGGACCCAATGGTTTTTTTTTGAAAAAACCCATTTAAAAAAACCCATTATTTAGCCCACTTTTGGGTTTTTTAAAATTTTTGAGAAGTTTTTTAAAAAATTAATTAATTTAAATACTTTTAAAATTTAAACTTCTATTTTATTTGTTCTTCACCACAGACAATGGACATAAAAACTTTGGAATTTTGAACTTTAATAGTATTTCTTAACTCTTAACGACATTAAAAAATACTTCAAAGATTTAAAAAATATATATTTAACTTTTATCTTTAACTGGTCAATAAATAACTCAAATTATCTTGACTGAGTCCTGTCACGTCTGGTTTCTCAATATTTGTATATTGTACAGAGGAAACTACTCTAGCTAAAAGGCTTTCATGTGAATTATTTTCTGCAACCCGACACGTCAGAAATTTCGAATTAACAAGTTATATTTTTTTTAGAAATTAACAGGTTTTACAAATGGTCGGACAGAAAACAGAATAGGATGTACAGTATTTTCATTATCTTACAAAAAAGTTTAATATTTCTTAATCTGTACACAGAAATAGAAAAACAGGCAACATAAAATTCAAAGAAATGTCTTGATTAAGCTGGAATTCAGTAAATAGGGATTTAAACTACTTGAGGTTCTACAGTAGTTTTGCATAACAAAATGAAATACAATAAAGTAAAATGCAAAAAAAAAATGTAGTAATTAAAAACGAACAATAGATTTTATCACTCAAGAAGTAATTTTGCTTTAACTGTTGGTAATCATGGAAACTAAAAAATCTGAAACTTCACCATTCTTGGTTTTTGTCGTCTTTCATTCTTTTCTTCAGAAAACGCTGAATTTTCCAGCTTTTTTTACCCCAAGACAATTCTTGTGCTTTGTCCATATACTTACGCTACAATATGCTACAAGTACCCTACATTTTCCCTAAAAAAAGACAAAAAAACCCACATTTCTTTTAAAAAACCCAGCTTTAGTTGGGTTTTATTTAAAAAACCCAAAAACCCTGGGTCCATGGGCTTTTTAAAAAAAAAACCCGGGTTTTTGCCAACTCTGACGACCAGGCGTTGAAAAAAAAAAGAAATAATGCTTTGAAAGAATTGTATCCAGAACGGGAAAAAAGAGAAAAAAAAAACAGGTTTGTAACTACAAATGTTTTGTAGTCATTTAAATGCATTATTGTAGGATGTAAAAATTATAAAGATATATTTGAGATATGAAAAATTATAAAATATTTCACAAAAAGGCGTGAAACATTGTCAAATATCTGTTCTTTTACGATCTTTCTTTCTCTCCCCCCCCCCCTTCTTTTTTTTTTTTTTTTTGCGGGGAAAAGTTCTTTTCCTTGCCTTCCAAGTATAAATATATATATATTTTTCAGAGAGACTAGTAGTTGAAGAATTAGCAGAGAGATAATATTGTAGTGTTAAAAAAAGGATCGTAAAGAAAGCCTTGGGAGATTAAGCATTGTTATCCCGAGGAAAAGCTATTACAGTTAGTTTGCAAAAATGATGCAGATAAGTTATTGCGTATGATCGTGTACATTTATCTTTATTAAACTAGTGCTTATAAAAATACTCGCACACACACACACACTCAAAAAAAAAATCTTAAAATTGTCTTTCCAAAACATCTACAATGCTGTTTACAAATAGGGGACGTCATTTTAAAGGCACAACGCTAGGCGCGTCATTCGCCTTGACTTCCAGAAGTATAATATGAAGCAAAGGATGCAAGTGGACATTTTCAAATTTTGTGTGAAACATGTTCAAAGTTGCGAGGCTCGGTAGGCTTTCATTGAATTTTTTCCCTAAATCATGCTGCATAGCAGCACCTCCTACCAGGGCTATTGGTACTATTTCTTGCCCCCAAGACAGTGGAGAGCTTCACCTGCCATTTGTAACGGTTATCTCCAAATTTTTAATTTTGGCACCTACATCCCTTTTCTTCTCACTGCCTCATATGTAGTATTTTGTTTTTTCTCCCTTCACAATGCACGCTGAGTAAATCTTTGCCCCTTGTTCGAGGAAAATTTGAAATGATGGAGGTGGACACTGGACAACATCTTTTGATATTTTTTTAAAATAATTCAGACGATATTATCTCTTAAAAGAAGATGTGTGGAATTAATAGTGTTCCATTCATAGCTTTCTCTACTCAGACAGTTGCGTAGGTGGTTGTTAGGGATCCACCCGGAAGTTTGTGTGCATATTTATTGTTTGCTGTCTATAAGCTTCTTTGAAGGTTTTACACACAGATTTTCGTCGCTTCTTCTTTTGAACTGCTTCTCGTCATAACACGCAGATAAAAACCCTTCTGATACTAGATACTTCAGAACGAGACGGTGCTGCTGCCCACTCGAAATGCCACGCTCAATTATCTTTAGCCATTTTGAATCCGTAACGGAAACCCACGAGGATATGAGAAAACTTTCTCTGGATCCTGATTAGAAGTGGTGTAAAAAAAAATAGAGAGTATGTCTTCTTGAGAAAAGATTAAGGAAGTAGAAATAGGATTTCCCCCAAAAAGTGCTACGTCCGCAATGAGTTCGCGTGATTTGAAGCTGATGTAGCGGTTATTATGTCTGCACCAAGTTACAAAAAAAAAGTGAAACATTAGTCTGCGGAATTCGCTTTTCATTAGTTTTCGAGTTTTTACTAAAGATAATTGGCTTGCAATCATAAAATTAGCACACAAAAATAACTTTTGTATCATAAAATGTAATACTGCGCCTTTTATGTGCCCAAAAGAACGCCCGTATTTTGAAATTTAGAATTCGTACAAGGCCGGGAGGAGGAGGTAATTCATTCTTGTTTGTGCACTCTCTTTGGTTTATTTGATATTTAAATCTCAATATTCGGCTATTTAATCACTTTGAAAGGAAACTTCAGCCTATCCTCAGTGTTTGAATGAAAAAAAAAAAAAAAAAACACACACACAAAAAAAAAACATATAGTCACTGAAAAAAAGTTTAAAAAATAAATAAATAAAGTGATAAAAAATAAATGTCATCTGAAGACACATTTTGAGTGCTTCATTTCCGCATACACTCCGCATTCACCTACATTTTATCCGTAAGTTCAAAACTATAACATTAGATTAATACTTCGGCTATTGCTGGGGGGGGGGGGAGGAGCTTGTGTGGAAAATGCTATTGAGTATTAGATTTTGTGTTTCCAACCACGGTTATGCAAATTCGATGACATTAAAACGTACATGCATTTTCATGAGTGTTGAAAACACAGACTTATTATTCATATGATATTTGTTTGGAGAAAATTACGTCAAGTGTAGTGAATTAATAATGTTGTGAAAAATAATTTTCTAGGCGATTCAGTCTACCTTTAAAAAAAAAAAATAATCTGGAACTTGTTCGTTTTAGAAAATAAATTTCGCGTTATCATTTATTGCAGAGCTCAATAAACAGGTCGTTTAATTCCACAAAAAATTGATTCCCCAAAAATTTCAGAAGTAAATTGCTTGATAAAGTTGAAACCTTAGTTTTTCCAATTTAAACACAAAAGCTCTTGAATTTGTTATCATTTATCATACACTCAAAATTTCTGACTTGTGTCCAAGAAAAAAGAATCTTACGAATGGAATTAATGCCCCTTGCATCACTGGAAGAACATTCGTGGGTTATTATGTTTTGTGTTAATCGAGTCCATATCTGAACACGTGTGGAATGACATTCCATTTAAAAGCAACACCCTTGACCTCTTTCGCCAATGTTTCCAAAGCGATGAAACAGGGAGAGAGCAAAACGAGAAAAAGAAAGAAAAGGCTCCTGGAAGATCCACAAGAAAGTGCCAAGCCGAATGTACTCAGACGGGTGGAAACGATGCTCGGATAGACCGACTTTTAAATTCGAAGCCATGATTCATCACTGGAGCGGCAAGGCGAAGAAAGGGGCAGTGAAGTTGTGACATCATAAGCGCATATTCAGGTGCTTTGAAGTCAACTTTTCATGGGTGATTCACGACGCGGATTGAAAGTTCGCGCTTTCTAAAGATTGGGGGGAGGGGGGAGCACTAAAGGTGACATACTGGTACTCTAGGCTACAGTTGGTTGTGAGATGGAAGACCTAACTGATTTATTTATCATGCATGATGAATGTAAAGGAATGCACTGTATTCCTCCACGAATCAACAAGATTTGTTTGATTATAACATTAATTTGCTTTGATTAGTTGGAAATCCAATGAATGCATCATTTTTCACTCATGCAGTTTTTATGTTCAGGATTAGGAGAATTGCTGTAATTGATTCCATTTCCATCTTGCATGCAGGATTAAATAAAAGTCATCGCACGTCGTCTTTTAGCTTTTTGCAAAGCATATTGTTTAACTGAACTAATTGCGTATTTCAGTCTTTCTGATGAAAAAATCGAGTTAGTTTTTACTAATCAATGGTTTTCTGGGAAAGATAATCGATAGTTTCGGAAAGGGCCTAAGTTCTATGATAATCAATAGGACTAAAGCCGTTTCTGAAATCGTCGATTCAACTAAAGCCTTTTTTTTTTCTCCCTGGTGCGTTGCAGGAAGAGGCAAATGGTGCCGCGAAGTATCCAAGGTGTCAATATTATTAGTCTTGACAGATTTCTGAAATGCTAAACCGAGACACGGGAATGCCCTCCCCCTCCTCACAGTGTCGTGGGTATTCAAAGGTATATAATCTTTTTCTCAACGCTATGAAAAAATGGTCCTAATTACGAACTAAAGTTACGGGTAATCGTAAATGTCACAAGCATATAAATTTATACATTAAACTTTTTACAAGACAATATTTACAAATTACTTAAATAAGAAGAAGTAATTTAAATGAGGAGAAGAAATTAACGATATTTACAAGTATTTTCATTGAATAGGACTTTTTTCAAAACAGTCTTTTTTAGATTGAATCTTAATGTCAAAATCGGTACAATCCAATCCATTAATCCCTTAACCGTAGATTTCTTCGTCACACCCCTATCATCAGACCATACATTGTTCATCAAATAAAATACTCTCTCTACTGGTGCAGATTTATTTTATCTCGAAACGGCTGGCGCCGAGACGAGCGACTTCAATATTATTTCACGCAAAGGAGTGTTATGTGCAGAGAAATTTCTTCTAGTGCTAAAGCTGCACCCTTTAGTACGTAATACTAGACTCGACCGAAAGATAGCGTTTGGCGAGACAATTAATACGAAGCAGTATTACAATTTATTAGCTTTATTATATCGCACTTGTATAGTTTTTTTCATACAGTGAGTGAAAATAAGAGAAAGTATTTGTTCTAAATAATCTTTCAAAGTTATTATTTCAAAACATTTTTGGTCGTCTATAATCAAACAAAAATTTTTTCCGGGACGCCAAGTATACCGGCCGGAACACTGGGATTTTGTCTGAAATCCGGGACTGTCCCGGTCAAACCAGGACGTCTGGCAAGCCTAAATATTATGTATATATAGAGTTCGACTAGGGTGCCGTGAGAAAATTCTTATTCCTTAAAGTGTTGCGGCGAATCGGAAAAGTTTTGGAACCTATGTATTAAACGGAGTTCGGGCTATTTTCGAGCGATAAAAAGTTCTTTAGATAAAAAAGCTCTTGCAGTTCTGCTGGAAGTTAAGGCTTGTGTGTCTCATTACTGCCGTGGGCAGGTAAAGGGCAGTAACTGAAAATTTTTCATTTTTTTGCATTTTTGTTATCTATTGTACTTTATCTTTAGTGTGCAAGCCTGCTTATTTGGTTTTCGCTGAAAAAAAGCGCGAAGAAAACGTCTAATTTCAACATTCCCCTATTGTTAGTGTTGAATCCAAAACGCGTTTCCTAAAAAATTTCGAAAACTCATTTCTGCAGATACTGCCGTTTACCTACCCACGGTAGACTAGACGTAAGGCCCCTATAGGGGAGTTATAGTCGTCCCTCGCTACTTCGCGCTTCGACTTTCGCGGCTTCACTACATCGCGGTTTTTTCTTTTTTTTCCAAATATAGTAATTAACCTTTTTTTATGCGCTCGTGTAAACTTTTTACCACAAAAGAATAACAAAGTATCTTTTAAGTAAGGTGAACTCTTTTGAGGAGCTGTAATTGAACTAGTTGAGGGAGTGGAGGTATAAAATCTCCGAAGAAAGTGAAGGGAATCGCTATCTCATTTTAACCGTTAAGCACTAACTGAAAAGTATAAATCACTGTATTATTACTAAGGGATAAATACATCTGTAGTGTATATGGTGTTCAACAATGTATTAGCTTTTTAAGTTGTGTACGTAATACCTTTATGAGGATGAATGTTGAGGAAAAACGGGGACACATACGGTCACTAACTATTATGTATATAGTTAGTGACCGTATGTGACCATTAGTTACCTTTAATGAGGATGAATGTTGAGGAAAAACGGGGACACGTACGGTCACTAACTGGCAATTAATTCATCATCAAATAAGTTGAGCTATTTTCATAGATTAGTAGTAGTGTGTAAGGACTACAAGTGTGTGTGTAGTTTATTTCCAAATAATTAATAACGTGATATCTTTTTAGTCTAGTGTATTATTTTGTACAATGTATTGAAAACTACAAATTTAATGATGGCTAAGGATTTCGTGTCTCTCTAGGGTGCTCTATCTTAAAAACCTATTTAAATAGTCGTAAGTAAGTTTTATGTACTCTTAATAAGGAAAATTTTCGGTTTATAAATACAGAATCCTACTTCGCGGAAATTCAGTTATCGCGGTAAAGTCTGGAGCGAATTAAGCGCGATAAACGAGGATTTGACTGTATAGGGGCTCTAACTAGACGATGTCCTTAACCCATGCATGCGTTTTATGAAGCAATTTCAGCAGCAAACATATTAATTTCTATGAGTGTAACCCGGTTTTAGAGATGGATCTGTTGATCCCCCCCCCCCCCCCCGCTGAAACGTAAAATGAGTTTTCGATAATTCAGGATTGTATGGCATGCGTTGTAACATTTCCATTGTTGCTGTATTTTATTTACTATGGCTGTATTGGAACGAGTTCTAATACATCTTGCTTGCACGCGCGAGCAATCTTTTAGATATTTATGAAATGCATTTCAGAATAATATTTCATTAGTTTAAACATATTTGAAACAAGTGGTTCGTTCTCGATCGAGGATTTTAATGGAGAACGGTTGTACACGAACCTTATAATAATTTCATTTCTTTGTCGCCTTTTTTCTCACTAGCGGTACCCGTACGGCTTTGCCCCGTCGTAGAAAATTAAAAGGTCATTTGGTTCGCCTTTTTATATTTACAAATAATGATGAATTTCTCGCCAATTTGCTTTGTTACTTTGCTCGCCCTTGGTTGCATATGGTAGTTTGCTCGCCCACGTTATGATAATTTGTTCGGTGAAATGTTCTTAAAATTGGAATAGAAAAAGAACAATATCGAATTTTCGAAAAATCGTTTCGAGGTGCTCCCCCTATGCTACGAACTAATTTTGTGCCAAATTTCATGAAAATCGGCTGAACAGTGTAGGCGTTATGCACGTAACAGACATCCAGAGATTCAGACATACAATCAGCTTTATTATTAGAAAAGATTTATTACGTCGCTCGGTAGTTCATTTATTTCAGCATTTATACATTCAATACATTAAGTCATGCAACATACATTTTGTCCGGATCCCACTTGTTGACAACAGCACAGTGTTCCTGATATGAATCTGCGGATTGAATCCTGTACTCACATGTTTGATCTAATACCTATTCAATATAATACGTATGCCCTATGCCCAGAAAAATCATAAGTGCTAGGCGTTTTACTTGAATTTGCATTTCATTTGCCGTTTAAATTTTTTCTCTTTCGATAAATTGAGAAAATCCTTTCCCAGTCATTTGGAAAGACTATTTATGTCTGTTGTTTTTCAGTCTAGAAAAGTAGGACTATGCGATCGATTTCTATTATGTCTGGTCTCACAGACTGCTTTAATATCATCTGTCTCGACGCGGAAGATTCAGAGTGAAATAATAAACTCCGCTTTTTGACTGGTATGTGCAATACAGTGTCAGACGTAAATTTTTTTCCATGCCATATGAATTTTTAAATCGATCTCTCTTTTTTCTTTTTCTTTCTTCTTCTTCTTCATCTTCTTTTTTTTTTTTTTTTTTTTTTTTGAATTACAGTGACCCTTGTTTTACGCGGTTTCGATTATACGCAGTTAGATTTGACACCTTTATTTTATTTTACGTGGATGAGTTTCGGTTTTACGCGGATGCGGCAATGCAAACAGATAAAAATTTTCCCCTCTTTCAAAATCCAAACTCCTAAAGATTTCAGATTACACGAATAAACTGCATTTTAGAGTGCTAATATTCGAGCTTGGACCACTGGAGACATTTTATGCGATTGGTTCCAGAGCTCTTTCCAGAAGTAAGGTTATTAAACTCATACAGTTCAGAACCCACTGGAAGAAGAGCTTTTTGGAGTCACAAAGGAGAACAAAAGCAACGAGGATACCCACGTGACATTGAAAATTTTGAGCTATTCTTTGACAATAGAAAGGATTTTTCTGATTTGTTGGTGAAGGAAGATTCTATCATGGAAGGAAGATTCATTCTATCATTGAAATGATCATGGATGCGTTAATGCTCTGCAAAGAACTACAGAGAAAAATTCTTGACTGCCAAAAGACTATCATAGCCAGCTCCTTTTCATAAACCCTCAATTAGTGTTCTCTTTATGAACGTTGTGCTTAGAAATCGATATAAGTACACATTAAACTTATTATATAATTAGTCATCACTGGAATGAAGTGTTTTTTTATATTTTTTATCTGCGGAACTTAATACTATTTTAACACTAATATTAAGTCTTAATTTACGCGGTTTTGATTTAAGAGACATTTCCGAGGAACGCTCATAAGAAAAAGAATTTTAAACTTTATGCAAAAGGAAAGGAAACTCATTTTCAAAATTTGGAAGTAAATATTTCAGCGCATGAAAAGCTTCTCGAAAATCAAGGTCCGAAAGGTAGAGCTGTTCTTTGTTCTTAGATTTGCGACAATGCTAAGAAATTTTAAATTTTTTAAAAAGAATCGAGTTGGAATTTTCCTTTGGTTTGATAAAGTTAAAAATACTGTTTTCGCTTAGGGGAGGGGACTTAGAAACGGTGTTTTCCCCCTCTACTCTCCAAAAGTTTCTTTGATAGCGATAAATTCTATCTAAGATTTATTTTAAGGTTGAGGCAATGTGTTGAAGCTTCGACAAGTTTTCAACAATGAAGTGTTTGTCAATTTCGGTAAATTTTCATTCAACGATCTGGTCGAAGTTGAAATAGTCACTTCCATGCCATCAAAACTAAAAAAAAATGATGGTACAATGGAAATGCATTGCTAACGTCTCTATGAGCATGAAAACCAAAAAAAAGAGGGGGGGGGGGAGAGAGAAGCGGAAACTTTCTTTCGCTATGAAATGAACTCTGGGGAGGGGGGCGGGGGAGAAAAAAGTCAACTTGTTTCATTTCTGTATTTATTTTACCTTTTTTTATCCTGCATCGCCAGAGGAATTCGAAACTGCGATTAGTTACCGGTGAGTGACAGTGAGTCAGACGATAATAAACGACCGCCGAAGAATTTTCTCACAGAAACATCATGTGAGATATAAATCTTATCTGCTGCAGAAAATGAACTGCAGACCACGTGCTGCACATGTGACTGCGGTGTCTTGTTGTCAGAAATATGAAGATAATTAGTGATTAATAAAATGAAGATTAAGATGAAGTTAGTTCAATGTAATAATTTATAACATTTGCTCTTTTTTTTATTTTTTATTGCGAACTTTTAGCAAGCAAGTTGCTTGTGTGCACGTCTACTGAGATTTTTTTGGATGCAGAAATATTGATTTAGTGTACTCAGGGTTGCCAACTGCTCCGCATTTTGCAGAGTTGCTCCTCAAAAAAGGGGAAACTCCGCGGCTCCGCAAAGAAGTTATTTTGCTCCGCATTTCCCGCCCGAACGTTTTCAAGCTCATATTTTGCTAATTTATCATGACAAACATGTAAATACGAGAAAATCAAGATGCTTATACTCAAAGATTGAAATATTGTTTAAGGCTGTTTTATGAAAGTAAAAATAATTGTTTCTTACTAGTGCTTAAAACGATTATTAAAACTCAAAAACAATTTTAGATAAGTGGTTTTAATTATTTTCATTGATTTTTATACAAAATATCGAACTGCTCCGTAAAATTTTAAATTGTTCCTCAAAATCACAACGGATGCTCCTCAAATTGTTCCTTCAAGGTTGGCCAATCGTGTAACTACTGTTAAAAATTTGACGCACTATTTTCTTGATTTAGTGACACGTTTCTTCCTATAATACATATTTAATTATCGTTCTATAGTACTTTCTTTCGCAATAATTTTTAGTTGAAGTTTGAAAGATCCTTCGAGTACTCGTTTGGCTTTTAGGGGCCAATCATTAATTATGTAAGGATGATTTTGGCAATTTTTGACCCCCTCCCCCCCATGTAAGGATAAGTAAGATTTTTCAACACCCCCTCCCCTATGTTTCGTAAGCTTCCTATTCGTTTTTCAAAATAATAAAATAACGAATTTTGCATCACTGGAATCGTAAAAAACATTTCCTTTTATTATTTTTAAAAAAAAAACTTTTTGTGGAAAAAAGTATTTACTAAAACAACGTCAGACTGAATGTTTTTTCAGCAAGTATTTTTTGTTTTTGATGCGATACTAATTAAAAACAAGACATTCTATACACAGTGCGATTCCTTTATTATATTTTACAAAATTCATTCTTAGAAAAACAAGCAAAAAACAGCTCATCCAAAAACGTTTTTTACCATCCAGAAGCAAATGAAATATGATCCCTGCCAAACCATTTCACCACGCGATTTGTAATGTAAAATATCGACTTGGAAAATATTACGAAAGATTGGGTCTGCCCCCCCCCCAAAGGGTATGTAGAGATTTTTCCAACACCCCCACCCTTGAGACCATTATGTAATTAATGAATGGCCCCTTAGTGCTCTTGGCACTAAGTTCTTAGTCCAGTCTCGTTTCAAAGAGAGCCCGGGTGCCTCCGTTCAGATTTTCGTGGTAATGGCATCCGCCGATGTGGTGCTACCCAAGGGTGCCCATATGCAAAACTGTAAGAGAGGGGGGGGGGGCTCAGATATTTTCTCCATGGTTTAGCAGGGTATTTTCCCCATGGAAACTGATTTTAGTGCAGATAACAGTTATTATAATTTGACGTTTTTAATAACTTATTCATTAACAGCTGGAGAAGAAATTTTTTTACATTTTTGCAAAAAAAGTACTAAAAGCGAGATTGTTCTAATTTTTAAGCAAAGAGGAGGAGGCTTGAGCCCCCACTTGCTGTCCCCCCCCATATGGGCACCCTTTTTGCTACATGAGATGATGGATGCTATGTCAGCAGATTGTTCTAGGTTGGCAAAAGAGAGCCTGTAACGCAGCTCCATTTGAAAGAAAAAAAAAAAAAAAGTAATAAAAATTGCTCTCAGAAACTGAATCAAATTTTGAAATATATTTTTTTACTCTGTCGAAAGGGAGAAAAAAATCACTGCTCACAGCATTAAGCAGTCTATTAAATAATTTTGAATAGTCAATAAAAGAAAGTGCTGGAGAAATTACAGTACTTACATTGGATTTAGTGTTCTTTAAAACTTATTTGTTAGATAATTGTGCAGTTATTTGCATCAAAATTAAATGCAAATGAAATAAAAAAGATACACAAATAGCATAGTGACTTTTTTTTAATTTTTGAAACGAGCAAAAGTTTGGACTTGGATGCACTTAACCTTCAATTTAAAATAGTGTACCTTATGTCTGTAACCCTCCCCCCTCCTAATAATCTTTTAATAAAACATAATACAGTCGCGTCCGTTTATAAGGAAGTCGAAGGGACCAAATAAAACGTTCATTATAGCCAGAATTTCGTTACGAAATTAAATAGGAGCGATTGTATGCTGTTTTTTGTTTTCTCATATTCAGTGAAATTGGCTTGTTTTACAAGAGAATCATCTATTAATTACATTAACCTATAATTTTTTTTTAAATTGTGATTTATATTATTTGTAACTAATCTGTCTTTTTTTCCTCTTTATTTTTCTATAGAGCCCGAATCATGCGTCAACAGGTGCGCTAGCTACTCCTCAATATTATCCATATCCCACTGCACCCTATGGACCTCCTCAATTTCAACCTCAGCCACCTAGTCATTTGCAGCCTGCCCTAAATCCACAGAATGTCCATGGGATTTTGCAGCACCCTTCACCTTGCAATGGGCAACCACCACAAGGTAATCATCTTTGAACTCATTTTTAACTTCCGTAGCATCTGTTTTTTTTCTTCATATTTTCTTAATCTTATTATTATTATTATTATTATTATTATTATTATTTTGAAAATCGGTCATGCAGTTTGTAGTATTTATGACAGATTTAGGTGTTCATTATTTAAACATTGTTAGTCCTGCAAATTCCCAGTCAGTGAACTTTTAAGAAACCGCAATTTTGTCCCTTTGTTACTTATGAATTGGATTACTTATGAATTGAATTTGAAGCAATGTGATGAATTAAAATGGGACAAAGTATTTATTTAGTTGAAACAGATATTTCGTTGTACAGTGAAACTTGTGTAACTTTACCAGTTTTGGTGCAGCAGTTCTTTTTTCAACTTAGACAGGTTGTCAACTTATTGATAAATATGATGTATACCTGATAAAAGTGGTCAACTTAGACAGGTGGTTAACTTTACCGGTTTTATATTAGTAATCATTACATTGCTGTGAGATTTCATTGCATTTTACACATCAAAAATATCCCAAGTTGGCAGATATGTAATGCTGTAAGTGATTAGACTAAGATGTTTCTATTACCTATACCACCTCTGAATGGGAAGTCAGAATCTTAACAATGTATTTGATTCTTTTTTAAAAAAGAAGTTTCTATCTGTCTCGACTTTTTTTTTTAATCTCATGTTTTTTGTCTTCAGCAAGTTTCCGGAATTCGTCAGCTTTTGCTTGCCACCCATCAATTGAATGGCCTATGCAGTGGTGGCAATTCGGGGGGGGGGGGGCAGGACAATCCCCCCCCCCCCATAATGAGAAATTACTTAATTTTATTTTCTAATTTAAGAACCAAAACTAAAAAAATTCTAAAACAAAAAAAGCAGAAATATCAAACTTTTCCGACCAAAAGTATTTGTTTTACTTTGTAATATCTGTTTACAAAACATTATTTAGCACAAGTAATAATTTTTAGTTTATGCATTCATTGTTTAGGTATTAGTAAATCAATTGTTTTACTTAAACAATCAATACTTGTTAAATAAAATGATTACCAAGTGTTTGTGACACCTCAATGCACTTTGGGATAAATAATGTAAGTCTAATTAATGTCTAAGTGTTTCTTCGGGAAAAGTTATTGTGTACAAAATTCATGAAAATCTCAAGAAAAACGTGATTTAAGTTGTTAAACTTGCAGTAACCCTTTCGAATAAATTGTCTTCATAATCCAATTAAATCTGAACATTCTCAGATTGACCTATTGACATTTGTGGAGTGTTTTTTTTAAAATTAGATTTTACTATTCATGTGTATTATATATTGAAAATAATGAATTTCAAACTCTTAAACTTGTGTGGTCTTATAAATTTTTGTTCAGTGTTTTTGTTTCTGCAAGCATCCAATTAATTAATTTAGTAGCAGAAAATTCATCTGCTAACAACTTTCATTGTGTTATCTATAATTTTTTTAACAACACAAGAAAAACCTTTTTCTGTAGACGATATATTTCATTTTAATGACATTAGCAGATTATCTTTTGTCGATTAATCGGTAATTGGCTATTTTGCTTATGGGTGCATCCTTAGTGTAATAGCTCAACTCCTGTGCATACTAGGCCCTGATCACTGTAATTATTTTAAATCGACTGTCACCTGATGATTTTTGTTTCTACTTTTCAGATGGTTCACCTCCTCCTAATCAACTTGCTCTAACCCAGAAAGATGAAAAATTTCAACGCCCCACTTACAAGTTTCGGAGAAAATCAGATAGTCGGTCTAAAGACAAACTAATGATTCTGCCAAATCAAACGAATTCCTTAATCAATAAAAGAGGTACAAAAACTCCTTCAATTACTTTTAAACTATTTTGCACCTTGGTAAGGATAGTGACACAGCTAAAAATTTGGGGAAAACTTACTAGCTATTGATTAAAAATCTGAATTTTATGCTGTTTCTTGCCACAGAACTTGCATAAAGTTAGCTCACATAACTAGTAGATGGTGGCATAAAAATTATATAATCAATAGTGACACATCATTAAATTTCATAATTTAGAAGGAAAATTATCTAACAGTAAGTATGATTTTTTAAACTAAACAATAAAAACTAACCAGTAAACGTCACAATATGAATGTTTTGACAATATTTGAGACTAAATCACTTGCATTTATTATTGTGTAAAACTTAAATTTCCTCCAATGCTTTTTTTGAGTTGTATCACTTTCCTTGCCGGCATGCAATTTGTTCAATTTGAATTTTGTTTCGAAAATTACTTTTTATAGCTATTAGATTTTTTCCACATGTTTAAAGCAGTTTAGCTAAAAGGTTGAAGTTTATACCATTTTATAAGTATTAACATTGAAATAAAACTTTTTTTCAACCTTCTTCATTGTATAGAAAAAAGAAAATACCGGGACAAATATGATGATTCCTATTGCATGAATGGAAGTTCTGCATCAGGGAGCAATGCATCTGAAGGTTAGTTTTTTGTTCCTCTTTTTTATTTTATGAGTGTGATATATTTCAGCGGTTTCCCACATTTCTCAGTTGATTGTGAAACGTGTGTTGACTTATTTTTCTCCCTCAATATTATTACAGTACCTGGCAATACCTGGTAGATTTATTAATTAATGTTTTAAAACTTTTTTTTTTTTTTTTGTAGATGAAGAAGTTACTTGGTTATACACCGAATATCTTTCAAATTTGAAAGCGCCAGTAGTAAGTATATTTTCAAAATCAACATTTTATTTATTATTTTATTTTTATTATAATTTTTCAGGAATTAAAACAAAGATGTGTTTAGTGGCCTTTTGAGGTCCTAGAAGCTTCACAAAATTCAGGGTCTCAAAAATAGACAAGTTCAAAATTTGTGATAGCAAGAAATCAATCTTTCACAACACTTAAAGCATTCATTTGCATAAAACAATGTTGAGCTTCCTCATAGTTTCCGAAAATTTCAATCATTGTCTTCAAATCTTGAGATCAATTGCCTTCAGAAAATTTTACTTAAGTCTGCCATCACCCCTGAGTATATTGTATTGTAGACTCATTCAGTGTTTATTATTTTTTAGTAAAACAATTTGGCTACGAACTCTAAACATTTTTTGTTATTAAAGCTAATGAAAAGTGCAAAAACTGCATTAGTCAGCAGATATTCTACCCTTAACTTACAAATTCAATGAACTTTTGACGAAATGTTTTGTTTAAATTGAAAAAAAATTTGGGAAAAATTCTGTCTATTAAATTCCTAAGTTTCATTAATCCGTAACAGGGGAGGTGAAAAAGTAGGACGTAACAGGGGACGTAAGGTCTCAGTGACTGCTCTATTTACAATTTTTTTTACTTTCTTCTATATCTAATATATAGAAGAAAGTATTGGATTCGTGCAAATTTTCGAATTTTGAATTTTGACGGATTCGAACGTTTTGAGGTGTGCTGAGTCCAGTTCGACTATTTATGGAAAATGTCTGTCTGTCTGTGTGTGTGTGTGTGTCACGTCTGTGTGTGACCTGTTTTTTGTGGCGGCTCTACAGCAAAAACTACCGCATGAAATCGAACAAAATTTGGTACACATATGTGCTCCTATGTGAGCTTGTGCCCATTGGTTTTTGGCGCGAATTCCTCCAAGGGGGGTGGAGCAATGGGACGTTTTTTGAGTTACGCCTGCTTGCTATTCCTCAGGAAGTAACTGACGGAATCAAACAAAATTTGGTCCATATGTTGCCATTAACAGGAACAGGTGCTGATTCAATTTTGGTATCAATAACTCAAATAGGGGTTGAGCTATAGAACGTTTTTTGTCGTCAATTGTGACTTCTGTATCTCAAGAAATAATGAACGGAATGAAAGAAAAATTTATCGGCAAGTAGCCCTTAGTGGGTATAAGAGCTGATTTAATTTTGGTGTCAACAGCTAAAAAGGGGGTTGCACAATCGCCCGTTCTTTTTTTCCATTGTGAGTGCCCTATCTCAAGAAGTAATGCTATGTTCTGGTTGAAATTTGGAATATATGTGAATCCATATGTAAACAGGCTTTGGTTCAATTTTGACGCCAATCGCTCCAAGAGGTGTTGATTTTTTTTTTTGCGAATAAAAATAGCCTCATTAATGTAACAATAAGAAAGATAAATCGTAATAGATTGTCGTCTGCGTATTTCTCGTGATTTTAATTGTATGGAAATGATCAGAAACATTATCTCAATGATTGAAAATTTTTAATTGTTGCCATCTTATGTTTGTTAACAAATAAATTCTTTGTAATTAATTCAAGCAAGACTTTTAAAATAACTTTCAATTTTCGCTCTTTGCTTTGCTTTTGCAATAATTCATTCATTGGGATGGTCGTCAAGTTTTTGCATTGTGTAATTTTGTTTTTGTTGGGAATATTGCTTTCTCGTCAAGCATGGGGAGGGATCAGAAAAAAAAAGAAAAATATAGAAGAAAGTGTCGTGATGGCCACAACATAATAGTTTAAAATTGTGTAATTAAAATACATTCCTGTAACTTCCTTCAGATATTCTTTGAACTTTTATTAGACGGGAAGATTATCATTGAGTTTTAAATTGAAATAATTTACCTTTTCTGAGGAAATTTTGCTAGAGTTTTAAGATTTTTCGAGAAAACTCATATGCTGCAGTAAATAACTTACTACTTGCAATAAAAATGAATCTGTTATTTATTACTGATTTCATTTTAGTTATTAAATACATACAAAACATTTTAATAGCAGAAAATTGATTATTTCACATTAAAGAAAAATTTTGACAGCACCTGAACAACAAGTATATACCATCGTATTTCCAATAATTCAGCTTTCATCGTCCCTAGAAAATTCATTGCGTATCTTTTGGGAAAATTTCAAGCAACTAGCAACCTCATCAAGAATATTTTGCTTATCTTCCACATAATGCAGATACCATCAATGATTCCATTTTCGCAGTCCTAACGTTATTATATATATATATATATATATATATATATATATAAAGAGGTGTGTCTACTACTAACAAAAATTGTAATACTGCAAGGGAGGTGATGTCTCCCAGACTGCTCCTTAAGAATGCAATAAAATTATAACCAGATGCACTTGCCAAAAGATAGGGATAAGTAAGGGGGGGTGTTCAAGGTCACAAAACAAAAAGCTATTGGGAAAAACCATTCAATTGAACTAAAAATGAAAGAGGGGTGATGGGATGAACTTTTGAGCAGTCTGTGAGACTGCACCTCCCCTGTTATGGGTTAAGTCTGAATCAATATCCAAATGGGAACAAAATGAAACCAATTCTTTCTGAAATTTATTTTAGGTAACAGAATTATCTCCTTTTAACGTAATGGTTCGTTGGAAACCTCCCGACTTACCTGCTATCGATATAGATCCTGCACTTTGTACGAGCATACAACAGGGGGAGGTGATGTATGAAGTAATGATTTCCGAACAAAGGAAAGAAGGACGTTATAAATCTGTATATAGGTGAGTTAAAATGTATTGCTTTTTCATTTAAAGATTTTTTACTGTTGTAGTTGATACATAATTTTAAAAAAAAATGAGAAGAAACATTCTCTAAAGAAGTTCTTCTGCCCTTATATAGAAGTTTGGTAAGACCCCATTTGGAGTATGCTGTTCAGTTTTGGTCTCCTTATCTTAAGAAAGACATTAATGTATTGGAAAGGGTTCAAAGGCGGGCTACAAGGCTAATAAGTGGACTTTCCCACTTAGATTATGATTCCAGGCTTAGAAGGCTAAAAATGTACAGTCTTGAGCAAAGAAGAGACCGAGGGGACATGATTCAGCTGTTTAAATTTATTAAAACCAAAGATGTTACGGGGCTAAAGTTTAGCACTGAAAACAGGACAAGGGGTCATTGTTTTAAGCTATTTAAATCTCAGGCTAACATGGATATTAAGAAAAATTATTAGTTTAGCAGGGTAGTGGAACCTTGGAACAGCTTACCGGAAGAGGTGGTAATGAGCAAAGGAGTAGACAGTTTTAAGAGGGCCATAGATCTTCACTGGGGATTGTAAATTGACTAGGACCAGTCTAGCTGGGCCCAGAGCCTGTTGCTGGTCGTCACTTTTGTATTTGTATTTGTATTTGTATTAACAGAAGTTCTCTTGGAAGAAATATTTACAAGTGTTCGCTCCAGTAAAGGTTCAAATTATGTTAACTCCTTGTCATTATTTTTGAACATAAAAGATTAGAGATGATTATCAACTCACCTTGCAAAGTAAGATATCTGTCAAACCATAAATTAGCTTTAAGCATCTTTCAAAACTTTTGTTTTAAACGTTTTTTTTTTTGAATTCATCTTTGTAATTGATCTTTTCATTATTTGTTTTTATCTAGCTAGATGTTAATGTATAGTTTAAAACTATATTGCATGCCTTGTAAATTGTCATTAGAATAAAAATGAATGTTTCAAAAAAGCAAGACGGAGTCATTCTTGTTGGGTTTTTCTAGAACGTACTCTATTCATTCTTCCCCAAAATGGTTTTAAGCATAATACTTCAGCTACAAATAAAAATATTGAATTGAAAATAAAATTAGTTAACAATAAGTAATTTGCGATTAATTATGTCTTACTTTGTAGTTCTGGGAAAATAACTTCATGAAATCTACATTTGTAGATTTTTAAGATTACTCTTTGCAGAATATTAAAATATAATGTGGGGAGCAGTAGTGTCCCTACAGGAAGAAGGGGAGGAGGGGGGATTACACTTGAAGTGTATGTAAGAGTTTTTTAAAAATACATACTTTGATTCTGAAAATTTTTCCCAATATGTCTTAAAATTATATTTAATATCAAAGTTCAGTGAAAATAGAGCACAATATTGTGGAGTGTTTAAAAATGCATCTGGGGGAAATTTTACATAAAATGCATTTGCAATTTATATTTGTCTTTTGATTTAGATTTGTGTTACACACACACACAAAAAAAAAAAAGTTCATGAAAATTATACAAACTTCATGTAATACTGATGATTGGTGGAGAGAGGGATTGTGTGTGTGTGTGTGTAATAACACAAACTAGGAGCTCAAGTGATAGCTGTGTTAGAAATGCCACTGAAAAGTAATACATAATTGCCATTGTATTTCAAATCTCACTTTCCACTTTATTGATCAGTTTTCAAAATTCAGCTGATCTGAGGAAAGATGTTGATGCATCTTGATATTTGGTGAGTTAATTACTGCTGAAGTATTCAGGGGTGCCCATCCCCCCCAACTTCAGTGGTGCAAATCCCCCCCCCTTTTTCTCAACCCTCTTTCCCTTTGTAATTTTTTAACTCTCCTTTTTTAAATTTATTTATTTTTTGAAATATTTTTTAGTTATTTATTTATACATTTATTTTTAATTATTAGTATTTTATTAGAAAAGTTCTGTGCTATGCCAATGACATAAACACACACAGACACACAAACTAAATGAATAAAATAAAATTTAAATAAATAACTTTAAAAAAAATCCATAAATCTCCCCAAAAAATTAGATGGCACAACTTGCTACATCCCCCCCTCCCTGTGGGCAGCCCTGGAGATATTGAGCTACTAGTTATGTAATAAAATCATTTTAAAGCATTTGATGTTTCATCTGCTGTTTAAACAAATCAAAATTTCCACCAAAGTATTCTTTTTTAAATTTTTAAATTGCTAGGTGGAACAAGAGATGTAGATTGAATGGATAGACTAATTTGTAGTAGAATTTTTCAAAAAGTGCTTAGAAACAGTTGGAAATAATTGTTTTGCAGCAGCTATTGCAACTATTTTCTTCTTGCCTCCGGCAACTATTTCTTTTAATCGCATAGAAATGGAACTTTGGAAGTGCTCAAAGCAGACGAATCTCCGGACTTTTTATTTTAACTGCAGTTAAAATGACCCCTCTTTGTCACTCAATGTCTTTTTATTTTCAAGTTTTATACATCTGCAAGTGTCCTTTCACTTTTTATTCAGGATTATAGTACTGATATAAGAGATACCAAAGAAGATAACAGGCACAGAAATGAAAACTTTTTTCCTCACAAAAGTATCTACTGCAAAATTAGTAATTGTTATAAATTCAAATACAGTCAGACCCTGGTTTAATGAATTCATCTGGACAAAAACTTTTATACCTTAAATCTGGGTTATTCTTAATATTGGGGTTCGAAATGTTTTTCAAAAAACTGCACTTACTTTATCTAAAAGCCATAATAAGCAAATGCACAAAAATATCCAATTAGAAAGTGTACTCTTTTTACTCAGCATTCCATAACTTATTACACACTAGTTAATTTGAAATTTTGTTGTACTGAGTAATAAGATTTTGACAATTTCCTTGATACTTGACTCGGAATGGTTGTCTTTCGACTTTATGGTGAGAAGAAAATACTGTGTCATTTACAGCCTGTTGCATGAGATATGATTTTAGCTTCCATTGCTGATTCCAAGAAAAGTCTTTTTCTGCTTCGTACAAGATGGTTAAATGGGTTTTTCATTTGGAAAACAATCCAACATTTCCTAACTCAAATTAAAAAGAAATTTTTTTTTCTGCTGTTAAAATAATTTATTAATTCAGGGTTTATTATTCGGTAAATAGGGGTTTTTGCTTTCATTTTAGTCAGGGGAAAAAGAAAAATTTGCTGAAATGCGAAATTCGGTAATTAGAGGTTTGTTAAATTGGGGTCCGACTGTATTAACATGCTGTTCTTGTGAACCTTTGCATATTGTCGCCTCAGAGCAAACACTAAGACATATATTCCCAGGAATGACACTAAGATATCCAACTGTTGCTCTGAGGGGAGGATATGTATACAGAAAACTTTCTGATGTTGAAACCCTTCTGGTTAGTAACAGAATTGCGTTCACAATATCTGTAAACAATACAAATTGTTAAATTATGTATGTGAATGTGTTGCACAATTTTAAGTTTATTAGAATTCATTTTGTTTGTTAACAATGATTGAAATATGTTTGTATTTTTGACGTTTAATATATTTTTATCAAAAAATTCTTTTATAACCATAAATCTAGTTCAACTAAAAGTACACCGGATCTTCTCCCCAGGATTTAGTGTGCTTTTAGTACGAAAAGAAAATGTTTTTAAAAATTTTCTTAAAGAATACAATGATTGTATTCCATTTTAATGCATTTTTTACTATCTGTCTGTTGAGCCTCAACTATATTTTGTCATTTCAAAGTTTTGAATTGTGTTTAAAGTGTAGTTAAATTAGTTTTGTGTATTCTGTGCAATTAAACATTTTATAATCAATTAATATTTTCATTTCAGTGGCATGGACCATCACTGCAATATAACCTCTCTTAAACCAGACACAGAATATTTTCTCTGGTAAGCAATTCTTTTAAAATTAGTGTTTCAACAAATTGTTTTATTATGAGAAAATGAACGAGTACTACAGCGCTGTAATTTGTTAAATGATGGTAGTCAGGGCCGATGAGAGATCATGTACGTCTAGTCGGGAATTAGGAACTTGTGCTGTGAAGGGGCCCAGTTCGGAATTGGAGTAGTATAAATTTGACTAGTTTTATAGGGGGCTGCCTTACCACTCAGCGGTCCTGAAAGGGAAGTCTCCAAAATCAGATTGTACAAAGTGTGTGTGTGTATGTATATATGTATCTATATGCATATTATTATAGATAGATTTTGCAAAACTATTGAATTTAAAAATAAGCTTTTATGACTTACTTTGCAAAACATTAACTGTTCAGGGAGAGAGAGAGAGAGAGAGAGAGAAAAAAAGAAAATAGAGAGTTTTTTTTTTTTGATAGCATGTTTATTTTGTCCCTTTCTGATAGTGCAATTATATAAAATAAAATTAAAAGTTTATAAAATTAACTCTTTGAAAAATGGATAATTATGACAGAATAGATTAAATAAATAAGCAGTTTTTTCTACTAAAGATGATGTAACGTATATGATAAATCAATCTTTTTGTAGTTAAAGTATACTTCTTGTGATGCCTTATTGATTTGGTTAAAGTCAATAATTAATCGGGTTTTTGAAATTATGCAAAGCCAAGGTGGTTAGGCATCTTAGTTTTTCAACTAACAAGTTTGCAAGTGAATTTTGTAAACATCTCTCTCTCTCTCTTTCTCTCTCTTTTTTTTAAAGCTTATGGAAAAAATAACACATGGATATAGTAAAATTTATCATATTTCTATTGGTTTTTAATACTGAATTTTTATTTTGCTTTCCCATCATTTTACTTCGTTTAAATATGTTCATATCTTCTCATGTCTAGTAATTTTATTATGGGGTGAAATTTTGCTCTGAAAAATAAGGTACTAAAACATTTATTAAGACAAATCAACTATGAATGCTACACATTAAAAAAAATATTGTTACAAATTCTGTAAATAGTAATTATTTTTGTGATTAATTAGTTGTAATCTGGCTAAATTAGGCGTTTGTTCCATTATTTTGCATCGAAAATTATTGTAGTAACTTAACCTGTAAATAGTTTCTTGTAATGACTATACAAGCCCCTTACATTCGAATGAAGTATATGGTCCTCCCATTTCTGAATGATAAGATTTGTAAATGGAATAAAAAGAAAATAGGAGAAGCATTTCGAATTTTGTCGAACTTTCCAAAGCAGTATAAAAAGCAGAGTGGCATTTGAAGGAGAGTTAGTTATGCTTTTAGCTGTCTGAGATTCGTTTGAGCGTTTCTCTTTTTATCGTGGGGCATTTCACTGTGTTTTTGCGTATTTGGAACTAAATGCATGTGCCATCGTAACAATATTATAAATTTAATTTTAAGGGAGTGGTCTCATTTTATTGCTGTGTGTGGTTCAAATTCTTTAATCATTCAAGCACAATTTAAACTGGGAGAAAAAGTGTAATCTAAAACTTTCTTGGTAGATATATTCATATTCGTATTGTATTACATGCGTAAAGTTCAATTAGTGTTTAGACTTAAGTGCAACAGTCCATTTGAATTGTAGTTTTTAGAAGTTAACTTTGTGCTGTTCAAAAAAAAGAAAAAGAACTTTTTTTCTTTCAAAACTACATTTCTCTTATAATTATGTGTCTGATACACAAATTGTAACTGTTATGTAAATTGTTCAATAATTAAATAAGTAAATATGTTATGCAAATTTAACAGCCGCTCTTTTCTATTTTTAACATTGTTTAGTGTCCAAGCCTTACTTGATGATATTCGTGGAGGTGATCCAAAAGGTAATTATTTTATTTTACTTTATGTTTCTTTTTACCCAACTGCGCGTGCAAGATGCAAAGGAGGGTAAAAAGGTTTATAAGTCTATGTATATATTTTGTTCCTATGTGGCATTGTAGGGGCTAAACGCCTTTTCCAATTTTGGGTTAATTCTTACATCAATCCATTTGTCTTAACCTTGGGAGTGTCACTAAACACATGAAAGTAATCAAAACTCACCATATTAACAACCAGTTGCTATTTCGTTAGTTCAGGATCGTGTTGCACGCTTCCTGCATGCGACACAGCATGCCACTTATGCAGGTAGCTTTTGCTGCCTGAATTTTTTGTTTACTAAGTCTACTAATTGGGGCCTCAGTGCCCGAGTGGTCTAAGCGATTGCTTCTCACATTTGATGCGGTGGGTTCGACTCCCACCCTCGCTCCGAATGTACTTTCCCCTCTTTGTGATGTAAATTCTTTCATGTGTTGTTTATATGTATTTTGTACTGAAATATAAAATATATGCATAAGGGAGGCAAGACACTCAGATTGTAGTCCTCATCAAAATAAACCCGAGCAATAAGCACCAAAAGAAAGAAAGTCTACTAATTCGATTTTCATCTCCAACATGTTTCATTTGTTTTTGTTGTGATTTAGGGGACTGAGTTTCGCAACATGTACTTTCTTGACCGGCTGTTTTAGTTTTGCAAGAACCCTGCCTAGCACCACAGCTCCTGATCTGTTGAGGTCTCAAAACCTGGTCTCTAAACTGAGTTGGGCACAGCAGACCTTTGCCCTCCCGGGCTGTCATGCCACAGGGTTTAGTTTGGATTTTAGAATAATAAAATATTTTAACTGCAGAACTTACTGTTTATTCATAATAGTTTATGGATAATTGCAGTTTTCAAGTCTTTTCGTATAGCAGTAGTTGAAGACATAGTACCAAAGGAATGTTTCTTAATAGTTTCTTAATGAATGAGTTTCAAATGATAAAAAGCATCACTCAAAGGAAATTTTCAACTGTCACATGGGATTGTCAAACAATGGTTTTTATGTTTCTGTCAATTCTTAATTATGATCAAGTGCTCTTCTGGAACTCCATCCTGCCTAAATAACCACGGGACTCTGCAAATCTTAGGACTTCATCATTTCTTTTTCAATTCACATTGATTTTGACTCTCCTTTATTCAGGATTGGTGTATATTAAGCTTTTAAACTTTGGAATTATAATCTAAATCGGAAATTTTTTTACAATTCTTTTAGCTCTACTTTGAACCCTTTCCAATTAGGAAATTTCTGTATTGAAGTAAATTGAAAAAAAAAAAAAACATAACATTAACAGTGAGGCACTTACAAAGTTCTATGAGATTATGGAACAAATCTGCATTTCCGCGGCTATTTTAAACATTGCATTTTCGTATACATATATATATTAAAAATTTTGTTTCTAATATACTTATATTTTGACACACACAGTTGTGGAATTCAAAACGCCACCAGCTGAGCTTGAAACACCTCAACCTCCCAGACTCTATTCCAGAACAAAAAATAGTCTTACTTTGACGTGGCATGTAAGTAGCATATAATGGTTCTTATAAATTGCTGACTAAATTATTTCCTTTGGAGTAATTAACCTTATCTAATTTACTTAACTAGAAACGCACATTGAAGGTTTATTAAAATTACTAAATTATTGTTTTGCTTGTAAAAGTTACCAAGAAACAATTAATTGATAATGAAGTAAATAAAAGTAGTATATTTTTTGTGCTTTTGATTGAAGCTCATAAAGATCAAACAGTACTGCCGTGCTCAGCACAAAAGTCGTACCTGCACTTTTTTAAAAATTGAGTTATGGTCAGTACTGATTCTTTGTCACATATTTCCTGGAGATACAATGTTTTATGGTCATCTGTCAATGGGAAATATTTAAAAGAAAACTTTGAACTTGTCTGCAGAAACAACTTTTGCGCTTAGCATGGCAGAATAGGTTGTTCCATAAGTTGTATTCTTACACATATACTGAAGATAGTTTTTGTTTTTCTTCACAAATTTGCATCTAATGACATTAACTTTTTCTCTTCAATGACATTAACCACCCCACCCCTCATCTTCAACCACAATAATTTATCGAGATGGAGAAAAAAGATAGGTTCTTCCATCTCCTACACAATGATGGTTTATATATTTGTGGGTCATTAATGTTAATGGGTTAAATTCTTGCATGGTAAGCAGGACCAGGGGTCATTGTTTTAAGCTATTCAAATCTCAAACTAACGTGGAAATTAGGGAAAATTACTACTTTAGTAGAGTTGTGGACACTTTGAACAGCTTACCTGAAGAGGCTGTAATGTGTAAGGGTGTGGACAGCTTTAAGAGGGTCATTGATCTGCATTGGGGGACTAATAAACTGACTAGGACCAGCCTAGCTGGGCCCAGGGACGTAACTAGGTCATTTTCGAACAGGGGCAAGACCTCGTTTCGGCGCCCCCCCCCCCCACCACCACCACTTTCCATACAAAACAAAAAAAAAAAAAATCCTTGAGAAACTTCATAACGTCAACACCAGGACCCCTCAACGTACATTACAGAGAAAATCAAGAAAATACACGCTCCCTATATATATATATATAATAATAATTATAATACAAGTGAAGAATATTGAAAATACAAAGCCCCAAAAGCCCATAGATGCGCAACGCAGCACAACTAAAAAGCCAAGAAAATATACAAGCCAAATAACAAGTTTTAAACAATTTATAGAAAACGTTGAAACGTTGAATCCAGAGCTCATCAGCCGCGGAGGATTCAATTAATATGGTCAAAAGACCAAAATATTAAACTACAAATTAAAAAAAGAGTGTTTACTCTCCAGTGTATGCACTACAGAATAACATTGAGCTAAACGCACAACATGTTAAACTATAAACAATAAACAAGAACTTAAACCTAAAATTAATCTCTTTATCTTCTTTACTAATAATAAAGCTGAAAGTCTCTCTGTCCGGAGGATGACTGGATCTCTGTGACGCGCATAACGCCTAGCCCGTTCGGCCGATTCTCATGAAATTTGGCACAAAGTTAGCTTGTAGCATGGGAGTGTGCACCTCGAGGCGATTTTTCAAAAATTCGATGTGGTTCTTTTTCTATTCCAATTTTAAGAACAAAAATATCATAAGATGGACGAGTAAATTACGAAATTATCATGACGTGGAACCGTAACATGGGCACAAGTCAATTGGCGAGATACGAAATTATCATAACGTGGAACCGTAACATGGGTACAAGCCAATAGGCGAGAAAATTAACCATACATTATTTGTAAATATACAGGCGAACCAAAAGACCTTTTAATTTTTCTATTACGGGCAAAGCCGTGCGGGTACCATTAGTAATTAATAAAAGTAAGGTTTCAAAGAAATTCTGGAGATAAGTCTGGGGCGAACTTGCGTTCAGGAGGCCCCATAGCACCTACAGCCTTGAAATTTTGTACAAAATTACTTTGAGCCCCGGGCGTGTGCATGTGGGGTTTTATTTTTTTAATTCGAATTAGTTTTTGTTGTAATTATTTTTTTAAGCTCAAATTTCTCGTAAATTGCCTATTAAAAGGACGAAAAATTACTTGCACATATTATATATTTTTAAAAAGGGTAGAATTTTCCGTGATCTACGCAATTTGTTTTTATGCTCTAACTTAAATACGGCGGGAGTTATTTCAGTTTTTAGCTCGAACTTTTTTCGGCTTAGCTAAAATTTAGGCACTACTTTTTTCATTAAATCTATTAGTAAAAAGCGAAGGAATTGTCTCACAGTTTTCTTTTTGACACCACTGAAAAGAATGGCTTTTTTTACTTCAGATCTAACTTGACCTATGGTCGAAAAACTTAGCTTCTTTCTCTAAAGGAAAAAAAAATACAAGCCGTTAAAAATCAAGTTCGAATAATTTTATTTCCATTAAAGTTATTGATATTTGATTTGGCATTGCCATAATTACGTCTTTTCGATTCGCATGTTTCTTCTTTCTTATTCACCAACTTTAGGGGTTTCGAGTTGGTTGAGGTTGAACTCAATTCAAGCCCCGAGCTAAAGAGCAAAATATATTACTAGAGATCACGAATATGAAAGTGACTTTTCAAACGTACAAAACGTACGTTTTGCAATGCTCAGGAGCCTCTTAGCCCTTATTACGGTTCTGCAAGTTGGTACAAGTTATTTTGAAACATGGGGAAGTGGTATACTTTTTAATCCAAAGAGAGCTCATAATGCATTTTTAATCTGTTTCTTTCTCATTGACGATTTAAATCTTTGCGAATCAAATAAGATTGTGAAGTAATCTTCGGGGATTGGTGAGCGTTAACGAGCAGGGGGCAGAACCCCCTAGCATCATAAATAAATCTTAAATTTAATTCTAACTATCAAATTTCAACGCGAATGGAGCGCAATCAAGAAAGGGGATGGTTACATATGAGCCAAGGACGAATTTTACACAAAATGCATTTGCAATTTATACATATCTTGTAATGTAACTTTTCGTTACACCGTGAGGGAGTACTCTTTAACCAGTAAAACAAAATGATAAATAACATTCCATTTGGTATATTGTTTGAAACTTTCCACCATTGGAAGCCACATTTAAATTAGGCAGTGATAAAGGAGTCCGCTGCCTGTACTGCCTTAAGTCTTATAAAGGCGACGATTACGTAATTATAAATTTTTATGTAGCTTTATCACTGTATATTGCATTTTTAAAAATAGCGATAGAGGGTAAAAATCATTAAGTATTTTATTTATTTTATATACGAAGTTATTCAAAAAAAAAAAAATTGTATTTCCACAAGAGTAATTAAAACCCTGTTGCATTATTGCTTTGAAAAAATATCAATTTAAAATTATAACTTCAATAAAACAGAAATATTTTCAATCACTTATTTTTAAGTATATTATTATACTACTATGAAGAAATGAGCAAGAAAAATAACAGTATTCAACTACAAAAGAGCAACATATCGCAAAAATGCGTGAAACAATTTTAAATCCGATAAAAAATTTAGTAGGTTATTTGTTTTTGTTTCTTATACTTGAAATTAATTGAATATTACTATACTTGGCTTATCCTTACTTTAGGTTGACATCTAAACGTCTTACTAAAGTTCGAAGGGACAGATTATCTTATTTTAACTCTATCTTAATAATTTTATGTGCAACACATTTTAAATTGTCGCAATCTGTATATTAGTTACATATTAATTATTACAAGAGCTAATTTTTATAAAGAACACACGTCTCCAACTCTGGTACATATAGTATACATCTGAGAAACAGTTAATAGAAAAACAAAAACCTAATGTGCTTTAGATCAAAACCCCTTCTGTTAACCATTTTTTAAAAAACACAAATCTTAAAAATATCTATTATATGTTTTCAGTGCGCTTCCGTTCAGGTTATTTCCATTTACAGTACAACTTCTTTTATCCGAACTAATAACGGGAACCAACGGCAATCCGGATAACGAAAATCCGGGTTAATTCGTAAAACACATTCGTAAATAAGCAGACTTACCTTTTATAACAGCAAAAAAAAAAAAAAAAAAGGTTGTAACAAAATTACATAGGATTGTTACTCGCAAACACTTTATCATATATAGTTCAGCTGCTGTGGTGTAGGACTGACACTCCAAATATGCCATGTTGTTTATTAGAAGACTATAATTTATTGCACATCCTATGCAGGAGTTGTGTATATAATCAAAATAAAAAGCAAATATTTGCTACATTTATAGTTTTGTTCCGGCTATCATAATTTAGAATTATCATTTCAGTGAATATGTTTTTTAACTTAACAAATTTGGTCTGGATAAGCCGGATAAACGGAGTCTAAATAAACGAGGTTCTACTGTAATTATAAATATGCATCAAAGTACCAAAGAAAAATTCAAATTTAGAGCCGTGAAAAATAGCTGATTTATGACACATTGATTGACGTTGATGATTTAAGCATATTTAAAATATTGTGTGGGTGGAAAAATATATTGAAACTAAGTCGAAAATTTCTCGATTCTCTGCAAGTTTTTTTTTACTCAATTTATCCCCAAAAAAACCCTAGTATTTTCTAAAGAAAAATTGGCAGCCTCCCGAACTTTAAATTGAGTCCCCATCATTATAGTGCCAGATTTTTTTTCCAAGAATGAGACAAATTGTAAAATTCAACAAATTTGTACTACATCATTCAAACTATCTGAGTAATGCCTTACCTACTCTCCTAACGTCTTTAGCATTTAACCACGATGATAAAAAAAAAAAAAAAAAAAAAGATGAAGATTGTTGATAGGGCTCTTTTTTGCGGTCTTTCGCTCTTTTTCTAAATTCAGCTTCAGATAGTTTCTTCTTAAAATTGATTTAAAACTAAACAAGATGAGCAAAAAATATCCTGAGAACGGAATTAAAGGCAGAAAAAAAGTAAGTGATACGAACTAGAAAAGATAATCTTTAGAGAATGATTCTTTTGGATAAAGATAGTGGCTCCAATTCCTAAGCCATGGGCTACGGCCAAGGGAACAGTGTAACGATTTTCCCTTAGGCTAGTGGGGTGGGGTAGTAAAGTTCTCGTCATTGTAAAAGCTGAGAGGAAGACATCATGTTGACAACTTTATATTTAATTGTAGAAGAAGGACATTTGAGCATTTCCGCTGTTTTGTATTGGTGTTTCCTTTCCTCAGCTTTGCTCCTATATTCCTCCTCTGAGAGGGAGATTCTTAGATAATATATAACAAGTACTGATCACTCTAAAAAAAAAAAACATTCATGCTATTTACTGGGCCCTCCTACTCTCTGTCTATCTTTCCACAATAAACCATGCAAATTTTCTGCCAGTGCCCCTGGTGGCTTCCAATAACTTCTCCTTTTTTTAAAAATTAAATTTAAGCATTTATTTAGTCAGTTTAGCGCCCCCTAAATCTGACGCCCGGGGCACGAGCCCCGTCTGCCCCCCTCTAGTTACGTCTCTGGCTGGGCCCAGAACTTATTACTGGTCATCACATCTGTTCATTTGTATTGCATCATATCAGGCTATCATATGAGCGATTAGGAAAGTACAGTGATCTCTCGCTTATATGCGACCTCTGTTATACGCGTTTTTTACTTATGCGCGTTTTTCTCACAGGCCGGCCAGCGATATAGGAAAACAATGTTAACTCTTGTTCATTTATACACGGAACTTAAAATGCACCTTTCACTTATGCGCGATAAAAATTTTTCAAGTTTTAGTCAAATCGCCTATTCACGCTTTCCTTATCGGAAGATTTGTATCCTTCTTGATGTCTCTTCGAATGCTTTCACACATCTTTATTCCAATGTTCAAAATGTTTCCAAGAACGCATTTTTTTCGCGCAAGTGTGCGATTGGGGGTGCAGTTAGTCTTGCGATTGACATCGAGAGGGGAGAACGGGTTACATGTGAAAAGGTTGACCTTCCTAAAAGTTGTGGTGAAGCGGAAAGCATTGACACAGCCTATCTATCGATGATCTTTTGTATCTTCACAGACTATGACACTGATCACGTGACAGTTTTTAGGTTTTGTGGAATTCCCTTACATACTGGACGCTTACATGTGTCCGGCATTCCGAACAAGATGACAAAACGTGCAACTTCAAATTTTTGTTAAATTACAATGCATAAATGGAAATTATGTGCGTATTTATTCATTAGTATCAGTAGTGTACTATTAGTATAACTATAACTGTTGATAACTTATTGTTTTTAAGTTTATTTTTTTGGGTTTTTTCACTTATGCGCGAAAATTTCGTTGTCCCCTTTGGTCGCGTATAAGTGAGAGGTCACTGTATAATTTTTCCTGTCTCTAAGACACCAAAATATTTATGTGTGAATATATGTATTTTGTCGTTTTCTTTCACACAAAATGTATTGAATACTTACTGTCCCCCCCCCCACCCGCTGCCAGAAAACTTGAAAATGATGGACTTGCTCCTTTAGTTTTTGAATGTTCCTATTGATAATCTCATCTACAAGTATAATAGCTTTTTTTTTAAAGTTAATCATCCAAAACAAATTTTTTTAAAAATATTTTTACATTTTGCACAATTTTGCAACAACTTCCCCCGAAACATTTCTGATTTTATTTATTCTTTACAACAGTTTTATAACTTTTTATTCTAGTGAAAATGCTTTTACTCAAAAAAACTTTCCTTATTCCATTTGTTAGAAATGTTTTGTGTGATAGAATTTGAATTTATTTTTTGTCTCTAGGCTGCCAATGAAATTGCAAGCTCCAAAGTAAAGAATTATTTGTTAGAATATGACGAGGTAAGTTAAAGGGCATAATACTTTTTCATTGAATTTAATATGAGCACTTCATTAAAATCTATTACAAGGTGCGACAAAAAATGGCAACTTTTTTTTAATAGTATAATTTTATCAAACAAAGAAATTTTAACAAATTGAACAGTTAATAACAATAACATGGACTTTTGGCAATAATATATTCAGCCTGTTTCAAAATGGCCTCCTTCGGCGGCGATACACAAGTCCAGAGGTGACTTGAAATTTTCAGGGATGGGCCGCAGGTTCTCCGGTGACAATCGAACCCATTCCCGATGCAGTGATTGCTTTAGCATCACCAAACTTTTGTGGGGCTTAACACAGACCCTAACCTCTAAAATGGACCACACGCTTTAGTCATTGGATTGAGGTCGGGCGAGTAGAGGGGGCATTCCTCTGACAAGATGAAATCTGGAAAATGGGTCTTGCACCAATCTTGAGTCATTTTGCCTTGTGAGCCGGCGTTGAGTCCTTTTGAAATGTCCAATTTGCATCGACATAGTGCTGTTGAGTCCAGAGAAGCACAACAGCCTTGAGAATGCCCCGGCGGTAGACTTCTTGGTTGATTTCACCCTTTAATCCACGGAAACAAGTGAGATCTTATCGCTGGCGCAGATTCTGCCTCCAACCCATCACCAAAGAGAGTTTTTGACAGTGTCCGATGACGACTGAGGTGCCTGGAGCCTCTGAGGACCAGAGGTCATTTTTTTTGTGGTGCGCTTGCTCGACGATGAACAACTTCTTGTCTGTGAAGAGAATACGCTCCCATTGTTGAGTGCGTTCCAACGCCTGAGTTGGCGGCATCTTTGCAGCCGTACGTGTTTGTTGTCGTCTGTGAGGCACTGAACTTTCTGGAGCTTGTATGCCTTGAGATTGAGCTCCTTTTTCGTCATTCGGCGGACAATTCAATCACTCATGTTGGTCTCACGAGCGATTTTTCTCATGGAGAGCCTTGGATTTCACTGCACTCGCTTCTTGATGAGCTTGCGGTTGGCGGACATGTTGAAAGTCTGCTTTCTGTGATTTCCTGGATGGCAGCCATCGTGGCCAAGCTCTTTATATAGTTTAATTGCTTCAGACACGATGCCCTTTCCAACATCTAGCAAACGAAAAATCTATAATTGAAGTTTTCCTTGCCGAAACAGTTCCATAATTACAACAAGTTTGTTTAACGTTCAACAAAGAAAAGCATGTCAATTAATCAATAGAAACTTGACAAATGACTGGAAGAGAAAAATACAGAGAATTTATTAGTAAAAGAATCATGTGTGGCTGCACTTAAACATGCTCGTGTAAAAACTCATACAAAAAGGTTGCCATTTTTTACCGCACCCTGTAGTTTTTCTTGTTACTTTCAACATCTTTTACAGCAATTTATCCTTAGGGATTCAACTTTGAAAATTTTTTAAGTAATTATATATTCAGAGCTTATCTTTTTCTTCTTTCTGTAAAATAACTTTTCAAAAATATTTGGGATTGACTTCTCTGAGTTTGATGCTAAATTCCTTGACCTTTAATGGCAATAAAGAACAATGTGCATCCAAATTTGTCTAGGGCAATGTCTGACACTTGTTTTATTACAAAAATAAGGTAGCATATCAAACCTCCCTTCCTAATTAAATTTTGTTACAAAAGCATTTTAAAAATAACTCAAAAAAATTTTCTAGGAATAATTAGTGGATAATAACTTTGTTAAAAGTGCTAAAAAGGAATTTTCAAAACTTTCTTGAACATTTGCTTGCAAGTGAATGAAGTGTTGAAAATTTATCAAAATCTAAAGTATTTGCAAACATGATATCGAATTTTAACTATCAGTTGTGTTTTAAATGTCAATTGTTTGAACTATGCAGTTCAAGTTTTACATTTAATTCTTTCTGCCTATATTGAAGAATACTAATCAATCTGTTTCCGTGAATTAAAAGAGGAAATATTCGGTTGACTTAGTTTTTAATTCTAAAGAAAATTGTGTTCACGGTTTTTCATCAAATGTCATTCAAGCAGTTTTGAAACAGTGGTTCAAAACTTCATTAATGGCAATTAATGAACATTTTTGGCTTGCTAAAAAATGTAATTTTGAAGATTATATATATATTTTTTTGTTGTAGCATTTTTTGTTGCAAACTACTTCATTAAAATGATTTCTTTCCTATTTTTGTTTGAACCAAATGTCAATATGAATAATCCTTTTGTACTGCATACATTATCTATATACATATTTTCCTACTTACAGGGTTATAGTAATAATAGTTTTGTCCTCATCTATTCTGGTCCATTGAAACAGTATAAGGTTACAAAGCTATCTCCTGCAACAGGGTATAAATTTCGTTTGGCTGCTGTCAGTGACAAAGGCAAAAGGTTTGTAGGCTTTCTGCTGCATTTACTTCTAAATAGTAATAACACCTTTTTTTACTGTTTGAAAACAGAAATGCCGTATAATCTGAATACTGTGTTTGAATAACAATTAACTCATTATCTGTTTTTTTTTTTTTTTGAATGATATTATTTCTGAATCTGAGGTTATTTAATTGTAACAGTATCAAACCATCTGTTATTCATAATAATATCTGTACCTCAAAGCCAGCCTAATGTAAGTCACACTATCCTTACTTTTCAGGAGAGCATAAAAACGTTTGTCTTGTGCACACAAAGGTTGGGCCCATTTTTTCAAAATAGAATAACGTTGTTATGGTTCAGTGTGGGGTAGGATTCTGCACACTATGCAGTAATAACCTGAAAATTACCACTTTTTGGGCTTAAGGTTAGTTTGGTTATGAAGTACAGATATTTAGATTTCCCATCTAGTGTTCCTAACTTGATTTTCTTACTTGAAAATTTTCTTACCTTTTGAATGATTGGATTTTTTTTTTAAATATTTAATTTCAGTATCATATTTTATGCTTACATTCTTGTATTTCTCAGTTTATAAAAAGATTTTAAGCTCCAGAATAATGAGAAAGAAACATTATTTTTTTGAATTAAATTTCTGTATCATATTTTGTATTTGAAAAATTGAGCAAATTAAGTAACATCATGAAATGTTACATTTTTCAAAAACAATGTTATTATTAGAAATACAATTAAATTTGTTTCTAAGTTTTTGATTGAACGATTTCTTTTCCTTTAGTTCGTACAGTGAAACTTGCTGTTATTTTACAAGTGGCAATGCTCCTAGTCAACCTTCTCCTCCTGTACTGAAACAGGCTTTCATCAACAGGCTCCATCTGGAATGGGAAAAAAGACCTTTTGATGATGACTTTAGTTTAGAAATTGAAGATGAAAATAATGTAAGTTATATGTTGCACTTTCGGAACCAGGTTAAAAGCTCTTTCTCACATGAAAATCTAATCATTTTATTTTTAAGTGGAATATTATTTGAAAACTTCATACCGTTTACATCCGTTTGATGCTTGATAATCTGAATATTGTGGTGGAAATAACTCAATGTTTTAGTTGGCACGTTTGTGTGATGTTATTTTTTAACTTGGTAGTATTTAATTGTAATACAACAGGACCCTCTCAATACGAAACACTTACGGAACTGGGCATTTTACCCCTTAAGTACATGTGTTCCTTCTTTGGAGGTATATGAGTATATCCATGAAATGTATTAACTCAATATAATTTTCAATAATAAACGTAAGCTATTAACATTTTAGATTTAATACTGAAAATGTTTCATAGATAGTACTAAAAAAAATTTGGGGTATTCTTTTTTAAAAAATCATTCTTTTAAAAATTAAAATTTACTCAAAAATGTTGTTATTGCAAAACTTTTATAACTTGTGTAAATTGTTTTAAAGTAATTCGATACGTAGATTTGTTTAATGTCATGAACTTTACAATGTAATGAAATACAATGTAAATTACAACTAGTGTAAATTACAACTAGTGTAAATTACAACAGTGTAAATTACAACTATATTTTAAGATTTCTATACAAAGCTTGCTATGTGTTATGTATATCAGTGGGTGCTGAGCCCTCATAAATAAGTTGATGAGAGGGAGATAGATGCATATAGGTTTCAGCAACAATTATAGAATAGCTGCTTTTTTGTACTTGTTAATGTCAGAATTTCACGAGTAAATTTTTAGGCAAAAATGAGCCTTGAATTCCAGCAAACTCCATATTTCTTATTGGTTTTTATGCATTACTTTTGCTATTTCCTCTGTGACTGTCCCTTAATTAGAGGCAAATACATTTAGAGCTCTATTAAAAGCGACTGGGAACAGAAAAAACGTCCCTTAAATAGAGATGACTCTCAAAACTGATGTTACTGCATTAACAAATTGTCTGTTATTCGTCCTGATTTTAGAGTTTTGTGTTTTATTTTTGCTCTTCACTTTATAAATGTTTTCTTAGTGGCAGAATAACAAAAATAACATAATTTCTTTCTTTTCTTTTTTTTTTTCATTTCAATACATTTTATGCATTCTTAATATTTTTTTTCTTCTGTTTTTCAGAGGCATGGATTTTTCACTGCCTATAATGGAAGAGAAGCAAATTTTATTTGTTGTGGCCTTAGAGGAAATACAGAATACAAGTTTAGGGTAATTAATCAATTTTAGATCTACTCAATTGTAGGGTGAACATTTTTCGCTCACCCAATAGAATTCTCAGAAAAATATTGCATTCTCATACAAATCAAACTGTTAAAGTATAATCATTTATTTTTACCGAACTTCTCCTTATTCAAATATTATAAAATACTTGAACTGCTTTAATTCTTAAAAGAAGTTCAATATATGATTTCTTGCTTGTTTATACCTGTTATTCCCTGATTATTTGCGTTTGTTACCAACTGAAATATTAATTATTCAGGTTTTGTTATCAATAAACTTAGCTCTGTATGATTTTTTATGTAAATAGTTTTTTTCAGTAAATTTGTAGCATGTTTTCTTTAATGAAATTATAGGTTTTTTCAGTTTTGAGAATCCATGGTAATTGTTGCAAAATAACAAGTTTAGCCAGAAGTAAACAGATCCACCTTTCTGTTACATCCCAACATATAATTTGTAACATAGGTTATGATTAGATTTATGTTCCAAACTTTTTTAAAGGAACTCTTTCATCAGTTTCACCATTTGATTAAAAAAGTTACATGTCTCTTTTACACATATAGAAAACTTAATGCAGTGAAAACAATATCAAATTAAATCTCTCAAATTGCTGGATTTCATATTGTTTGATTATTTTCAACTATCAAAGTTGTGTATAGTAGGAAAATTGTAATGTTTAAAAAGTGTTTCAATTTACAGCATTTTTTTTCTTTACAGTTGTGTGCCAGTAATGAAGAAGGCACTAGTCCTTGGAGCAAAGTTGTAATATATTGTACCCTACCTGATAAACTAAGCTGTCCCGGTAAACCTATTTCCAAAGGTCGAATTCATGCTTCCTGTTTTCGAGTCACTTGGGGTGAGTTCATTTTCTGCTGCTGATATAATTTCACTTTGTTCGCACTGTTATTTTTTGTGATTTAGTTAAATTTTATTTTCATGTTTACAAAGGATTAGTGCTGCATCTCATGGGGAAAGGACTGAAAGTGGGCATGATTTAAACATTAACATTGTGTCACCTAAGAAATATTGTATCCCACCCCATTCCCTTATGGACGAATTATTGTTGCCAGCTAATGCATAGTTTCTTGAATGTAAATGTTCCTCCCTTACACAATGTGAAAATATTAAGTTCAATTTCTTGGCAATTCCTTAATCCGAAAAAAGATTTTTGCAAAAAATAGAAGTAACATAAGGGATTTCTTTTTGTGATCAAGAAGAATTGAAGAGCTTGTTTCCAACTGGCATTAAATACCAACAGGCTAGGTGTATGAACCTGGTACTCAAGGAAATTTGCGTTAAGCGTAGTATCAGGTTTATTGATGTGTGGAGTAAATGTAAACGAGATTGGATTGCTAGGGATGGCCTGCATCTGAGCTCTACAGGGGTCAAAATGGTTAGTGGTTTGGTTTTAAAGACTTCAGAATCAAAAAACTAAGTTGGAATGGGAGCATGGTTTAAGAAGCAGAATTCGAAAGGGTACTAACTATTGGGATTTTAGTAGAAACGGAAATAGGATGGCTAATAAGAGAAACGATTTTAGCAGTTGAGATTCAAATAATCGTGCAGCATCAAATAAAAGTAAGATGGGCTTACTTAAGGTTTTTTATACAAATGCTCGTAGTATTAGAAACAAGATGGAAGAATTGAAAAGCATAATTATAGACAAGAGGTTGGATATTATTGGAGTTACCGAGACATGGGCTACCGAAAGTGATGATGATTTATAATCTATTGCTGGGTATGATTTGTTTAGACAAGGTAGAGTAGGTAAAAGAGGTGGTGGGGTTTTATTTTATGTCAGAGACACTTTAATTTGCAATGAATTGGTAATTAATGATAAACCTAATGAGATTGATATGATTTGGCTGGAGTTGATTAGTAATAAGGGCAAAAAACTACGTTTAGGGAACATTTATAGGCCACCCAACTTAAGCCAGGATCAAGACGAACAGATGTTTAGTATTATTAGTGACATTTCTAGCAAGGGGTCAGTCATCATAATGGGAGATTTTAATTTTCCAGGAATTGATTGGAATAATTTTTACCATAGTAATAGCAGAGAAGAGGAATTTTTGAAAGTAATTGGTGACTGTTTCTTAGATCAAATTGTAACTCAGGGTACTCGACAGGACGCGATTTTGGATCTAGTTTTCTGCGACATGGAAGGCTCTGTTCAGGGGTTATGTGTAGGGGAACACATTGGAGATAGTGACCACAACAGTATTAGGTTTGGGATTAAATTTGATATGCACAAAGTAGAGAATTATAGGTTTGTGCCCAATTTCATAAATACTGACTTTGTGGCACTTCGGTAGAGTTTGAAAGCAGTTTTTTCTTCTGGATTGCACAATAGCGATGTGAATCTTCAGTGGGCAGAGTTTAAGGAAAATCTAGCGAATACGGTTAGGGATCATGTTCCTTTTAGGAGAAAGGGTGTCAACACTAAAATTTGGCCAATGTGGTTCTCCAGGGAAACTAAAGATGCTCTAAATTACAAGCAAGCTGCTTTTCATAGGTTTAGAGAAACAGGTCACAGTGCAGATAGGCTCCAATATTGTAAGGCAAGGCGTAAATTTAAGTATTTGGTAAGGATTCAGAAAAGAGAGTTGGAGCAAAGACTGGCAGGTAACATAAACAGGAATCCCAAGAGGTTTTTTGCATATGCTAATTCGGGGAAAGTTCGAAATAGTCATATTGGGCCACTGGTTGATGAGTACGGAATTTTAATTCAGGATGATAGTGATATTGCTAATGTTCTTAATAACTTTTTTTCGAGTGTTTTTAACGATAACTGTATCTCAACAGTTGACACCAACAAGACACAAGCTATAGTACAGCTTGAGGACTTTGTATTTTCCAGGGATGATGTTTTACTTCATTTGAAAAAAATTAAAGAGACTAAGGCTCCGGGGCCAGATAATATTTATCCGAAAATTTTAGTTGAATGTGCAGAGGAATTAGCAGATGTAATCGCAAACATTTTCAGTGCTTGTTATAATTCGGGGAAAGTGCCAGAGGACTGGAAGCTGGCTTACATTATACCGCTCTTCAAGAAAGGGTCTAAAGGGAGTGCGGGAAATTATAGACCTGTGAGTCTAACTTCGGTGGTTTGCAAAATTTTTGAAACTTTGATGAAAATTAAGATAGTAAATTTTCTAGAGACTAATAATCTATTGACTAGTTTTCAGTACGGTTTCAGGAAAGGTAAATCTTGTGCAACTAATTTACTACATTTCTATGACAAAGTTACCATGGCTTTGGACTATAAGAAGCCTGTAGATGTTGTTTACATTGATTTTCAAAAAGCTTTCGATATGGTACCGCATGTTGCTCTACTTAGCAAATTAGCTGATATAGGAATAGGAGGGAAAACTTTCATTTGGGTAAAAAACTGACTGACCGGAAGGAAACAAAGAGTAGTTGTAAGTGGAAATTATTCTAATTGGAGTGAGGTCTTAAGCGGGGTTCCTCAAGGATCAGTGTTAGGGCCTGTTTTGTTCATTGTCTTTATGAACGATATTCACAAAAATATTTCTGGGAACATGAATTGTTTTGCTGATGATGTCAAAGTTATGTGGACTGTAGAAAATGAAGAACAAGCAAATCAGCTGCAAGAGGATCTAGGTCATATTACGGAGTGGGCTGATAAATGGGGTATGGCTGTTAACATTGGGAAGTGTCAAGTGCTACATTTAGGGCATGGAAATAAATATACAAATTATTATTTGCAAGGTTCAGTCATTAGTCAGGCAGACAAAGTTACTGATCTGAGGGTCTTAATAAGTCAGGATTTAAAGTTTAGCCAACAGTGCAGCATTGCTAGCAACAAAGCCAATAAGATGCTTGGGTTTATCAATAGATCTATTTCAAACAAATCTAAAGAAGTTCTTCTGCCCTTATATAGAAGTTTGGTAAGACCCCATTTGGAGTATGCTGTTCAGTTTTGGTCTTTTTATCTGAAGAAAGACATTAATGTGTTGGAAAGGGTTCAAAGGCGGGCTACAAGGCTAATAAGTGGTCTTTCCCACTTAGATTATGATTCCAGGCTTAGAAGACTAAAAATGTACAGTCTTGAGCAAAGAAGAGACCGAGGGGACATGATTCAGCTGTTTAAATTTATTAAAACGAAAGATGTTACGGGGCTAAAGTTTAGCACTGAAAACTGGACAAGGGGTCATTGTTTTAAGCTATTTAAATCTCAGGCTAACATGAATATTAGGAAAAATTATTATTATAGCAGGGTAGTGGAATTTTGGAACAGCTTACCAGAAGAGGTGGTAATGAGCAAAGGAGTAGACAATTTTAAGAGGGCCATTGATCTTCACTGGGGATTGTAAATTGACTAGGACCAGTCTAGCTGGGCCCAGAGCCTGTTGCTGGTCGTCACTTTTGTATTTTGTATTTGTATTTGTATTAAATCAATACTTTGCATTCTTGGGGAAAAACACAATTTTTTTTAAATGTAAGATTTGTTTTTGAACTTAAGGAAAAGATAATGTTCCTCAATAATCTATGGATGACAATAACACTAAATTTTGTGGTTAATCAAATCCTTACAAAGTAGTTATTTAGGAAAATTTAAGAAAAATGACTTAAACCTTTTTGGAACAAAACTGTATGGCTTGTATCCTTTTGGCACAAACAAATAATTAAATGCAATGACTTACTTACCACCATTTAAAAGTAATTCAAGTATTTTTTTGTGTAAATATATTTTCTGAAGCATCTTAGAAACGTAATTTTTGAAGGTATTTAGTTGCCACAATTCTTTGTTCACAAAATTCATTCCTTCCTTCCTATCATTTAACTTGTGTTTTGTGTTCGTTCCTAAAACTTCTAGTTATTTCCAAAATTATATATATATATATATATATTGCTTGTTTCATATTGCTTTTAGGTTTTAATTGGAGAATTTTTTCTGGGGTTTCTTCTTGATACAAACCACATGATCTCAAAGAAAGCTATGTTTGGTTAAAATTGACTTCTCCCCTTTTAACAAAAAATTTACTTGTGACTTAATCTTTTTGCAAAAAACTTGAATTTCATCCTCTGTTTTCAATACGACTAAACTTTGTTTGGAAAAACTATTTATTGTAAATAAGTGATAGGACTACACTAATATAAAAAGTGATATTTCATTAGTAAAGCTGGCGGTAATTTTTTGTTTATTTTTATATTAATTATTTGTTATTTGTTATTATTAATTAAATATTTGTTATAAAAAAGAAGAAACAATGTTAGCGAGAACTTGCATTTGATTACAAAATTAAAAAAAAAAAAATAATAATCTTATTTATTCCATTACAGAAACCCCAAAAGACTACAAACAGACTAGCATCACTAAATATATTTTGGAAGTGGATCGTGGTTTTGGTAAGCTTTTTAAAATATAGATTACCAAGAAAGTAATTTTGCTGTTATAATGAATCAAACTAATTTTTAAAAATACACTAGGATTTGAAGCAGTATATACTGGTCCTGATACTGAATACTTCCTTGAAAACCTTCTTCCTGGTACCACATATAAAGTCAGAGTAGCTTGCATCAGTTCTGCTGGACATAGTCCTGTAAGTTTTAGTACATTTGAATTGTTTCAAATCACCAATGTTTACTGTTATTTCATGTACCATTCTTTTTATGATAGATGCAATATGTAAGCAATTTTTTCCCCAAGATTTTTTAGTTGTAGTTCTCTTAACAATTCAAAGCTATTAAAGTTGCAAGTTTTGAAAATAAATTTTCTTATGTTGAGTTACTTTTTTCAGATGTTAATTTAATTAATTAACTCTAAACTACTGCTAAGTTTCAAAAATCCTGTTTGATTTGTTGTTGGGTTGACAGTAGTTATCTTTCTACTTCTACATGTTCGTAGCATGTTGTGAAATATTCAGTGTTGTGTTCTTATTTAGCATGATTGATTACTAAGGTCTTATTGTTGTTATGTTACTAATTGATAAATTTTGAATAAATTGATTGTATTCCAAATCAGTTTTACTTTATAATAGTTAAATATGTGCTTGCTACATATTACTTTGCACCTTTCTGTAGCTATTTTATCTCTCAAAATATGAAAGATTTAGATATTTATTTTTTTCCCTCTACATTAACAGTTGGTTTTATTAAAAATATCAAAAATTCAGTTAAAAATTGCTATCTCGAAAAGAAAGAAAGAATTGGAAATCATCTTTTTAACCCATTCCCCAACATCTCATATGTATGACTCAATGATTCAGCCTCAATCGAATCAGAGTCCTTTCACATGTAATTTAAAAGGACATTAGAGTTCATGATCATTTATTTTTCTTTCTGGTTTCTTTTTTTTTAAATTTGTTCTTTTTCGTTTGGAGATTTTAGAGAACTGCAGCCAGATATCAAGTGCAAGGGTGAGAGCGAAATATTTCTGAGTGTATTTTGAAGATATTTTGAGACTTGTCTTGTAAGAGTCTTATGTTAGTCCAATTTTTAAATTGAAATTACATCATACACAGATGATTATTGTTAAGAATTATATGAACAACTATGTGCTCAATTTAATTAACATTCAGAATCATGAGTTACTTTAAATGTTCTATGGAAACTTTAATAATTTAAATCTGGTAATTGACATTTTTAACTTCAGAATCAAAAACACTCATTTTAAAATGTGCTAAATATTTGTTGCAGTGTAGTGTCTCATACTTTTTGTTACACTACAATGCATACTTTTGAATGAGATAATGCATGCTCATAGATTATGGAATGCATCAGTGCTTAGCTTGAAAAAAGTTCCACTTTATAGCAGTTATTTTGCATTATTTTTTTTTTATTTTAGTACTCAGAAGTGAACAGCCTTACTACTGCTGCTGTGAATCCGGGTAAATGTGCATTGCCAAAGCTTCAGAGCAAACCTGAAGCCTCCTTTGTCTGCCTTGACTGGGGTAAGTGACTGATAAATTGTTACTGTTTTTGTGAAATCCGGCAGTAATGTACATTTGTATGAATATGTGTGTCTCAATTAGTAAATAATCATTTGAGGGTAATATTGTCCCCAGTATTTCATGAAAAGGTGTTATCTACCATCTTTTGTTCAAAAATAAGCAATTCTTCTGTCTTTACTTTATGCATTATTTTACGTAGAAAAACAAAGAAAATAAAAGAAAGAAGTAATAATTTAAAAAATGAAGAAATCAGGCCTTTTGGACAAAAAAAGATTGAAGATGCAGAAACTTAGAGGAAAAATAGAAAACAAATCAAGGAAATTTAAGATATGCTTATAAAACAAGAAAATTTCAACAGATAAAAAACAAATTCTTTTCCAAAATTTTGTCTTCTGTATCTTATCATTTTTTGTATCTTTTTGCTAGTTAAAAGTCACCCATACCTTTTGTCCTCTAGTAAAGCAACATTATTATTCCTAAAGTGATTCTGTTGTTTGCTCAAAAATATTCACTGTGCAGATTTTAATAGGAACTTTTAATTGAATATACTGCATATATTATTAATGCATATAGTTGTTGCTGTAGTGGGGGGGGGGGAGGGGGGGCATCTACTTTTTGTGTGTGTGTGTAAAAGTAATGTAAATTTGATGTGAATTGGTTTCAAACCACCTTTTCTTTTGATGAGTCCCCCTAAAACCTAAGGTGGGTTTCCCCAAATATTTTCCCCCTAACTAGAGCACTGCATCTAGTGATAAGTGCTCATTAACTCATGACTGTGTGTCTGCTGCTTGATTATGGCTTTATGCAAATATTTCTTTGTTAAAATGTTTAATATGTGTTTGAGTTGTGAAGAAACATCATTTAGGAAAATTTTTCACTTTTCAGCCCTCTCCCTCCCCCAATCTTTTATTACCCGATACTTTCTTAGCATATTGCTTGTTTTGAAATGAGAAACATCATATTTAATCAGTGTCGGATTTAGTAAGGGGGCGGTGGGGACGACCGCCCCCTACCGTCATTTTCAGAAAACAATAATTTGAAATTGAAGAAGTTTCTAACAATTGCTACAATTTTTATTAGGTAAATTTTATAAATTTGCTTTAAATTAGTTTTAGACAGAAATGTAGTTGAGGATGGACAAAGTTACACACTTTTTAACTTTTTCCCATGCAGGTAGACTATATGTCCGTCCCTGAGCAAAGGCATGGAGTTCAAAGCTCTGTCCAGAAATGCCTCGGATTGAAGTTTCAAAAATGAAATTTTAGTCACGTTTTTGAGATGTTGAGGAGTGGGGAAGTTTTGTTGTCTTCCCTCGGTTCTGAGTCTTAACCTTTTTGCATCGCAACAACTCTGATTTAAAAAACACTTGCTGACATATTATTGTAAAAAATGCTGTTTGAACCATGGAAAAGATAACTTTAAAAATCTGAAACAAAAAATACAAACTTATTGGCTAAAAGGTTTTTATTGCATTTCTGCAACATCATGGATAACGCCCATTTTGGGTAATTTTGATCCACAATTTTTTGAGTTTCATGTATCCCAATCTAATTTCAATCGTTTTAGGTTTTCGTGGTTAAAATCCCTCCTAGAGCTCTTGGTTTTAACATATATTATCAATTGTGACGGCTACCACAAAACCCCCCCCCCCATCCAGAATGTATTTCTGGCTGCGCTACTACCATGGAGGCCAAGGCCTTCTGTTCTTCTTTGCCCATCTCAGCTTTTGTGACAGAAGGGTCTGTAGTGCAAAAACAGATGTTCAGGTTAGGTGGCAGCCGAATGCAGAACCTGCTTTTCACTGCATAACTTTTTAAAAAGAGACTCTCTCTCATTTCTTTTTTTTTTTTCATTATTAAAAAAGAAATAAATAAATAAATAAAAAATAAATAAATAAACTAGTAACAGTAAAGTTAGTACATTAAAATAAAAACTTAGAAATGTTAAGCAATCTGAACAAGAAGGCTATTCATTTTATTGCAGTTCAAATATTCCCCATAATTGAAAAAACCCTCTTAGCTGGAGCAATTGTTCTGAGTAAACAACGTTGCAAGCTCAAATGTTTTAAACTTAAAACTGTGCGGAAGAAAAAAAAACTTCAAAATGCTTCTGACATAATTGTTGCTGATTCTTATGTAAAATGACCTTTTGAATTGCAATACGACTGCGGTTTTCTCCCTATATAACCCCTTTTTGGAAATGGCGCCCCCAATTTTTTTTTCAGTTTTCGAAAGCTTTATGGCTATTATTTTTATTTGGAGGAAAAGGGAGCGTTATATTAGCCATTAACACTGCTCTGAGGGGCTAGAGAGGTGCAAATTCGAAAGCATGAACATTTGGAGCAAGTTGGGGGGGACTTTATGGAGATATGACCCCCCTTAAATACATAAAAAAATCAACAAAATCAATTTTTTCCCCCGAGCTGCTTGTTTTACAATGTCTTCACTTATTTTCGGCATACTACTGGAGTTTAAGAACTTACTCTTATGAGCCCCATGTCCAAAAAAAATGTTCACGTAAAAAAAGTGAAAGCATTTTATCTTGCAAGCAAATACCACGCTCACTTATGTGTAAAATATTAGTTTTTCAAAGCCCTGGAGGGTGGGGAGGAGCGATTGCCACCCCCCCTACATGATGGCCTGGGGGGGGGGGTCTTTTACAATTTTAAACTGCCACTCCCTTGAATAGACTGCAAATCCGTCCCTGTATTTAATGCAAACTCTTAAAACAGATTTTATTATTTGCACAAGAAATGGAATACTTATAAAACTGGTTTACATACTTGTGTTATCAATAAAAATTATAATGTTAACCCTTCCTGACACTGATCCCAATTGGAGATTCTTGGAATATGTTGTCAGGTGTGCATTTTCAAATACAAATCACAATATTATCAATACAAAACTAATAACTTCAGGTATTTTGGACTGAAATGCCTTTAAAAGAAAAATCTTTTGTTTCTCTCTCTCTCTCTCTCTCTCTCTCTATATATATATATATATATATACTTATGTAATATCCCCATTGGGGGTTCTACACTAATAAAAACTTATAATTAACTGTTTGCTTTTTAATCTCTGTTTAATTGAGATTTTGTAACGTATGACAGGGTGTGTGTTGTTGTTCTTTTTTCCTTTTCTTAAATCTCAACGTTCTGCCTTGTTTTTTGTAGCTCATCCTGAGCATGATGGTGGATCTGCTGTTTCAGAATATGAAGTAGATATGACTAGTCCAGATAATGTCACGCAACAGGTGTATAAAGGGCCTGAAACGTCATGCATTGTCAATGGTCTTCTCCCTGGGAGACCTTACCTGTTTCAAGTTCGAGCTTATAATAGAGCAGGGGTAAGAATTATACTATTTGAGTTCTTTTTTTATGGCAATCAATAAAACAACTTTTTTTTACATACGGTACATAACCAATTATCCGGGATCCAGAAAACTGAGCAAGTTTTGCTCAATTTGTTGCTTTTAAAAGTAGAAGCCAAAATATAACATAAAAAATGTATATGAAGGTAAAAATAACTAATGAAGCTTTTTGTATAGCAATTGGTTAAATTAAGTAACTTGAAAGTTTACAATAAACACAATAAAAAAGACCCTAAAATAAAATTATATATTAAGTAAAATACACTTGAATTTTCATTAAAAAAATAATTGTGTAGGATATCTCTTAATGGAAAATAATTAGTAAACAGCAATTTTTTTTTCAAGTGGGTTTCATGTGGAGTTTTTTAACTAACACTAGGAAGCTGGGGCAGGGTAAGAAAATAGCTGATTCGCATAAAATTTGTTTATGAAAATGTTTTGAAGTTTTATTTCAACAAGTTTCTGAAAAGTGGAAAGTATGTCTTTAAAATTAGTTATTAAGCAAAGTCCATTTACAAAAAGTTTTCTATGTAGACAAAATTTAAATTTCCACAAAAATTTTGTTGCCTAGACAATTTTTTTTTATCGAAGTTATAATGGAAATTCTAGTACAGGGGTTAAAACATGGGGAAAACAAAAGGGAAGTAGTAAAACTCCTCCTAAGGGACACTCCTCTTTTGCAGACAGTTTTTAATTCCTCGGGAATAAGGCATTAAGCCTCATATATTAAGAACCTTTCTCGTTTGGACGCCCTCAAATACAGACACTGACAATGTTTTAACTGTCATTTACATTGATATATCCTTTTTTTTTTCGCAGACAACTGAATTTAGGAATTAAAAAGTAAATTTTGAAAAATAAAAAAAATAAACATTGGAAAAATTATATTTACCTTTGTGAAGTTGATGAGACTCACTTGTTTTATAGAGCTCTACAGGAAAAAAATTTAGGCTTTACAGACAGAATACTCGATTGAGAAATTAGCCAAAGATGCTTAACAAATTTGTTTAGAGCCAGCATTGAAGGCACAACATTAAAACCTGCTACCGTTAGGAAAACATTCAGACCACAGTGCTTCAAAGGTCTGGATTTAAAGGTTACCAGTTGCCTGGTATTCAAACTAAAAAGCCTGGATGACAACCAGTGAACCAGAATTATATATCAGATTGGCTTTTGACTTTGCATTAATAGTTTCTAAGAGAAAAAAGATATGTTGTTTTTTCATGGAAAATGCTACTTTCCATTTAAAACACAATCATTAAAAATATATAAAGACCATCTTTTTGTTTGCAAACACAATGTTTAAATGTCAACCTATGAATTTTAAAATTAAGCCTTCAAAATTCATTACAGACAGCTAGATTTCAAACATATGATCAATAAGACGAAAAATGCTGAGGCTATTAGTGAATTGCTCAAAACAATTGATGTTTTGGATGTGATCAGTTGGGTAAAGTACGCTTAGACGGGAGTTAAAATTGAAACAATAGTGAGAGTTGCTTTCTTCACATTGGATTAAAAAAATGGATGAGTCAAAGTAGAATTTTATGACAATGATGAATCCCAAAGTTTACTGTCATTAGTATATATCAAGCAAGGTTCAGATACGCAATTTTATGCAATACAATCTGATAAAGTAGCTTTTATTATTACTACACTTAAAAAACTAGTAAACTAAAATGTTATACAGATGTTAAGTGTATAATATAAAAACATTTATGATGAGAATAAAAAACAAATAAATAAAATAAAATAAATAAATAAATAAAATTATAAAACCCCTGTCCAGTGAACACCCTTCTTTTATTAATGAAAATGTTTGTCTCGTTAGTGTCCACCTCAGAGGGATTGTGCTGTATTTAACTGTAAAAAAAAAGTTTGTTGTAATGTAAACCTTCCCAATTTTCTCCCCTTTGAACTATGCACTAATTTCCCATGCACTCTTTAGAATGTATGACATATTATTTTTCCGTGTTTTGGACAAATATCCGAACTTATCCTAATGAATTTCTACATTGAATAATTGCATTTTAATGTCATTATTCTATCTACTTTTTTTGTTCATGCCATTAATTTAAATAATGGAATTAAACTATAGTTATATTTAAAAACTTGATACTTTTGTTCAGTTTGAAAGATATCTACTTTCAATAATGAGAAGAGTTACGTAACACTAATTTGAGAGAATGGGTTTAAAAAAATGAAAAATAAATATGCTAAATGCTGAAATGTACAAATACTTTTACTTCATGTGTTAAAATGATGAAAACCATTCACATTCGATTTTCACACAGTGAAATTCTTGTGTTTTAGTGTAATTTTATGTTTCTTTAATGCAATGTGTCATGAATAATATAATTTTGTTGTAATTGGGCAGCAATCTTAAATCATCTGATTTCAGTTTGAAATGTTCCTTATTATTTTGTCAGAATTATATAATACAAAGCATGTTGAACAAAAGTACAAGGTATTTTTTGGTATAAACATGATTTTTTATTGCATCAATTGGTATGCCATATGATTAATAATTATAAGGCACAGCATATTATTTGCAAATTATATTGTACATTATCTAGTGACATTTTAAAAGACATTTCAAAGTATGCTACCTGTAGATTATATTTGGAGAAAATATGGTAAATGAGGATATAAATAGCAGAATGTTTTTCTGTGTTATTTTATTCAATTTTTTAAACTTCGAGATTTTTCTTTAAGCATATGAATATTTCCAGTGTTATGGTCTGCATTAACAATATTGCTCTTGCAGGCAGGGCCTTTCTCAGATCCTTTGGAAGTGGTAAGTGGAGCTGGACCCCCTGATGCTCCCCGCAACCTATTAGCTACCTGTGATTCTCCAAATAGCTGTGTGGTATCTTGGGAAGAACCATTGAATAATGGTGCTGCTATAACTGGCTATCAACTTCAGTGGAGCACTGAAGATGATGAAGAAAGTTTCAGTGAGGTATAGTGTTAATTTGAACATAGTATGTCGGGGAGCATACAAATGCATGCTTGCAAAGTTTTTTTTTTTTTTAAATTTAACATAATTTATTCATTTTAAGCAATTCACTTTTTTGTGCCTGAATTTGACTCTCTCTCTTTTTTCATACATTAATAGATTTATGAGGGTATTAGTCTAAAATATGAAATTCAAGGTCTAATGCCAGCAACTCCTTATTATTTTAAAGTCAGGGTAAGTGTTGAAATCTTTTTGTTCCCTATTAATATGTTATGAATTTTTGATGTAACCATTTTGTGGCAAATCATAGGAGATACTGTATTATGGATTGCTTTATTATTATTTTGTTTTATTGATATGTTTTTAACTACCTTTTTTTTCTCCTAAATATAGAAATGTTGGTGAGTTAAAAAGTAAACACATGTTAGATTTAAATTCTTCAAAATTGATGTGTATTTTTATCATCAAAAATGAAGTTTTAGACGAAAGACAGCAATTACATGACATGCATGTCAAACTTGGCTGTTGGAATATTTTCCTTCCCTGGCAAAATACATAAAGTGCCAAAACTGTAAGAATAGTCTTTTTGTGGCAGGCAATTATGTTATAGTGGTTTATGGTACTTTGAAAGACTAGAAATAGTTTGGAAGTAGAAAAGTCAGCAGCATGCAACTTACCATGAAAAATGTACAAGCCATGCAATTAACATAAGGAAAAAGCTTTTGACGCATCATAAAAATAGTTTGATTAGAAATTTTTTTTATTAAAATGCCATACTCTTATGTAACCTCTTTTATACTGAAAAAAAAATCATAGTTGTTTTTAAATTATTTAATACCAATTGAAAATATACTGGTATTTGTTATAAAAACAAAATATATTGCCCCCCCCCCCCCAAAAAAAAAACTTGAATTTTGCCACTGACTTTGATAAGGTCCTTTAATGACTTTGCTATTTCTTGCTAGAAGCCTCCGTGGAGAGTAGTTAAAGCATTACAGTTTAACTTCTGAAAGCATTATCAATTTGGGTTCTTATTTCATAGTATATTGTGTTTCAAATCAATATATTATTTACATATTGCTGTTGGATACAATGAACATTTGTATTTGTATTATTTCATTTATTTTTCACACCTTACTTTTAAGATCTCTCTTTTATCTACATATAAATTTGATTCATTAAAATCTTGCTCTTGGAAGAAATTAATTGCTCTTTAAGAAATTAAAATATTTCATGGATAAAATTTGCTTTGCAATTTTTTTCAGCTCTTGTTTCTAAATAATAAAAAGAATTAACTATTTATTTTTTGAAGTTAATTAGAAAATGTAAGTGAAACTTAATTGATGCTTACAAATCTTAGTTAATCTATATTTTCGATAGGTTCCGTAGAATTAAAATGGTTTGTTTTTTATGTTTATTTACATTTAAATCAGCGGTTCCCAACCTTTTTCTCTTTCGAACCCCTTGTAAAATGCGGAAGAAGTTGGCAAACCCCTTGTGCAATTAGTCCTAATGAGTAACATGCAAATAAAAATTTTAAAAAGATAGCAAAAAAAACAAGCTACGCATACAATAAATACAATTTGAGAGAAGTATATAAGTTTGATGTTACTCAATATTTTGTTACAAAAAGTAAAACATAGCAGCAAAATATAGTGTAGAAGCACAAGCATTTCTGCATAGAAACTGATTGCAAAGCAAAGTCAAAGAGGAAAAAACTTAGTTTTTATTCTTTGTTGAACCTCAGTTCACTTTAAAAAAGACTCTTAATAAGATAATTGTGAACACAGGAACTGAAAGCTGGACTCAAATATAAGTATCTGACAGTTTCAGTCTTGCTTTGGATTCAGTATTTAAGTTGCTTCTGCATTTATCTTTGTGTGTGTTAAATCCTTTTTCACATTGAAACATTGTCTAAAAGGAGATAAAAATTTAAAAAGTTTTTTGGATACAACAGCACATTTATTTGTTACACTAATTAATTTAATAACCAGGAAATTTTTCTTAAGTAAAATTTTTTTTTAATCGTATTTCCTGTAGTATTTTTGGGTTGCCAACCATACCTTCTCTTTTTCATCAATAAAAGTTCAAAGGAAATTGTACTGTGAAAAATATTGCAACAAAGAGCAGCAAGATTGCACTTCTAAGCATTTTCAGCACAAGAAGCGATATACCTTTCTGTTGCACTTTAATGATAAAGCAAGCCTTCGTGTAACGTTTTCATCAAATTTAATTGAAATATCTGATCAAAAGCTTATGAGAAAACCAAAGCATTCATATGCTTTCTTCTCCATAGTATTCAAAAGTTGAACTTCTTTGGCATTGCTTGAATTCTATAACTCTTGATGAAAATGATAAAAACCGTGCCTTGCAAAAGACTAATGAATAAACAAGAACAAAAAATGCTCGAATTAAAATTCGGTTAGGTTATTACAATGTTATTTTCGCGAACCCCTTAAAAACCTCTCATGAGCCCCTAGGGGTTCGCAAACCACCTGTTGGGAACCGATGATTTAAACTGAATATTTAGCTCAAAAGATTTCAGTAACCTTTTCTTATTAAGTTGAGAGAGTTGAAACAAAGTGTTCATCTTTATTTCAGGCTCTCAATGAAGCCGGACATGGGCCAAACAGTGATATTGTGATTTGTATGACTCCTGCTTCAGTGCCTGGTGTGATATCTTCTATCAATGTGACGCCCTTATCCAATGCTCTCTGTTTGTCCTGGTCTGAGGCACCATCAAATGGATCAGAAATCACAAGCTACAATGTGGAATTAGATGATGTTTTGTATAACACAGAAGAAAATGTTCTTGAGCTTTGTATAGAAGAGTTATCTCCAGAAACAACTTATAGGTGAGGAAGGTTTTCATGTGAATGTCATGATAATGTCTTCAGTTCAGGTCACATATCTTATTTGAACTGTAGCATGTTCTTTCTTTATTAAATAAAGAAAAAGAAACGGCGTACTGGTCGACTGTTAGGTAGAATGGTGTATTAAGTAAAAAGAAAGAAAAAGAAGGTTGGATTAATTTTGCAAAAGAAACAACGTTACTCGCCTTTGATCCAAGAGCTGCCAAAAGAAACCTGGCCATACTAAACATATGCCAAAAACAACAGTTCCAGACTTCTGATAAAGGACAAAATTAGCAGTCGCAATTGGTGACCCTATATGAAAAAATTATAGCCACCTCAAAAATGGCCTCAAAGTTTACAAAAGGCATTAAGTAATTAGTTAAATATTTTCCATCAAAATCGAGAGGCAGTAACTAAAGAGTTCTGTACACAGAAAATATATCAAAGTGGGCTCTTGAAGGGAAAATTTGCTGCCTGAAACTACTTAAAATGCTGTGTTTAAAAGGAAACTCACAAATTCTCATTGGAAGTATCTTTGTCTAAATTTCTATTTATTATGAGTAAAGGAAGGAAAGGGTTTTTTTTTGTCGTTGTTGTTTGGATAAATTCAGTGACAAAATAAAAGTATCTGAGTGCAATTTAGTTCTCTTTTGAAGATTGCGCAAATTTAGGATTCATTGAACAAGTTTTAGTATGAAATTTACTGTTACTTGACTTGGCAATTTTTGGCAGCTCTGTACTTCAATCAAACTACCGTGCTATATTTCCAGAGACATCACCAAAACTTTGAAAAAGGCTTCTTAAAAAAATACAGTAGGAAGTTCATTGTGATTAACATTTTCCTTCACTGTTTTAAATACTAAGTTGTATGCGTTGTATTAAACAATTATCTGGAAACTTCTAATGCTGGCCTTTTTCAGTTCATTAGAAAGCAAACATTTTCTGTTTTTAGAATTTATATTTTGTTTGTATTTCAATTTGTTATTGATACATATATTTATGACCGTAAGTTTAAGTTACATGAACAAAAACAAAACATGTTAGGCTAATGTCAGGTTTGAAATGTATACCTTTTTTAACATTATTTTAAATTATTCACTAGATAAACAACTGTATGTTACCTGTAAACAAATATTTGGTTCATAAAGACAGTATTATCATCACTGTACACAATTCTTATGTCAAGAACTAAGTGACTTCATACAGCAATTTATTTTCTTTGCTCAAAATGTACTAAATTTTAAATATGTTTTCATTAAATGATTGCACTTATTGATTGAAAAAAAAAATCTTTAGAAATAATTTTGAATGTTATTTGAGTAATTGCTTTTCTCCCCCTTTTATTAGGATTCGAATGCAGGCAATCAACAGCGTTGGTGAGGGTCCTTTTAGTGAGCCTTTTGAAGCAACTACTCTCAAGTCACCGCCAAAGCCCCCTACATTGGAATGCTTGGTTGTTAGTCATAATTTTCTGAGGCTGAAATGGGGCGAAGGCAGGAATGAAGAATCTCTGTATTTCACCCTTGAGATGTCCAGTAAATCTAAGAGGTTAATACAGTTTCATAACTATACACATAATATACATAGATCTGCTAAACCTTGTGGATAGATGTACTTTAAAGCTCCTTACTAAGAGAGCAATTGCCTCCTCATAGAGCACCAGTGGTGCATGGTTTGAAGGAAGCAGTTGACAAATTGGGAATATTTTATGCAAGAAAAGTTCTTCCAGAAAGTAAAAATTCCCCTTTTCAAGCCTTTCCTGCGCACAGAATTGAATTTTTTTTTGGGGGTGGGGGAGATAAACAACTGATCTTCACCCACTTTTCATATCTTTCAAACTGTGGTTAAAAATAACTATGTACATCAACGAGAATATTCAAAATAAAATTTGAATCATTCATAATCTTTTAACATTGTTTTACTGCAGAAATTTAAGGACTTTGAGAAAAATTTGAATCATCCAAAATTTTTGAATTGGTTGTTTGAATAATGCAAACTTGACTAAATGTTTCCGGAAAATTGTGTAAAGTGTTTTTGCTTTATGGTGATTTATGTTTGTCCTGAACTCTTCTTGAAACAAATTGCATTAATGCTTCAGTCACATAATCATCCAAAATTAATGAATAATTACGTATTGTTTTATTTGTACTACTATGTGTTGTTTATTTGCTATATTGTGCATAATTTATTTTGCAGCTTTGTGCCAATTTATCACGGACCTGGACAGAGTTATAAAGTTAGCAGGCTACAAGAAAATACCTCTTTCCAATTTCGTATTTGTGCTTCGAGCGAATCTGGTCAAGGTCCTTATTCTCCTGTGTATAGTTTTCAGACAAGTCTAGCCCCACCCCCTTCATTAAAAGGTAGATCACTTACCATGTTTCTTAAAAAGCTCTCATAAAGTGGAATGTTTAACAGTTAACTAATCAGGCCTGCATAACAAATGTATGATATTTTTAATGGAATAGCTAATTCACAAATACAATATCATCAAATTCAATGGCTGATATAAAATGAGATAGCAGAACAGATTACAAAAAGGTCTCCTTTAACAAAAAGGAAAGAAGTAGTTATGCTTGTATCAGTGTTCAGCTGTATCATATTTTGAACTTTACAATGAATTTGTCAAATTGTCAAGACCTTACAGAATAGAAACAATAGTACCACAAATTTTTGAATGTGGGAGTAATTTTTCTGGAACCATCTTTTACATCTTGAAAACATGTGCATACTTAGATTTTTCAGTTGAATCTTATTAATATGAAGTTTTTCTTATCTTGAACCCATACTGTTTAATGCATGAGATAATTCTACTATATGCTTTTAAATAAATATACTTCATAATTTTCAAACTTAGTATATTACATTCTAAGGAATACTTGAAGAGTTCTATTCTTAGTAACTATTTTCAATTCTATAAATGTAATTTTCTTTTCAAGTGAAAACTTAATAATGGAGATAGTGAGAAGCAAATGAATGTAAGTGAACTTTATCAAGTTTCATACAAAAGATGTTTTCAAGTTCTGATTCTACATATGCTTTTGTTGAATTTGTTTCTCTAAATTATGCTGCATACCAGCACTTACCAGGGCTACCATTGCAACTCTTTCTCCAAAACTGAGAAGAGATTCTCCTACTACTTGCACTGGTTATCTCTCTCTCTCTTTCTCTTTTTTTTTTTTTTCAATTTTGGCACTTACATCCCTTTGCTTCTCACTGCCTCAATTGTTATGTTAGAAAATAAAGCTTAAAAATATACATCTCTCTAACTTTAATTGTAGAGTGGTACTGTATTTTTCTTTATGTACAGTAATGATTTTGTTTTGTGTGATTGCTCTATAGATGTGATTCTTTTTCCTTTTTTTTTAATGCTGCATTAGCTTGTAGGTATTTCTTACTTATTATTCAAATTTTTTGTTTTTCCTCCCATTTATAGCTGTTAAAGTTCTTAGTGTTACTGAAAATTCCTGTCAGATTGAATGGTCAGGAGCAAAACCACTGCCAGGTTGCATCTGTTCATACCAGGTACACCTAGCATCTCCTTGTGGTGACAATGTAATTGTGAGTATATGCATTTGCTTTTTTTTTTTAATCGTAAAGACCAATATATGGATTACATTGGATTTTTTTAAGAAGAACTGTAGATAAATAATTCCTATGCAAAGTCTTTATGACAAAATATTTTAGTACTAAATAAGTAAAAGACATGTGTTGAGATGTGTCGTTCAGCGAATCAAAATTCAAAAATGTGTAATAATCAGTGCCGAATTCAGGAGAGAAATGTGAGGCTGCACCAGAATTTAAAAAAAATTACAAAACTTGTTTATTTATGATTTTTTTAAAAGCAATCACGAATTGCTTCTTACTTTCACTTCATGGCAGTTGATGTACCTTTAATTTTTGGACCTGGGCAAGCACCATTGTCAAAGTCTTCACGAGCCGTACCTCCTCCTGGCGGTGGTGTCCAATCCCTACCACCGCCTAGGTGGAAACCATACTACAGCCTAGGTGGTACACACCGCCGCCGAGTAGGGCATACATGCTCGCAGAGGTATGTTGTGTCCTGGATGCTGTTTTTGTCTTAAGAAGATTGTGTCAAGTCAAGAAGGTTGAATATAAAAAATGTCTAATCAAGGGGACAGAGCCATTTATAGAAATAAAAAACCCAATGAGTAGGGTCCAATTGCAATTTATGATTACAAAAAACATTATTCAAATTCAAGATATCAAAATTCAAAGTAATTTATACCCTTTTGCTTTTTTTTTTAAATTTTCAGAAGTAACATAAGCTTTTTGACTGATTTGAAATATTTCCCCTTTTCAAGCATTTTTCACAAAGTTGTACTATTTTGCTTTAAAAGTGACAGTATCGACCACTCAAGCTCTAATTCTCAAGTGTGGTTAAAACTACAATAGACCTTGTATTCTGTTTGTTTATTATATTTTCCATTTCTCCTTATTATTTTTACTGTTAACGTTTTCTAAACACATTTTTTTATAATTTAATGTAAGTGTAAATAGTCAAAATGGTATATAGTGAATTTGATGTTTTGAAACTAAAGCAATTTGAAATCCAATTAAATTATAGGAGGCGCTGCAGTCTCTGGTTAATGGCTGTTGAAACAGGTAAGGTAGGATATGATCTTCAAGATGAGACATCTGTTTTGACCGTGTCAAATTGAAAAAATTACCTTTTTGGCTCATTTCTGAAATCACTACAAGGTGGTGTGGTCAAGCTCTAGAACTGTGATTGGTTTTGGAAAGAAAAATTGAAACCAAATTATTCACATGCTCACTCAATTTTTGCCTTTTACGCAACTGTATTTTAACTTATGTATCTTCAAATTTAATTTTCAAAATTTGTTTTATGGTTTTTAAATCTCTACTTATTTTTCCCTTCAGGTATATCAGGGAAGTGATACCAGATACACCATTGATAATCTTGAGCCCAGCACCCAATACACAGTAAAAGTGACACCTGTGCGTCACTTTGAAGAGCGAGACCTGGTGGGAAGTTGTAGTCCATCTGTTGCCTTTATCACTCAGAATGCAAATGTGCAACCTCAGGCTCTCGTGGCTGTTCACCAGACTATCCCCTATAGTGAAAGAAGGACATCTAATGATAGGCAATTGGCCGTCGGTCTAGTTATCGCATTTAGTCTCTTTTCCGGTCTTGTTGCAATGTTCTTGGAACATGTCTTTTGCCTGAGCACACCTTCATAATTCGCAGTTTTGCAGACTGACCAGTTCTGTTGCTCATTCCTGGTGCTTGACACTCTCGACGACACTGTTTGAAATCGGAGCAATTGCATTATTTCCATTCTTTGACTGGGTTTCTCGATGTTGCAAAAGTATCTTTCCTTATTTCTGTGTTTACTTTCACTTTATGAAGAAGATTGCTTTTTTTTTACAACGTGAGTTAATCGACTCAATATTAAACTCTGTTCCAAGTTGTTCAACTGCAGTTTGAGGAGTTAACATCTTGCCATAAATTGCTTTCTTACCTTTTGAAACTTGAGAATTATATAAATATACATATATATATACATACATATATATAATTATATATTTTTTATATTTTATCCTACTTGTAAGTATCTGATTTGTTGTTCATAAGCAATTCTTTGTAATTTTTGTTTGCAAAATTGATTTTTATATGTTTATAATTGATTAAATATATTAGTGATGTCCAAGCCTCTTTGAAACTTGTTTTTAATTTATAAATCTTTTAGTTTTAATGTATAGGTTATAGATTTAATTAAATATTTAATTTTGCATTTTTTTTATTTTGTATAACTTACAATGCAATTGTATACCTGTGACTTAAAAGTAGATTTTCTAAAGATATTATATAGTATTTATTTTTTCCTGTTAACAGTACGTAAAAAGTTTTCTTTATACATAACATGCTTTGTTTTATTTGAATAAGGAATAATTATTTCTTAATTTATGCACCAGAAAAATTCCAGTGTTTGAAAAAGTTTTGTACTCCCCGGACTTTTTCAGAATATTTGTAGTGCTTTATCTACATTTTTGATGACACTTATACAGTTATAGCATTAGAATTTTGTCTTATAGCTGGTAATCACTAATATATGAAGATTTTAAAACTTCCTTGTAAATTATGTGCATTGGGGCAATTACACAAATAAACAACGCCAATTATCAAATGGCGTGTTTACGAGCTTAGGGTATTTCATATTTCAAAGTGTTTTCATGGGAAATTAGGCGAATGTTTGTTCTTGAAAATTTACTTTATGATATAAATATATATATATATAAACTAGCAATTATTATATATTATGTTGTTTTTATTACAACTAAGTCTGTTATTTATGCCACACGTTGTTATTGCTTTCTACATGCTGCTGTATGCTCGTATGAAAAATTGCTGTTTGCATGTGAAGTGATTGTATTTATGAATTATATAAATAGTATTGGTATTGCATGTTTTTAGAGCTATTGTTGAATCGCAATTGTAGACATGTGTAACAATTTACACTGAAAATCAACTTTATTATTGAAAATTAATTTTGCATTTGTTGCTATGTATTTACCAATCACTGACAAATATAGCGTGTATAAATTGTTTTACTGTTACAAATGAGTTTTATTAAGTATTAATGTTCCTAAATTGTACAATTTTTCTGCCAAATGAGCAAAAATGACTTTTATATCTTGGTTTTCTCACCCTAAATAAAGATTTTTATCTTACATTATTCTTTTGCTTTAAGAAGCTGCATTCAGATTTCGTTTTATTTATCATTCTTTTTGGGAATATGCAGTCTTGAAAGCCAAAAATTTATTTTATATTCTACAACAATTGAGCTTTTATTAGAGTTATGATTGGCATTTTAAAAATAAATTTGAAATTAGAAGACTATGTAGGAGGCATATGAAATTTAGTAATATGGTGATAATCGTAAAAATGTTTTTAGCCCTAGTCTTTCGAACAAAAACATTTAAAACCATGGGGAAACTTGACTTTCTTTAAGAGAAAAAAGATTTTTATCTTTTGAAATGTCTTGGTAATCTCAAAACCGTTTCAGCTGTTAACTTCCTTGTATACTAAAGATAAAATTAGCATAGAAAAAAAAAATATTTAAAACCATAAAAATACTTATCTGGTGCATATAGTTGTGCCTTCTTGGCTTTAACTTGGCAATGGAGTTTTTGTAAATTTAGAATTCAAGCATCATTTGCAAAGAAACTGCATTTTCCGTCCATTCTTTAAACTATCAAATGTGTAATCAGACCTTGTAATCTTGCAGATAGTTTTAAAATATTCTTCTTTCATCAGTAATGATTTCAAAATATTTCCATAAGATTTGATATCACACTAGTTTAATATTCCCAATATCTTCAAAAGAGATTTTTCGTAATCTTTCCATTGTTGTTCATCCCTGACGTGCATTCATAATACTTTATGTTATGATAATAAACTTTCGATTTTTGTAATACGTTAAACTTTTAAATAATTTTATGAAAATTTTATTTTTTCACAAGTTATTTTATCCTACAATTTAACAGCATAAATTGTGTACTTAAAAAAAAAAATGGCCGGGGGGGGGGGGGGGGGGGGGGGGGGTCTGGCATAGTATTATTTATGCCTTAAGTTAAAAGAAGTTGGATCTTTTGTTTATAAACAAACAGAGGCCTTGAGTTTCTTTAAAAATGAAAACGTTTTCAAAATTTTGAAACTTTTTGAATGGTTTGATAGAATTATTGTCGGGACACATAATGAATTGAGTGTATTCCTAATATTTTATCTAATTTGTCATTTTTGGTCTGAAGCTCTTAGAAGTTTTAAAATATATAATTCAATCCAAAATGTTTGTTCTATCACATTAAAGAGTTAAATTATGTAAAAACACTGCCTTGATATTTCTAGAAAAGTAGAAACAACCTGCCTCCTACAAAATTAAAAAATGTGTTCCAAACAGAATTTAAAATTTACAAGAAAAGAATAATCATTCTTGGCCTTCATACTTTTCCTTAACTTCAGTTAATAGATTTTCAAATAATTCTGTAGAGCATATTTTTGTAACGATACTGAATGTATTCATTCATTTTGCTATGTTAAATACTGGGAAGGAACTGAAGTTAAAATTTGAACATTTTAATTATTTGAAATTAAGAATATAAATGCATAGAATAACTAAAGCTTTCATGCTTTTGAAAGGGAAAAAAATGTTATCAAGATTTTTACCACAAAATTCTAGTATTAAAATTCATTGCTATTTTAAATGATTTTTGTTGCGTTTTTTAATCTGAACATATTTGAAATGTTTGATATTTTCAGTCATAAGGACAAGTATATTATGTTTTTAGTGCATTGGAATAAAACAGAACTTACATAAATATGTGGATATGTCGTTGTTGAAGTTTTCATAGTGCAATTATTTTTTATGGTTTTGAGTTAAGCAACATTTTTCATTGCTCAATTGCCTTTATTTATTTATTTTTTTATTGCTTAGTTCTTCGTCTTTAATATACAATTTCTCACATTTTGGGCATTTAAAAAAAACATTGGCCAAAAATTATGTTATGTAAAAACACAAACATTTCAATGAAAATTTTTTCAGTCTTATGCAACCATGGATTTATAGTTTAGGAGCCCCTTAGTGATGAACAGAACTATGTAAAATATTTTTCCTTTTTGGATTCCCTTCGGGGTCTCTGGCACTTGCAATATGGTAAATCCGCCGTAGATCTTATGCACACAAATAACTAAAATTTTTAAACGAAATTTCTAGAAAGTAATTTTAATATTTTCTTAGTAAGAAAAATAAAACTTCATTGTTATATTCATTAAAAAAATTGTTATGGTGCATTCGCAATCAAAACAATCAATATGGGTACTGTTGTTAACATTTTGTTACAAAACATTGCTAATATACATGTTTCTTTACAAGCGGGTTTTGTTGGTATTTATATTGGCTATATTAATACAGTATTGAAAATCAAATATTCCTTGTATTAATATATTTGCATTTGTTACATAGCACTGATAAGTTATTGGGCATTGTTGAATCATTAATGCATAGTATGTGAATGTTTCGTAAAGTTAGTCATTGTAAATTGAGGATGTGTTTAAAATGCTATAAAAGAACTTGAATGCTTGTGTCCTAAAGAATCTTTAATATACATACATGAATATGAGTGTATCAATCTTAAAATTCTATTTTGCTATGTGTATGTAATTAAACTATGTAAGTTTATGTGAACACTTGTTTGATAGGCGTAATGTAAATCTGATGCCTTTGGCCGTATAAGTAACTTTTGTACTGCATACATATATATATATAAATATCATTGCATTCAGACGATCAGCCATAATAGAAATGTGTTAGAAATAAATTCTAATAGTCATGGTATTCAATTTCAGAAATATCTATTATTTAAATCAGATTTATATTTCCAACCAATTTGTATAGTGTGCATGAAAACACACCTAACTTTAGTTGTACTTTAATCATAAAACATCATTTTTATAATTTTAGTCAATATATACTTTTAAACTTATGGAAAAAGTGGTATATTATCGATCAAACCAACTATTGTCAAATAAAATTGTTTTAAATTATGTTTGTGTTTTTATCTTTTTTTATATACAGTGTCAGATTTGCATGTTATTTAAAGAGCAACAAAGGCAATATTGTTTTAAGATCACTCGGCAAAAAAATTTAATGGGAGTGACATCTGAGCAGTCCGGCATCCTTTGCTAATAGTACAGTAATCTTTTTAAGTATTGGAGTGACCACTGCCTGAAGTACCATAACAACCTATCTAAAACGAATCAGACTGCGTGTCTCCCATGATAGTTTCATATGGAATTCGCTCATATTATGCCTTTATCAATATAAAGGTTTTGATTCATTTTTGGTCATGTTTAAATAGTTACCCACCAGCTAACTCAGGCAATTGATCTCATGAAGAATGATAAGGTCAGTGGTTAGTGTCCGTATAACATTTTCATACACGATCAGCTAACCGGTGAGTCTAATCGAGCACTTCTAGTTAGTGCGTGGTGAGCCCAGGTAACTAGTCGCTTCATTCAAACACAGCCTAGGTATTGCATGGGCGTTAAATGGCAATGATCGCACTTAGTTAATAGTTAAACTCTCTAAAATCATTTGATGATATTTCTAAGAGGCCCCGCCCCCTGCTCACTTCATTTGCCACCTGTAGCGAGTGACAATTGATTTTAACAGCATTTTTATCAATTCATATCTCCGGCCCGTTAAAGGTTCGAGAGGGTTAGATACACTGATGGACATGCTTTAAATGAAATTATTAATGAAGCAAGCAGATTCAGGAACAATACAGGAAGGCAAAAAGCAAATGTTTCAAAAAAAAAAAGTTTTAGTAGATCAATTTTGTTACTCATTCTTAAAAAAAGTGAAAATGTTTTGTAATTTGTGGTGTCATCCCCCCCCCCCTCCCTACAAAGGCAAAAAATAAAAGGTTTAAATGTTCTACGTAAACAGGCAATTTGAAGCGAGTTAATGTACAAAAGACACATAAAAACTATGAAAGCTTTTTATGTAATTTGCCCTTGATGCATACGTGCAGGACCAACACGCTACTGAATAAAATATATATTTTCTATAAATAATGTAACAAAGGCAACTGTCTTATTGGTTTAAGGAAAATATATAGTTTTTAAGTTATGAAACTCAAACACTTGGAATTATATTGAAATTTTATTAATCTGTTAACTTATAAAACAACAATTTTTACAAAGGAAAATTAAAAAGTATTTCCTTGTTTTGGAAATTTGAAATTTTAATGTTTTATTCAAAATTCATTAAATTAATCAAAAGCTGTGTTTACTACTAACTCATGCTTTATAATCTACTAACTAGGACTCACACAAGAAAGGAGGATTTCAAAAACCTGTATTTGAAAGTCCTTTTTTAAACAACAAATGTGTAATATGTGACTTCATTTTTTGCAGATAGCAGTGAAATTTTTTTTTAGAATGATCAATGTCTTACTTTTAAAGTTGAAGATGTAATGGTTCAGCGCACAGTCATTAGACATCTTCATTTTTTTCTGAGCGATGTTTAATAATTAATTAGGCACTTTTAAATATGAATTAAAATTGTTACATTACTAATAATTTTATAAATATAAAATACAAGTAAAAAAGGAATATTATATTACTTTGTTATATTAATGATGTATTATACACTGGTGGACAAAATAAAGAGATGGGAAGCATTTTCACACATTTCTCGGAAAATATCGTATAAAACCTGGAAAGTTGGTTGCCATATAATAGCACTATGGCACTGGTGTCGCTAAGACGGGTTACATATTCTTGTGGGCATTGCTAAGGCAGCATGAGGTATAAAAGTCCATAGCTAGCTTCTCAGTTCATTCCAATCTATGACACAGTAATGATTTGTATGGTGTTGTTTTTTTTGTTGGTTTTTATGTAAAATGAGTGAACATCATCATTTAGGCGAAGGTATGAGGTGGAGAATTGTGGGTAGACTTGAGGCAGGACAGTCCCAAGCTCAGGTTGCTAGGGAATCGGCTGAAAGCCCAAGCGTTGTTTCGAATTTGTAGAGTCAGTTTAAAAACAGTGGGACAGTGTCCACACACACACAGAAGACCAGAACAAGGTTGTCGGAGAGCAACAACGCCCAATAAAAATCAGTATTTGTTACTTATAGCCAAGCACCAGAAGACTTCTATAACGACACCATGTATATGGACCTCGCTGCTGCCATAGGAACATTAGTTTCAAGCAAGACAGTTGCCAGGAGGCTCGGTGAAAGAGGCTTGTATGCCACCAAGCTCGCCATTTACATCCTACTCACTCACTCCCACAAAAGAGAGTGTGTACAATGGTGCAGACAGCACCAACACTGGACACAGCTCCAATGGGCTAATGTTCTTTTCACAGATAAGTCCAGATTCTGTCTACAACCTGATTCTCGGCAAATATTTATATGGGATCCGATACCATCCCAGTAACATCATGGAAAAGGATCATTTGGAGGATTGTTGCTTTGGTCAGGGATCATGCAAGATGCCCACACACCACTCGATGTGTTTGAGACTGGTTCCATGAATGCCCAGAGGTACAGGCAGGAGGTCATGCTTCAATATTTCAATTACAAAACATTTCTGGTCGCAAGTCCCTTCAAATCCCTCCCCCTTTCATCGAAGGTTGGCTTAAATTACGTTTTCGGAGCTTTAATTTCAAGAAACTGATAATGCACTAAATTTTAGCAAAAAAGTCTACAATCGCATTTTTAAGGCTTCAAAATTTCAAAACATTCCGGGGGGAGGTGGCCCCACATCTCTCTTCCCTTTAATATCACTGTAGATCGTCTAAAACTGCATTTATCAAACTACAATTTTCAAGTTTTTTTCGGGGGGGGGGGGTGCCCCCGGCCCTCCTTTACGTGTCATAATCAGAAATAATTCACAATTGGGAATGTGTGAAGTTTGTATATTGAAAAATTATAGAACGATGACCCTGAGTCTCTTCCTCCCTTAACATCACTATAGTGATGTTATAGTGCCTAGAAAGAGGCACTCTTTCTAGGCACTATAACATCACCATAGATCGTGTAAAACTGTTTTTCAAATAAAAATCTTGAAAACTCTCGGAGGAAAGCCCCCGGACCCCCTCTTCTCAACATAATTAAATATGATATACGATTGTGTTGGTAACTTAAATTTGGAAAAAATACCGGGAGAGGCTATCCCGGACCTCCTCTCCCCTTCTTCCCAAACTTAAAATATAGCCTAAAACTACGTTTGTATGCCTTCAATTTTGAAATAATGCAAGAAGGTAGTCCTCCGACGCCCCCTAATTCTGACTGAATATTATCCTTACAAGTAAATTTATATTGCTACTACAAAGGTCTAGTAATATGACTTTCCCTGCTAAACCAGAAGCCAAATCTCTCTCTGCATATTTGAACATGAGTTTGAAACAATTAGGGGGCCGCTAAAAGAGTACCCCCCCTCTCACAAGTTTTTTGACATAGCGACCCTGTCCGAAATTTAATGACTGTGTCTCTTTTTCAATGAAGGAAAAATCACAGACGGCATGGAGTTGGTGTCCGTTTCAAAGCTGGATCAGACGATTTGATTTCTTTTTAATTTTTTATAAATTTTCTGGAAATAGCACCATTTTGCATGATGAATACGTGTGACAGTGATGAGAGGGAAAGAGGTCGAAACTGTTTTATTGTTTGTAATAATTCTGACCAGTATGCTCTAGTCTTCCATTGATTCATTTGCACCTCGACAATCCTTAAGAACTAGTTTTGAAGTTTGAGAATAACATATTTTTTATCCCTCCAATCGACAATTAATCTATTTTCTTCATTAACTAGCTTAAGCTTATGAAGAATTTTCCATTTAATTTTTTACTCTCATCTTCTCTACCATTTTTAAACTGATTGTTTCAATTTATCATTAGATGATTTTTATTAAAACTTTCAGTGATGTTGGTTTTCGCTGATGGAAGTAGAACAGTCTGTTCTTAAGGTGTTTAAATTATTTTTCGTAAATCATATTTACTTTCTTCTATGTCTGATATGTATAGAAATATATTTGATTTGTTAAAGTTCTCGAGTTCTGATTTTCGATGTTGCTGAATTGTTGAATCCATTTTTGAGGATTTCCGAAAAATATCTGTCACGGTGTGTGTGATCCATCTTTTTTTGCTATGCGACATCAATTTTGGAAAACTTCCATTAGAGCCCCTCCACTGTAACGCCAGAATAACACCCTCTTTATCAACAAGATTCATCTAAAACTGTGTTTCGAGAATTGCAATTTTGAAAAATTTATAGGAGAGAGCCACTGATTCCCCCTTCCTTAACACGATCAAAGACAAGCCTAGAATTGCATATTTGGTGTATCAATTTCAAAAATTGCCGATGGAATGCCACCAAAATTCAGCTATCAATAACATTGTTAAGATCCATTAAAACTTCGTTTTTAAAGCTACAAGTTCGAAAATTTAAGTAGAGTGCCCCCTCTCACTCTCGTCACCATTATTAAAAAATCGTCTTAAATTTGGTTTACAAAGCTTCAATTACGAGAAAATTCCGGGAGAGCTTCCAAAAACTTTTTTTTAACGTCACAAAGGTCAGCTACAATTGCGATTTTAGAGCTTCAGTTTTAGAAAACTGTTTTTCTCCCAACTATAGATAGCGTTTTTAAGACTTTAATTTTGAAAATTTTCCTGGGGTGAGCCGTATAGGATCTCTTCTTTCCCTAAAGTTACCACAGATAGTCGAAAACTGCGTTTTTAGAACTACAATTTTGAAAACAAAGGAGAGCTCTCCTTGACACAACGTTAGACTATCTACAATTGCACTTTTAAAGTTTCAATACTGAAAAATTACCGGGAAGGGGCAACCAAACCTTTTTTATCCCCCTAAGATCACCAGAGATCGTCTAAAACTGGTTTTAAAACTACGATTTCAAAAATTTTCCGGGGAGAAATCCTCGGCCCCGCCCTTCCCCTATCTAAGTGACAAAAAAATAAAATTCATATTGTATAGATTTATATCGTATAATTCTAGTAATTATTCTATTTCAAGCCAGAAAGTTAAATCCCCTCTACCTGTAATTATTCATACATTTGAAAAAAAAATAAGGCGTAGCAAAATTCAGGGGTACCCAAAACTTGTTTACTCAAGCTCCACGTTGTAAAATTTGAGAAAACAAGGCGGGTCAACAATCCAACAGTAATCAAATGGTATGTTAGCGCTACTCCCCCCCCCGGCCCACGTGAATTTGACTGGAAATTACACCCTCTAAAAACTTATCTTTAACCCGATTCGAAAGCCAGAAATTTTTTTTTTTTTTTTTGGGGGGGGGGGGGAATTTGCGCCATTGAGCTTGGTGGGGGGGGGGGGGGATGGGCACCCTTGTATGGGGGGAACCTGGGATCTGATACCATCCCAGTTACAACATGGATAGGGACCATTACGCTGGTGGAGGATTGTTGCTTTGGGCAGAGATCATTCAAGATGCCTGCACACCACTCCATGGGTTTGACACTGGTTCCGTGAATGCGCAGAGGTAAAGGCAGGAGATCCTACAACCCTATGCACATCTTTTCAGGGGTGCTCTTGGCCCTGAATTTGTTTTTATGGATGACAATGCCGACCACATAGGGCTGTCCTGGTTGAAGAGTATTTGAAAAGCGAAGATATTCATTGAAGGATTGGCCAGCCAAAGCTCCTGACCTCAACCCTAATGAGCATGCTTAAGATGCTCTTGGGAGGGCTATTGAGATACGCCCACCCTCACCCAGAACCATTCTGGAGTTCAAAACCACTTTGCTGGATGAGTGGGAGGGTCTTCCACAAGCACTCCTTAACTCTCTCATTAACAGCATTAACAACTCCTTTTGCATGCTGTCTATCTGTCAGAGGTGACCACACACCATACTAGAGGTGGCTACACTCCATACAAGTCTCATTTTCATTGCCATCATTCATGATGAAGTTCAGTCCACATTGGACATTTGGTAATAACTCTTGCCAATGAATGGCCCTTTAATTTTTGCTTTGCACACACTATTGTCTTACTATAAGTTATATCCGTACCAAATTTCATTTATTTTTATCCAGTATTTCTCAAGATATTTGGGATAATGCCTTCCATCTCTTAATTTTGTACACCAGTGTACATATCCTACTCATCTTAGGAGTCCTGAAACACCCTGTATATATATGATACTGGATTGAAAAAAAAAACACCTTTGAGAAATAATGTATATGATCATATTAGCACCATTAAAGGTACTTTCTCCAATCAAAAGCCAAACTGAATCAGTGCAAAAAATTTCCTGTTGAAGAGATAGGCATATGTAATGAGACTAAAACTACAATTACAAAATTCCAATGATTTCCAGGGTACGATAGATGGCATGCTAAACAGCAAAAAATATAATATTCATTTGTATAATTATTTATTTTCTATAATCTCTGTCAGTCTTTTAAAAAATACTTAACAAAACTTATGCTAGAAAATTTTAGCAGATAAAAACAGATTTCATGGGTTTTTTATTTTTGTTAAAAAGATTTTTAAAGTTAAAGCACGAAAACAGGGCTTTTGACTATTTTGTAGCAGGAATGTAACAAAGGGATAAATTTGGTGCACCCCTGACAACCATTTTACCCTTGTACTTGTCTTCTTTTTAAATATTCAAGGACACTGCAACTACATTTTAAAAATTTTCAAGGACTTTAAGCACTTGAATGAAGACAGTACTTTTCACATTAAAAAAAAGAAAACATGCTTTTAATTTTCAAGTTTCCCTGATTATTTCAGCAAACCTAAAATTTTCAAAACATCTTCTTGAATTTACTGGTTTTATGCCCCCTTGATCTTCTTTCAACTCTCCATTTTTGTTATTGATAGAAACAATAACTATACCTTGGTATAATTATTGATTGGTAACTATCCCACTTTTCAAATTAATCATCAAGCATGAAAAATTCAACAGCATTATTTTTAGAGCAAAATCTTGTGGATGTGAATTCACACATTCTGTAAAAAATGTTAATCAAGTTAGAGTGTCATGGGTGCTATCACTAAGAGTGTTTTCCGCGACAATTGATTTCTCAGTGTGGCCCAGATATTAAAATATTTCAGATTACTCTCATAGTTAAAGTGAGAATAAAAGCAAAGATTAAAATGATAGAAAATTTATGCAGTAAAATCCTCATGAAATATTTCTTTTTACAGTGAATATATATATACATGAATTTTTTTCAATTATCACTGGCTATCGCTTGAAGAACTGCTAGAGGAGTCTGTTGACATAACCTCAACATCTTCATTCTCCTTATTGTGGGACTTCGTATCCATTCCTACACCGTGACTACTAGCTGTTGCCATGTTGCTTTTGAAATCACTGGAAGGCCATGTAAAAGTACCAGCTTGGGATGATGGGTTTTGTTCTGAAATAGAATACAGTTTAGTTCCTTAAGAAATACATAATTCAAAACGCTTAATCAATTGGTTTTATTTATTTGGCAAGATAGTTTATTTAACAAATTCAATGAAACCGGATCACTTATGTGGACACATGATAATTTTTCGACATAAGTCATGAAAGATATGAGGGCGTGAGGTTAAATTGAACATGCTCATAGATCATTGGTTTCATAAGTTTTTTATCTTTTTATGAATAATCTTCATGATTTATTTTTTTTACAAATTCACAATTAAAATAAATTTTGTATGCAATATAAACACATTGATAAGAGGGATGGTATTGTGAGGCCCTGATAAGTTGAGCTCCAACTCTGAATGTTTACTTCTGTTTCGGAAAATAGGGAGGAGTAATAGGCGCTAAGTTGAGTTGGGAAACTTTCGAAGTAGTTCTCAAAAATATTCCAACTAAAATCCGAGCCAATAACAGGTCTATTTTTCACTTAACTTCCCCAAAACAGGTAAACATAGTCAAGGTCACAGCTCAACTAACCCCATTTGCACTATATAATTAAAAATCTTAGCATAACAAACACATTTACATCAATACATAAATTTTGTTGTCTGCCACAAATTCAGTTGATTTAAAGAACAATCAAACTGGTGCAAGCTATACTGCATTTTTATTAAACTTGATTTTTGTCATTTCAAAAACCAGTAAGATAAAACATACTTGAAATCAAAGATGTAAATGATTAGCAAACCAAGATAAAATGTATAACAGTCAGCAAACTCAAAATATTTCTCAAAAATTTTCTGCTAAAAAGAGGACATCCCGAGTCTTATATTGCAGCCAACAGCTTTAATATAAAGTTATGTGCAAGTGGAGAGTCACGACCATGAGACCGGCTTTGTTGCCAATATGTCATGAGTAATCAATGTTAGAGTGCCAAATGTAACAAAAGCTACTGTCACAGAAACAACAAAATCAGGGCAGATTGAAGTTGGAAAACTGGATAAATAAAAAAAGTTCTTAAAGAAATTGGCAAAACTGCCTGCAAACTTTGAAAATTTTCTGGAAACAGTATTCACACCTTTGTGGGTCTGATGATTAGTTTTAGGTCAACTGAACAAGTTAACAAATCAAATATAAGAAGCACAAAATAATAAATAACTATATGCAGTTTAATGTGATAAAACTGGCTTTTCAAATCACAATGGGGAAGGTTTTTTTTTTTTTTTTTATTGAAAAGCGGATCTTATACAACTTTAAAAGTTTGTATTGCATATTTAATGTTCGTAAAACTCGGCTCATATTGAATATGACTAACTGAAGCATAGCTACAACCTTTTTATCGCCTGCTGATCGCTTTTATTTTACAAATGTAGTACTTTTTCAGCTGTAGAAATTTACATTAATTTTAACCACAAAAAGCAAAAGTAATAAGCAACAAGTTACAAAAGAGAGTTAGAGGGAAAAGTTACAGGATAAAATAAACAGCGGCTTAAAAACTAATTTATGAGCACTTTAAATTGCCAGAGATTTCAGTTCATTACATTCATCGATGCAGTTTCTATCTTTCCTCTTCAGAATTAAATTTTCATTTAGTAATTTTTTTCAGTTTCATAAATAAACTTTCTGAACTTTCTCTTTGATTTTGCTGTGCAATAAACTTCAGAAAATTCTGATTAATATGGCATAAAGGCTGGATAACAAGAAATCTGGATTGGCTGGACGGGAGTTATATAAATATTTACTCATTCTCTACTTCGCTACAGCATTAAAAACACATGTTGCACACAGAACTAGCAAAAGCAACTGTATTAAAAAATATATATTATAATAACAATTTGATCATGCAACATGAATAATTAACATCTTCATTCTTTAAAGTTACAGATATCATTACTGGGTCAACTGTACAGTATTATTATAGTATGTCATTTTATTATCACACTATACTGTACATACGGTACTAGTTTCTTTTATGTCTCTGTTTCCCGTTGATCACTGATTTTGTGCATCGTAAGTCTTTTATGTTGATTAAAACGATTTTTTAAGAAATACAAATGAAAATTCAGTTTTTATGTAAGAAACTTTAATGTATAGTCAAGGAATGGTTTAAAAAAATATGAGGTGGTGTTAACATGTCTCTAAAATAACTATGTATGTTTATAAAATAATTAACACATACCCTTTTCCTCTTGCAAGTCAGGATTCGACTGTACAATCAATTATTTGCACAATATATACCTAATTATGCAGAAATAAGTTACTATAGACATATCTACTGCTATTAACTTCTTTGAATATTGAATGTTTCAGTGATTATCATACTTTTCAAGCCAGCAGTTAAACCATTACTGAAATTGATGCTAGGACAAAGCAAAAAATTTTTTTTCTTCAAAGTAATATTAGCACAGAGCCTTTTCTGGATAATAAGAGCACAGAATAAGCATGTTTTTAAGAATATTTGGAACTGCCTGATTTAAAAAATTTCTAACATATACTTAACTTTGTACTACGTAAAGTACTACATAACTTTGTCCTCTACTTTACTCACACATATAAACAATACATTTGCTGCTGGTCGATTCCAAAACTTACCACTATGTGGTCCTCTAGCTACTGACATATCCAAATTGCCCTGCTGCAGCATGCTTGCACCTGATGGCAGGTCACTCATTCTACCAAGAAATCCTAACCTCATTTCTATATCAGTGGGATAGGGACGTCTAGGATCACCTGGAATCAATGAGTGATACATATTTAGAACTAAACAAACAGAAGTGAAGTACAGTTGGTTCTCAGTTTAACGACTTTCTCTATTTAAAGAAGACTTTTCAAGGTCCTGGATGCTCTACCGTAGCTTTAGAAGTATTCTATGTAAGGACTCATTCTACTTAAGGATGATTTTTTGTGGTCCCTTGAAAGTCATCAAATAGAGAACCAACTCTATGTTTCAGATATTATATGTAAAAATGCTACGAAACAAATGATCGTTCATCTGTCGAAGATCTACTTCATGGCTAAGAATTAATATATAATAATTTTTTTTAAAAACTAAGATCCTCTTAAAGCAAGTTTTCATTGCTTAGATCAGGGGGTGGACATCAGGATGACAAGGCTGGATCTAGAGGGGACCATGGCCCCTCCCAAAACCTAGAGAGTGTAGGAATTTTTTTTTAAAGAAAAGAAAAAAAGGAAATTATATGAGAAAATAATAAAATTTAATGCATGAGTTTTACTTTAAGAGAAATTTAGGTTTCAATTGGGAGATAAATTATATCCCTAATCTTGAAAAAGAAGTATTTTATTTCTAAAATTTTGCTTCATTGCTTATACCATTTCTTGATGCCAACAAGGGACAAAGTAAAACCATTAGATCATAAAAATAATTACCCAAAAAATTGCGAGAAATGCAGAATACCTACCAGATGTAAGAATTATTAATTGATAGAGTGGAGTCTAGAGATTGTTAAACAAAAGACTGTAAACAACTTCAAAAGCAAATTTCTAGCGATATTAATTCAATGTAAAAGCAACAATTAACAGCTATTGTAATTTCAAAAATGAAACCTTTACAAAGACAAAAAGAAAGAGAAACAAAAATAAAAAGAATTCACAAAAACAAACTCTGTTTATACACTAATATCAAGAAATTGCACATTTATGTTCATAAACATGTTTTTTTACTCTTCATTTTCTTTCTTTTTAGGACATTATCGAGTACTGCAGGGATTTTTTTTAAAGGATGCTGTGAATGTGTAAAATCTTTAGGGTTTTAAGTAGTTCTTTCATTTGATATTTTTAAATACTTTGATATTTATAAGCATTTTTGAAGTTTTTGTCATATTTTAAGATGCATTACTGTTTAATATGTAATTTGAATTTTGTGAACAATTGGCAAACAGCATTTTTTAGTGATCCAGAAAACCTGGAAATTCAGATATTCGGGATAGCTATGGTCCTGAAAATCCTGGATTAATTGGTAGCAGGGTTCGCCGATATATATCTGATATTTATTTTGAAAATATCATGATATCTTGATATTTTTGATACTTATTTTTTAAACTACTATATTTTTAATGTAATAATTAGATTAATCATAGTAATACATGGTACAATCCAAAAGTAATGAGCCTTACGTTATACTGACTCATGCACACCTTGCAACTTGCTCCGCTTGACAGCGACGGTGGTGGGGGTTGTTGGCTTTACATAGCAAAGCAGGTCAGTTGCCTCCCAGCTTTCGGAGCCATATCATCAGTTTTAACAGTAACCCCTATACGATGGTGGGTGACACGGTGCCATGGAAAGTTTGTCAGAGCAATGCAAAGAGATCAAATTTTGCTTCCGGCTTCCTTCTCAAACATTTGCAATGCTTTAATAGGCATGTGGGACTGAGTGTCTGTCCTATTTGCAAGTAGAAAAGTGGCACGAGGCCTTTCGTAAGGCCAGGAAATGGTGACTGACTAATCTCAGTCTGGACATCCGACCAAAGACCGTAATGCCATAAATGTGCCACGAGTGTGTGAAGTTTTGAACACGGAGTAGCAAAAGCCTTGGACTTTTCGGAGGCAACGGTACAACGCATTGTTATGGAGGAGTTGCATACGCGGAAAGTGTGCGCAAAACTTTTTCTAGGAGTTCTGACTGAAGAAGGTCCGAGTCAACATTCCTGTGGTGCCCCCACCCTTTCTACAGTCCGGGCTTGTCGTCTCCTGACTTCTTGTTTTCACTATTAAAATCAAACTGAAACGAAAACGTTTCGACTCCACTGGGTGTATAAAAGCACGTTTCAAGGCAACCCTTGCAGATATCCCAGAACAAGACTTAAAGGACGCCTTTGAGTCCTGAAAACGCCGCCTACAGAAGTGCATTGTTGCAGGAGGTACCTATTTTTAAAACTGTTAGTCAGTTGTACCGATCAGCTCAATAAACCTGTCTTTTTAAATGAAGGCTCATTACTTTTGGATTGTACCATGTATCATTCATTTATTATTAAAAATAACCAAAAGGTTATGTACTATATTTCTTTGAAATATTAATACATCATTAATGTAATAAAGTAACATAATATTCAATTTTTATTTTATATTCATAAAATAATTAGTAATGTAACAATTTTAATTCATATTAAAAGTGCCTAATTAAATATTAAACGTTGGTCAGAAAAAAAGAAAATGTCTTATGACTGTGCATCGACTAGTGCATATTTTTTATTTCTGGAGAAAAATGAGTGAACCACTAATACTAAATTAAGTATATAAAAATTGATAAAAAAGCAAAATGAAATATTAGATTAAAAAAATGAAAGAAACCTTAATTTTAAGTCTACATATTGTAATTACAATATAAGAAAATCAAGAGGGATTTGAGGATCCATTTACTATTTAGCTGATTGAAAATATTGGATATTTTCAAAAATATCATGATACTTTCGAACCCTGATTGGTAGTCTACTGTATGTACCAAGGCTGATTTCAATGAACAATAATCATGAGCAGCCTGGATGATAAAGGTAAACACAGATATGTTTAAGCCTTGTTCAATTTACCTGGTTGCCAATTATGTGGAGCAGCAACGGCATAGGAACAGCTAATGCGATGTGCATATTTTATCAGATCATCCACCAATACACTTTTTTCATTTCCCTTGGAAATCCACTGAAGTTTTTGTTTTGCTTGGAAAACAGCAGTAGCCTAGAAAACAGTATTTTAGATTTTTAATAATTATCTTGATAAACAATGGGAATTAGAAGAAAAAAATTCACTTAAACTACTAGTCAAAACAATGATGGTTTTTACAAGTTCAGTCACAACTTACCAGCAAATTCTCTGCTTCTTTCAAGTATTTTTGCAAATGGTGAATATCTTGATCTTGCTTTTCTACTTCAAGTTGGAGAGCATCAATTTTTTTCTGTAGTTCAGCTTGCTCAGTAGCTGATATGATACAGGAATATGAAGTATTTTATTCAGACATGTTCATGTTATGATAAGGTATTTAGTTAATATCAGTTATGCATACATATATTAAAACATTCAACGATAACTATAAAATACACATTGTGTAGAGAAGAGTACACCACAGTTTTGATCTCCTCAGGGTGGTGACAGAAGCAGGAGATTAAGGACGTTTATTGATCGGGAGAAATCAGAGAGATGTCAGGAAGTTTTGTAAAACTAAAAAAAACATCAGGAACGTTGATTAAATGCAAAAAAACAAGCTGATGTGTGCATCACATGACTTCCCTTTACGCCAATTTAATGATAGTGCCTTGGAGTAAGCAAGGAAACACGTTTCACGCAGATTCATTTCCCCATTATTGGCAATTTTAATGTGATTCAATGGTTAACTCTCTAAATATTGCCAGTAGTGGTTGCATTGAAACCAAATTTAAAAGAAAAATGCCAAATTTGCCGACCAAAGGGCCTGGCAATATATCGCCAGGTATCTGCCAAATTATAAGACCACTTGAGTTTGCATCGAAATAACATTGATTTCCCCCAAAAAGGTGTAAAAGGCCCCTTTTGAAACATCCAAATGCAACCAAAAAGGGAGGTGCCCAACTGGACCCCACTATGAGTCTATTTAGCAAATTTTAACTTTCTACGACATACTGTTTTCGAGCAATGCGAGATACATACGCACATACAAACATATGTACATCACGAGAAAACTCGTTGTAATTAACTCGGGGATCTTCAAAATGTATATTTCAGGCGTCCATATATTCTCCGGTATATATGCACGTGAGATCGGGTCGAAATAAAAGCTTAAAATTCTTTGGGGGGTGAGCAAAATGGGAAGTAAGGTCGATTCTTAAGTGAAAATTTTTTTGCGATACAATACTTCCTTTTTTGTAAAAGGAAGTTTAAAAAAAAAATCCTTTTGTACTGCAAAACTGAATAAGACTTGCTAAAAAGGAAAAGCTTTGGCCAATAAGGAATAAGAAAAATGGCTGATTTACAGGCATGAAATTCATCCACAATTGGCATTTTTAAAGTTTTTCCTTGATTTTTACTATTTTTCTCACTTCCCCCCATGATTGGGTTATTTATTTATTTATTAGTTTAATGTGTGTACAATTGTTAACATTCTTTCAACATCAACCTAGCAGTAGGTTAAGATTACGAAGAAATATATTTGAGGTAAAAATAATGAAGGAAAATTTTTTCAGATTTTTGTTTAAAGCAACAACAAAAAAGTCTACAGGCATCTCTTTTCTCCCAAACATGTTTTTTAAATCGATAAGAATTGTTTTTTTTAATTAAAAATAGATTAAAAGTAATATTTTTTATAGTCAGTAGTAGTTATTTAACAAATCTTCATTTTTGCATTTTACAAATGGGTTGCGGTTTCATGAAAAAATATCATTCTTTTAAAGAGAAAATTGCAGGAGTAGGGAGAGTTTAAGCTTGTGCCCTAAATATACATAATTTCATGCATCAATTGCTTTTGATTTACATGCAATAAACACTTCCTTCTTCAAACAGTCAAGTCAAAATATTGTGCATGTATTAAATTCTTTATGAATAAAAAAGCTACCTATGAGCTAGTATTATACTAATAATCACCAAAAAATTATTTTCAGATGAAATCAATAACCAGGGCTCATACTCAACTTTGAAAATTAAAAGTAAGGAGTATTTAAAGAGTTTTGCAGAAGTTCATTTAATTTTTTAAGGACTAGTTTCTTGCTTAAAGATGCACTTTTTACAATGTATTTCAGAAAAAATATGTAGAATTCTAATATTATTTATTTTTGCACAAGCATACTAAATTTAAAGTAAAATATGCATTTACTGTTTCTTAGACTTAAGCCGTCTCGGAATGAAATTCAAATACGTGGGGAGGGGGCAAGGCCGCGCCAAGCCAGATCGGCGTAGTTGTGCAAATGTCTTTTGAGCGCCTTCATGCAGTGGTGTTCGCGAAAAATATGGTTAACGCATGGAGTGAGGTTTTGTAGACAAATATTATGTGGGAAAAAACAACTTAGGTATTTAGTTTATTTAAAAAAAAATGTGCGAACATTTTTTGCTTTGTTAAAATGTACACTTAAAGACATTTATTGAAACATAAGTTTTTTTTTTCAAAGCATTGAAAGCAAATTTATACATGTATATTACATGCTGAAGACATCTAATACTAAATAAACTGATTGACTTGGCTAAGAGTTACAAAACAGTGACAGAGTTACAAATCAGTTTTAGGGGAGGGGGGAAAACAATTTTTTTTTTCCATATGAACTTAGCATCAATTCTTCATCAGCCTAAACGTGCAATTTTATTCAATCGTTGGAGATGTAAGGGGGAGAAAAAGTTCCGGGAATCTCTCCAATATTTTCCGAAATTTATGTCTTAAAAACGCGATTATAGACCATACTTGTTGCCATTAGGGGAAATAATAGGACTCGGAGAGTTTCTGATCAATTAAGCATCCCCTCACAATGTTTCAAAATTAAAATCCTCTAAACGATGATTTTAGACGTTCATAATGGTCTTATGAAGAAAGGATCAGATGTTCTCCCTCTTACATTTTCTGAAATTGCAATTTTAAAAGCTCAAATTTTGTCGTTCTTTGCTGATATAACAGGACTTGAGACATCCCTCCCCGAACATTTTTTTAAATAAAAGACTTATAAATGCAATTTTTGACTATTTTCTAGTATCGTTAGGGTCTCGGAAATTTTTTGAAATAGAAGCTCCAAAAACGCACTCTTCAACGTTGTTATGTTACTCTTCTCAAATTGAGGACGATCTGTAATGATTTTTTTTTTCTTTGAGAGGGGGGGGGGGGGAGTAAGGAACTTCCAGAGCTTGGCAATTGAAAATATTTCATTTCGATACGAAATGAAAAGGATAAAAAAAGGGGAAATAAAACAAAGAGAAATGTGGTTGGAGCGTAATTAGCTGACAAATAACCTACAACATGGAAATTTTTAATCAAAAGTTTTTTTTAAAATAGAACTACTATTTCCCCGCGACATTTTATAAGCTGAAGTGTGAAGATCTTAACATTAAAAATGAAATGTTTCAACATTTTCCTATTTAAATGATTAAGAATATAATAAAACATTTCATGAGGAAAATACAGGAAGTTAAAATCTTAACTGTCTAATACTACTGTTTGACCACGGATTGTATGGAATTGGCAAACATCCAGGTAAGGCGACTCCATCTGAGTGAGGGGAAAAACAAAAATTTTATGCGCGTATTCCGCTCATTTGAATCAGACTCTGCTTAATTTAGAGGCTAACATACATCTGCAAAATCTGACATCCCTGAAAACTAATAGATGCTTCCATTTCCGCGTGTGAACCGGATGTTTGCCTTTCCATACAATCCATGGTTAGACAGTACTCACGAAACTTTTTCGTATGCATTTAAATCACTTTCAAGTATCCCGTTTGGTTTCAGTGCGAGGCGCATCCTTTATCCTTTATTGACACTACGTGCTTATTATATGTCTTAAACCATTAAAGTAAAAATGTGAACTAATAATACGTACCAAATGTAACTCAAGATGGTGGTGGTCCTCTCTACATTTTTTTTATTTCAAAAAAAAAAAAAAAACCTAATTTGAAGAATGCATTATAATAAACGAATGAAAAATTTTTCTCTAGTTTTCCGTACGTACCTGAAAATAGTATCATTGCAAATATTTGATTATGGAATACAGTGTACATTTATACTTCATATCTCAAAGTTATTTCGAGTTCAGTAACCAAAATAAGGAGCAGCAAATTTGTTGCGCCGCGCCGCCTCGTATGCTCACCCAGAGGCAACCGTAGAGAATACCACCGAAAAAACTTTCACGGCTACACATTAGGAAGAAAAATGCTGATTTAGCATTAGTTATATGAGAGTCAAGTGTTTTCAGTGTAGAAACTTGCGCTTCGGAATTGCATGTTTTGACACCACAAGACAATATTTTTCCCTTTAAGATAGGCAGAGAAACAGATTGCTTGTTTTAATGAGCAGTATAATTTCACCGCCGCCATTTATATAATGAAAAGTTCAATCTTTTATTTCGGTTAGAGATTTTTCCCCCCCAATGGAACATTTTTGATCGTTAGAGCTCGGCGCCTTTTTGACTCTGGCGCCGTCGTGCCCCGCACGACCTAGGGACGGCGCGGCCCTGGGAGGGGGACCATTAAAATATGTTTTATTTTGAAAATGAATAATAAATAAGTGATATTGATTGAAAATTAGTATTTTCCCAAAAATAAAGCACATACTTACAATTTCCTAACCAAAAAAAAGAAGACTTTAAAAAATAAAATAATTGCTACAATAGGAACTATAATAAGCGGACTGAAAGTAGTAGAGGCCAAAATAACTTTCAACTATCAAAATAATTGAAATATTTACAGGGTACTAAAGGGTAAACTTCAAACACAACAAACAGTTTTTGGTGAAGCTTGTGTTTGATTTTGGCATAGAACACATAAGGTTATTCATATGAGATTGTAATACAGAAAATAATACAATAAAATATTTGGGATCCTTTTGAAAAATTGTACAAATTATTTTAATCTTCAAAATTTTGTAGACCATTTCAAACATTTTGTGTGACTCTATGTTGATAAGCACAGAAAACTGGCTAATTTTAAGAATTTTTCTTCTAAAAAATATGAAAATTATAATTCTAGGAAATAGTGGTACCATTGCTTAGCTATTAAGTTGTTCTTTCATCTATTGAAAAAATATGTTATGTTTATTCATGTTAAGAATGTAATTCTTATCTACAAATTTTTAAAATTAAAAAAAAAAAAATGATTGAAATAAAAAAAAGTTTGATTTTTTATTTTAAATCCAAAAAATCAAACTTTGCCGACTACAAATGTTACTTATGTATTAAAACATTAAAAGAAGTTGAAACAAAAATTAATTTGAATCAGCGATTCCATACTTAACTTTCTGCTATTCAACACTCTTAATGAGCATTAATTTTGTTTAAAACTTTTCAATTTAATGATTTTAGGGAAAATACAAATGAACTTAATTTTTTGGCCTCTTCACAAGGCAAAGTAAGCATCATAAATGCAAAAAATCTTACACCCATGGTGGATGCAAAGAGATAAGAGTCTTCTATAGTTTTCACTGACTTGCGCTTTTCCCACTGTGGAACTGATGTGATATACCCCACCCTTGGCGACTTTTTCCTGATGGCGCCAAGAAAGCTTCGCCAAGAAAACGATGTATGACGACATATGTCATACATCGCTCTTAGCGATGCTTTTTTAGCGCCAACAGGAAAAAATCAGATAAAAAAATATGATCAAAGCACTTCAGAACACAATATATATGAAAACAACATAAAACCACAACAAAAAACATCACGAATATACGTTTAAAAAATACCAGAAACTAGAAAGTTTTGGACACAAAGAACAATTACTAGAAAGTATTTAAAATGCTTAAATTGACAAATTACTATAACAGCTCACCAATGAAATATGTACCAATAGAAATAAAAGCTATTTTCCATCATGCATCTCATCAAACAAAAACTTTTCTCATACTCTGCTAAAAAAGAGCAAAGCGATTCAAATTGCGATGTTTAAAGCGGAAAACATCCCCAAAATCAATAACTATTTCAGCCAAAAAAGCGCTTAGTTACTCAAATTTCGATGTATGAATAGTAGAAATGTCTCAACAAAACATCCTAAACATAAATAGTACAAAAATACCACCATACATTTATTTGCTATCCAGACATGCTTTCAAAATACCTATTATATATTACATAAAATAACACCTTTATATTTTTATAAAATGCTGGAGTCAACTTATTTTCAGAAATCCAGTACCTAAAGTTAGCACGTTAATAGAATGTCTAAATAATTCGTGGCATCGATAAGAATTAACTTTTAGAACAAAATAACCGTACTATTTTTGTAAAATTAATTTACAAACAGTAAAAATAAAGTTAAAAACTACAAGAACCCCTCAAGGATTTGTAAAAACAAAGAATTTCGGAAGTGAGAGGTTTTTTCTTAATTCTAAAATGAAGAACTTACCTTTTTATGGTATAAATCTTCATACTCAGTCTAAAACAATACATCATATGAAAATGGCACGTTACAGATACACACCACGTTGGAGTTAACTTTTAGTTAACGTTCAAGTTTGAAGAAACTGGCATTTTCTAATGTTTTTACTTCAAAACATAACTACTGAATTTAAACTAACACAAAATAAGCTTTCCTGTAAGGTATATTGCACGAAACAACACGTATCTAAACAACCCAAGTAAACAAGTTTGAACAGATCTAACTAACTTGCCTTCGGGTTACCAAACACAGGTTAATTTCCCCAGGAATGCCATGCTTAAAAAATTATCACCTCATTGGCGAGAAAAATATTTTAATTTTGTACGAAAAATCGGATGTCGCCAAATGGGGGGGTATGTCACATCTGTACCTTTTTCTACCTTGTATATGTTTTGTAAAACTTAAACAAGCAAGTTTAGTTAAAAAAAACCACTTACATCGTTATGCATTGCTACATTGCGATGTAAGGTTGGCGATGCATCTCGATGTAGAAATTCCTACATCGCCCAGCCCTAGTACGTATCAAACTCTGAAAAGGGAAAAAAACCATTCACTTTGTTTTGAAAAGCTAAGTAACACTTAAATGTAAAGTATTACACCGTGATAGTTATACTCAGAAAAAAAAAGTCAAAAAATCCACCAAATAAAAATTGTTAAGAACCTCTAGATTAGACTTTATAAAAAAATAAATAACTTACCAACTTCTAATGTTGCTTTCAATTCATGATCTTTAAGCACCAAAAGCTCAGCAAGCTGAGATAATTCTGTTGATGTTAATTTTTGTCCTTTAGGAGCAATTAAATTTTCAAATAATTCTCTGGAAAAAGAAAAAAAAAAGTGACAGCACCAGAAAGAAAAAAAAAGAATATAACTTAAAATCTGTCTCATAATAGGAGTCATGTTCATTTTTCTGTGTCTTAAGATTAAAGGTCAAGATTCACGGTTGCCACTTGCCACGTGGGGACCTAGTTTGAAAAAGTGGTGACCTAAAAATAAGCCCTCAGTCGCCACCCCCCCCCCCCCCCCCCCCCCCCGTTGTTCCTAAAAAAATCTTACTATGAACAGGAAATATGCAAACTCAAGAGGGTGGAAGAAAATAAATTGCTTTGGAAGCATATATGCCTGAGGATAAACACATCTAATTTTTAGCGCAGTCGCCATATTTGGTCACTTCCAAGATGGAAATAGACAAGATTCTTTAAGTGCCTAAGTTTCCAAAAATAGAATTGGATGTCTATTGCAATACAATGCAAACTATTGAAAAATGCAAAATTTTTTCCTTCAAATTTTATTTTCAGAATATTATCTTATCTGTATTGCTTTAGACGCTAATGTGCTAAAAACTGACTCTTTCATATAAATTTTTATTTTTTGAGGATTTTTAATTACCAAAATTACTTTCATACCTTATATTTTTTGAGTAGTCGTCGTGTTTGGTCATTCGCAAGATGGAAGCAGACAAGTTTATTAATTGCCTAAGTTTCCAAAAACAGAATTGGATGCCTATCTCAATGCAGTCTACTGAAAATAACATAAAAAGAACCAGAAATTATGTTTTTTTTTTCTAAATTAGTTATTTTCTGGAAAAGTGAAATTTTATCAACAAAATTTTATTTTTTGTAAATTAAATGCAGTTTCCTGCCGACTTTTCATTGATTTACATTTATTTATCTATTTATTTCAAAAAAAAAAAATGCATGCTTATAGCTTATAAAATTTAATTCTGTAAAGTTCTATTCATTTGTTTTTTTATGAAAGTAGTATAAAACTCCTCTCCTATTTTGAACTTCAATATTCTACGACAGTGGTGGCCACCAAGTTTTTTGGGTCTAGTGGCCCTTGGCCACTTGGAAATTTTCTGAATCTTGACCTTTACTTAAGATGATATTTCCGCTAAAAATAGCTTAGACATGAAGCTGTAAACAGCAAGGACTAAATTGCAAATGATATTCTCAATCATAATAAGGATGTCGAAGAAGTGATTAGCTAACTGCTTGCGTGTAAAGTCTGTGCAAAATCCGACATTGCAGGGTTACCAACATTAAAGAAAACAAAAATGTTGAGCATTTTTGCAGAACAGTTCAATATTGGATTTTGGATAAGAATTACAGAAAAAAAAAAATAAATAAAACTTAAACCACTAATGTCAATATAATGTATTTTGATTTTTTGTCCAAAACTTCAGCAAAGAAAAAAATAATTTTTTTAATTCATAAAAAATTTTTGAAAAATATGAGGTATACTTGGAGTACAAATAATCATTTCCTATAGCCATATGACTTGTCATCATAACAATAAAACAAAATATAAAAAAATTTTGAAATATTTTGAATGTTTTCAGTAAGTTACAAGTTTTCAGTTAAGGGGTTTTTTCAACCACCAGATCAGTCACTTCCTATGTCAGGCTGATGAGTCCTGCTAATAAGCAGGAAACTGCAGTCCTCGGCCGGAATGACTGAGCTGGCGTTACATTTCATGTACTTTGAATGTTATTAAAGAGTTATGATAACAATAATAGAGGCAATAATTACCATTGCAAAAACAGAATGCAATTCAAAATTTAAGGAAATCAAAGATCACTGAAGGAAGTGCAGGTTGCTTTCTTTGGTTTTCTGCATGTTTTTTTTTTTTTTTTTTTCTGAAAAAAGTCTGATAGCAAACATTTTCTGCAACTTTTGACAAGCATTCGCTCAATTGCTTAAAATTACTTGTTTAATGAATTTAGGCGAAAAATGCAGAGAAAAATAATATTTGAAGAGCGAACAATTTTCAATTTTTGGGAAAAAACTCTACAAAATGCAGAACAGGTGACAACCCTGGACTTAGTGAACTGGTTTAAGTCAACTAGAAGTTCCACACCACATTCTAACTGATGATGAAATTGTTACATGCATAACGTTGATGTACAGGTTGAAAGAAATGAAAAGTGCAGCACTGATATTCAATGTTGTATTGCCCTCATATAAGCTATACAATACATTTTGAAATAGGGGCAGATGCATCTGCAGCGACATACAAATAGCACAGATGTGATGCTATCATGCTTAAAGGATGTAGTTTACGCATGACACTCGGATGCAGAGAAAGCGAAAAAATAAGATTTGTTCAATCCAAATTATTCAGATTTCATTTGTTGAATCTCAATGTTGATCATTCATTAATCTTTTACTGCTATAAAACAACCAATTGTAACACAATTAGACAACATTTTTAATGTAATCACACTAGTCTATTTAAAAAATCCATTCAGAAAAGTGAAGCACAATAAAAAATGAAACAAACTTAAAACTAGGTGACACACAATGCTTAATAGTATTTCGACAGAACTCAAAACTAAAAATAGGCGGACCAGCAGGTTTCAAAAACTTTATGACAAAACTTTTTAAGTAATCGAGTTCATAATTACCATAAATTAATCTAACTGCTTACTTTGCAATGAGTTCAATGTCATCTATAATACTGAGTAATGTATCTTTAGTACCAGGGGTCGCCATTTCAATTATTACAAAACAAAAAAGAAACACTACATTAAACAAAATAGCAATTTGACATTACAATAAATAATTGTAAAAAAAAAATAATAAATTTACTCCATTCGTACAACCATTCGTAAATCGTAAACAAAACTGATACCTGTGGGAATACGGTTACGACAGTAATAACTCAGCAGGAGTTGGGCATGTTCGACTACAGCAACCGCTGAACCCACACGCGTCCTATACATCGTCCTATATGCTTGCGTTCGACTAGAGTCCCTATAAGGTTCGACGAACCTGATTGCTCGGGAGTCGGACTGATTTTGGGGTAAAGGAGTCGGAGTCATTCGAAAAGATGTCTACTCCGACTCCGGATTTCTTTCTTTTCTTTAATTTTCACTGACTCTCCTTGCATTTTTAAAAAAAACTGACTACCAATTGCTTTGATTACATGTATTAAGGCCCAATAAAAACAAAACAACTGTCATTGGCAACCAACCGGCTTGCTTGTTTATCGAACCCTCTGTAACAGACTCTGTCTACACCATCACCTAGTTTGCTTGTTTTTTCACTTATAAAAACTCAGTAAACGGATTTGTTGCTAAACGTTTTCTAAGTAGTAACTTTAAAATAAAAATAATAATATCTTTTTTACCTCGATCTCAGTTATAAGATATTAAAAGGAATGTATGAATCGCTTCAACGAATTGGGAAACTTCTGAGGGTGCTTAGTAAATTCAAATAAGTGTTGGCTTGGCCCGAAAGCGCAAATCTAAAAAATCTGATAAAATGTAATTTTATTTTTTAAATCTAAAGACTTTATCTAAGAAAACTTGGTTCTCACTAAAAAGTTCAAAACAAAATCAGTACATGATTTCCTGGTAACAACACTCAATAATTACAGTTAATCCAAAAATCTTATTAAGGTTCATTCTAAAGCTGCCAATAAAACTAAAATTAAAAATTGAGCCAATAAATGTATTCGCAACTCCAAAATACTATAGGAGGCGCTGCAGCCACTGTCTAATAATGGCGGATGAAAAAGGTAAAACAAACGCATGCCGTAACCCTAATAGCAAAATTTCTTGCACCAATCTTGACAGATCTTGATATTATACTGACGGCGTCAATATTGACGTATTTCATACTGCATAAAACTTGCATAAAGATTAAAAAGCAATATTACAATAACAACACGTATGCAACATTGCATTCATCTTAAAATATCAATACTGATATTACCTTACAATAACAACATTGCATACATATTGACGCCGTCAAGATGTATTGATTTCATGCTGTCGCCGTCAAGGTAATTAGTACACAATAGAACAGGTGGACCTTCGTTGATACTTGCGCATGCGCACAGTTCTTTCTACCCAGCGTCCCTCGAATTGCTGGCACATCTTCCTCCTTCGACCTACGATTTCAGTCGGTTCAGAGGAGCTGCACGTGGCGTTGTCGTTGCGTTCTTTATGCTTCGTTAAGTTGGTTGCTTAGTTATTAGTGTGGAACAGTATTGTTTTAGGAATAACTTATGAATGACTGATAACTGCATTTGTTTATTAATATAGTACTAAACAAGTCATATCGCAGACGATGTGCGATCAATGTTAGAAATGGCCGAAAATAACTTTTTTCGTCCCTAGACTTCGAAACGAAGGACATGAAGCCCAGAATTTCGTATTATCACTTCAAACTCATGAGTAAGATTAATTTTATTCAATGGTTATTTATGTTATTCTTTAAGATAAATTCATGTGTTTTGTCCATATGGGATATTTTCAATGCTGACATCCATTTGGAAATGTACTTTATTGTATTTATTTACTTATTTATTATTTTGCTTTCTTTATTCTTAAATGTGTTATAAAAACTTCCGCAATTATTCCTAACTAGGCATTTTATGTCTTTATAATACAATTAGAAGCATGAATTTATAAAATAAGTCAAGTATTACGCAAAACGAAGAAACTTTCATTTTTTAAATTAAATTGCGAGTACTATTAATACCTTTATATGAATTTCCGATCAGATGTCAGCTTTAAGGAAATATTCTTAGGCTAGAAAACTATCTTGAAGAATAACAGAAATAATTACAGAATGAAATTTAATTCTCGAGTTTCAAGTGAAAATAATACAAAGAAATAAATAGATAAAACACCTTGCAAACGTGCTGATTTCATACTGTCATGTCAATGTATCCTGACATTTTCCTGTCATATCAATACGTATGCAATTTTACAAAAGCAAGATCATCTTGCCTAGACCTTGATTTCATGCTGTCATGACAACATCTTGATATTATCCTGTCATATCATTACGTATGCAAGATTACAAAAGCAAGATCATCTTGCCTAGACCTTGATTTTATGCTGTCATGACAACATCTTGATATTATCCTGTCATATCAATACGTATGCAATATTACAAAAGCAGCCTACCTTGATATTTTCCTGATATTATGTTGCATACACCTTGTCAGCCAATATTGTGGCAGCCTGCTGACAGCATAAAGGGAGTAACATTACAACATTGAGACAGCATTAATGCAAGATGATTTTTCTTGCATGTCAACCTTTATGCAATACTGAGGCAAGATATTTTGCTTACTGGGAACTTATAACTTGCTTTGACGCTTAGTGAGTGGCAGTAATTTTGCATCGTGTTTGTGGGAAGCTTTCTTTTCTATTCTTCTGAAATTACATTACACCACAAACTGTCTGAAGCCTGTAATTTACCCCAAAAGAAAACACGTGGAATGTTTTACGTTTTTTCTTTAGTATTGTTTATCACCGTATTCGAGCTCTGGAGTTGCGAATAATAAAAGCTATTCGTATAAAGCTCTATACCGATACAGTTTAAGTGAAATTTGTTCCAGACGTACATGTACCCGACCTCTCCCCACAATATAGTGTTCTTTTTTGTGGAAATTTTTAAGACGAAATTTAAGATTTATTATTCGGGAAGTTTTTCAGAATTAAAGCATATTAATTTTTATAAACTCTTAAATTAAGTTGAGGTGTTACCCACAAAATGAGTATCACCCAGGATTGGGAGAGGGCAGCCCCCTCTAAAAAAGTTTTTTGACTTAGCAAAAAAGTATTTTTTCTCTCTTTTATAGTTACAGTTTTCAAAAATTGAAGGCACAGGATTTGATTAACATCTATTTGTTGAAAATTAAAGGGGAGCATATTAATCATTTCCCGATCCAAAAAAAAAAAAAAAAAAAAAGGATATTTAAGTAATCTCACTTTAATCGCAACTATTGGATAATTTGATTTTCAAATTGAATTTCTAACTTTGTATGCATCTAAAGTTTATAAATCTTTATTTAGTGGTTTTCCCCCCTTCCCATGAGGGTGGGGTTTGAAAAACAAAATTAATAAATAAGTAATTAAGCCGGAGTCGGACGTTTCAAAATCCAGGAGTCGGAGTCGGAGTTGGTCATTTCTCTTCCGACTCCGCAGCCCTGGTTTTATGAGCCTCACCGGTCCGGGAGCTCTCTTCCGGGCAAAATTTGAAAACAGTAGTTCAAAAAATGCAGTTTTAAACAATTTATGGTGATATTAAGGGGAGGAGAAATGCGGGGGCCACCCCCCCCCTGAAATTTTTAGAAATGGAAGCCTTAAAAACGCAATTGTAGGCTTTTTTGTTAAAATTAAGTGCATCGCCAGTTTCTTGAAATTAAAACTCCAAAAACGTAATTTAAACCAGCCTTCGACGAAATGGGGAGGGGGTGCTTTGAAAGGGGCTCGCGCACAGAAATGTTTCGTAATTGAAGCACTAAAAGCGAGATTTAAGACGCTTTTCGATGATGTTGGCGAGAGAGAGGGGCATTCTCTGGAAAAAAATTCGATTTGTAGAAAACGCCAGTTTTAGAAGATTTTGGTAAGGTTTATGGGTGGAGAGATTCGGAGTCCTGCCCCGGCAAATTTTCAAAATTGAAATTCAACTAACGCAATCGTAGGCGCTTTTCCATAGAGAGGTAGGGAGTTTCGGAGATCTCCCGCGAAAACTTTTCTGAATTGAAGCCTTAACAAGGAAATTTAGGGGAGTCAGTACCCCCTATACCGTCAATGTTAATTTGCACAGGTTCATATACCTTTTTCTGAAAATCTGAAAATTAAAGATACAATTGTGAAAATGTTTTTGTATCTTAAGTAGACTATTTTCTCTATAGGGTCATTCCATACGAAATGAGCAAAATTCACAAAAAAGTGGTGGCTGCATGGTAACAGATTTTTATGAATGGTATACAGGTTCCTTTTATGGCTACATAAAAATATCTAAAATATTTTGGCTAAATATTTTTTATTTTCATAGTTATAAGCGATTGAAAATTGAAAAATTGAACAGCATTCTCATAAATGCTAAATGTTGTATTTTTGAAAGCTTGTAAATTATTAACTATTTAATCAAAACATAAAAGTTAGATATAATTGTAATCTATGGAGTTGGGTAATTCATCTGATATAAGTATAATTTTAAAAATTATTATAGTTAACTTTTAACCGTGTTTTAAAAATTGAAAATATTTCAGTTTTCTCATAATTAAGCATTAAATTTTTCAATTTCTAGCTTTGAGGAATGTATTAACTTTGCTGAAATTGATACCCAATAACATGCTAAGTGTCATAAAGGAAATAACTTACTTTTGAAGTTGTATTTTAACTCCTTTTGTTTTCAAAATCAGTTTTGAACTTAGTGACATTTTGTAAAATGGCGATTTTCCCCTTTACATAGGCCCAAAAGTTTAAATGAGGGAAACCTTCGAGAACTTTCTAATTTCGCAGGAACATAGAACAGTATTTCTACTATTTGCTTGTAGAAATTCAAAATTGGAAAAAAAAAAAAAAAAAAAAAAAAAAAAAATCGGAACATTAGCATTTTTCTTCGAAATTACGAAAATTCAAAGAACTAGATTAATAACTAAATGATGCAAAACATTCATTTCAATTTTTTGAGAAAAAAAATGTACTAGTATAGTGTGAAATTTATAAAAAATTTAGTGGATAAAATTTATATCTTAAGCAATAATAATAATAACTTAATGCATCAAAATATGTATATTTTTTTTGCTTTATACAAAAGATCTTTCAATTTGGCTAAAAATTTGTGGCTCATTTTTTGTAGGAAAATCCAGTTGAAAACATTAATAGTACTTTTATTAATATAGTTCAAAAAATTCCAAACATCATCTTTAATAGGTCATGTGCACTATAATAACGGTCCATGTGGGTTCACTAACTTAATAAGAAAATCACTTATCTGAAAAGATATCAATGCATAGAATCAATGTGTAGAAAAACATTACTCAACTACAAATAGTTGCTATATATATGTAACAAGCAAATGAAATCATTGCTATTGGATTTAAGCCTGATCTCTTCAAACTTATATTCTCTTTTCACTGATGACTGAGATAAATCTGAGACAAGGAATTAAGGTGTTCCATTGTTAATTGAGCTGAAAAGATAATAATTTCATGTCTCCAAAACAGCTATGGGTATTCAATAAATTGTTATTGAGCCTAACTACTTTCAAGATCGATAAGATTAATTCTTGAGACAAAAAAAAAAAAAAAGGATTGTAGAAGGCAGAAGGATAAAATATCTTGCAGTTATACTTCTTCTGACGGACAATAGTTTGATAGTTTTATCAATATGCCATAATTTGCTTTTTTTGCCATTGATAGTAGAAAGAAAAGTGATCTGCTTTCCATTGAAAAACGGATTCACTGTGTGGCAAATGTTGTTTAGCTGACAATCTTTATTCTGGAAAGAAAAGCTATAACTAAAATAGACGAGTTTCGCTACCAAAAGAATCCTTTTGTTTCAAAGAACGTCGCAGCAGGACTGTTGAAATCAATGGGTGTATTTCGCCTGTCATTCAGGGGAATCATGGGAGGGGAGGGGGGTCAATTCCCTCCCCTCCCAGCTTTGAAAAATTAGTATGGATAATGAGCGGAAATCTTTTATTTGATCGTGGTTTAGACATAGAAAATATTCAGGATGCGAGAATTAGAAGATTAAATAAAAAGCATAATAAGCCGTGATCAAAACATTGAAAGGTAGTAGAATAGAATCACTTTCTTAAAATTGAATAAAGCATGATAAAATGTCTTATAGGAAGACAGAGAGCTCCCTTCCATTGCATTTTATAACTCTCATCAATTCTCTTCTGCCTTTAGAACTTACTCCGTGGAGATGAAATCAAGGTCAAACAATCTTCATTTCATGACAAACCAGATGGTCAATTCCACTCGTTAATAGGTCATGAAACTCGAACACTTGTTCCTTGCCAAGTGATTTGTACTCTTTTCAAAAAAGATCTCCACGGTTTTTATTTCACTCATATTGCATATTTAGTTCAGTTGCAGAACAATCTTGTGCAGAGAAAGAAATGAATTTTATTACGTTAGCAGGAATTATTCGAAGAAAGCCTTCAATCACCGTAAGTATGCTTTAATGCTGTTCGTTTCGAAGACAATGTAATTAGTTATCTTTGTCATAACATTCATTGTTTATGCTTTTTCTGCTTTTAACGGAATTCCAATGCCAAGGGCTGTCATTAGAGCATGTCCTTTCAAGCTAGAAAATTGGAAGATAACCAGAAGTTTGGTAAAACCTCATTTAAAGTATGCTGTTCAGCTTTGCTCTTCTAATCAGGGACGCCTCGATTTGAGGTCAAGGGGGGTAACTTGACCTCCTAAAAACTTCTTCATTCGGCAAATTTTGTCTGAGGATTTGGAAAATTTGGGAACATCACTGCGATTTTTAAATTTCAATATGCCCCTTTTCATATGCATGCATACCCGTATTTTATGATTCCGTAAAATTTGAGGTTCCATTCGGAAAATTTAGAATTTCTGCCCTCCCAAAGTTCAGGGTGCCCATGCTCCTATTCTAAAAAAATGTTTCTTTTTTCGAAAGGGTTCAAAGGAGGGTTTCTAGGTTTGTAAGGGAATTTCAGATTTAGAAAATGATATCAAACTCAAAAGACTTAGTATGTAAAGAATTAAGCAAAGGAGAGTCATAGGGGACATGATTCAGTTGTTTCAATTTATTAAAGTGAAGGATATTAATACGGCCAAACTTTTGTACGGAAAGGAGGACAAGAGGTCATTGCTTAAAGCTATTCAAATCGCAGGCTAATCTGGACATTAGAAAAAAAATAGTACTTTAGAAGGGTTTAGGGCACTTGGTAGGGTACCAAGGACGGATAAAAATGAGGGGTGAAGGAGGCGATCGCCCCTCCCTTGAGAGATCCTACATGGGCAATTTTTCAGTCCTAAAATGCAAGTGTAGATCGTCTTTGATGGCGTTAAAGAAAGGAATGGGATTCGAATCTCCCTCCGGGATACATTTCAGAATTGAAGTTTCAGAAAGGCAATTTCAGACGACCTTTGGTGATGTTATGTTAAGGCGAGGCGTCTGGAGGCCCTCCCTGAAACATTGTGCAAAATGTAAGTCTTAAAGATGCGATAGTAGACATTTCTGGTACAGGTAGGGGAAGGAATGGGTTTTGCGACTGCTCTCCGATAATTTCCCGAAACTGAAGTTCCAAAAAATGCAATTTTAGTATACCTAGCAAGATTTTAGAGCGAGGAGGTTTCGAAACATTCCCCCGGAATTATTGCGAAATTAAAGTTCTAAAATGCACTTTTGGAATACCTCTTTCAACGCAAAAGGGAAGGTGTAGATTCAAAAACCTTCTAGATTAACTTCTATATTTTAGTTGTTTTAGAATTTTGATTAAAAAAAATGCTGCTGCTCCCCCCCCCCCAAGCATGTGTAAATCAGATACGTAGTAAGAGGTAAGTTAAAAAAAAATAACAATCACCCCCTCCTTGCAAAATTTCTTGATCCTTCCTTGCAGGGTACCCACCCGGGGGGGGGGGGTGTCATGGAGCAGACTGCGCCATTGAAAGTTTTAGGAGGGCGGGTGCTTTTAGGGGTATATTTCTCTTTTTTTTGGGGCGAGGTGCCCTTGGGCTTGGGGGGGGGGGGAGAGCACCTCTTCACTTGGAATAGAAATTTGAAAAAGGTTGTAATGAATGAGGGGATGGGTAGCTTTAAGAGGAAAAACTTTAAATGATTTAAGTTTTCTTCTGCTTAATATGAAAAAGTACAAAAGTACTTAAAATCGAGATGAATAAAATTTAATTTAAAATTTTTAATTGGAGTCAAGCCAGTATTTCTTTGTTGTTGCTGTTGCTTAAACTATTCAAGTATCCGAACTCGAGCAGACAATGCTACCCGATTTAAGGCAGAAATGTGCGGCTTCCTTTTACTGAGCACGACTAAGGCGAAAGCGCAATTTAGTTCAGACTGAACACGATATATGGAAGCACCATCAATCAACATTTCGATAGACGTGATCCAAACCAAAAGTCGAAAAACTCCTGGTTCAGCATCCCCTGAGGTATTGCTTTGGAATGGAAACTTGGAGGACTTTATGACTAGCACATATTCAACGTGCCCCAGTCATTATTAGCGAACGCAGGATCTTGGACTATTTGGCATCGAATCCGAAAGTGTTTCTTTTAAAGCTAGGGACCGATTTTTATGCTAATCGGTTTTTGTTATCTTTCAAAACTTTTGGAATTGTAATGTTCAAACAAACTCATGTAAATTATTTTTAATAGACTGGATATTTTTGCTGAAGTTATGAGTCAAATGTATGCATAATAGTAGTAAATCAAGGTAATATGGTAGAATTTAATTCAGGTGTACCTATATGTGTATTTTTAATATATATTTTTCTCTCTTATGGATTTGTCTCAAGCTGTCTGCTATCTGAATTCCGCTCAAACTAGTATTTTTGGTGATCTTGTTACAAGCATCGATAGAAACAAAACGGATACTTGCTACTAGCCTTTTTCAGCATTTAAAACGCTCAGAAACACTTAATTTTTTTCATATATATTGATTATTTCAGAATCTATCATCCAGTTCTCAAAAAGTTAAATCTAAGGTGGTCAAGTTTTATTCTTCCATAAATAAACAAACTATAATGCATTAGCATCGGAAATGATGGGACTGAATTACCTGCATCCACTTTTTAAAAAACTTAAAATAATTTCACTTGTCATGAGTATTTTAAATAACTTTTGAAGAATACGTTTCGGTTTTCCAAGTTTCTTCTTCAGCGTTAACATTAAAGTAACAAAAGATCCTATTACAGTCAAATCTCTATATATCGAACTTCCACATATCAAATTTTTCTATGCATCGAAATCTCAGCCAATTTCTATGTTCATTACATAGAAAAATTGTTTCTATATATCGAAAAAATCTCTATATATCGATTTTTTTTCGAGACATTCGTTGATTTTTTTCCCACTTGAGACTGTTTCATGAAAAATGAAAGTTAGGGGAGAAAATTATGTTTATTAAAGGTTGCTACGAAACTCATAACGAATATGGTGTTGAGGGGTGTGTAGAGAGGTCGTTGTTTCGTTATAGAGTTCTTAAATTTCTTTAAGTTTATTTCAAATCTTAGTTGTCACCAGTAACATTGTAAAATCAGTTTCAAGTTCTCCCTTTTGTCTGTTGATTATCATTCCTAGTCTTTTTAGCTGCAGTAAAAATAATTCAAGTTAAGTAGATTGATTTTTTACTTTCCTTTTGATTACATTGTCAAAATGAAAATCCCCTAATGTTATGGATCATGTTGAATTGAAGAAGAATGAAGATGTATGAAAGCGCAAAAATGTAATTTTTGATTTTTTTTTATTTTTTTTCTATATCTAATATATAGAAGAAAGTATTGGATTCGCGCAAATTTTCGAATTTCGAATTTTGACGGATTCGAACGTTTTTAGGTGTGTTGAGTCCATTTCGACTATTTTTGGAAAATGTCTGTCTGTCTGTGTGTATGTGTGTGTGTGTCACGTCTGTGTGTGACCAGTTTTTTGTGGCCGCTCTACAGCAAAAACTACCGCATGAAGTCGAACGAAATTTGGTACACGTATGTGCCCCTATGTGAACTTGTGCCCATTGGTTTTTGGCGCGAATTCCTTCAAGGGGGGTGGAGCAATGGGACGTTCTTTGAGTTACGCGTGCTTGCTATTCTTTAAGAGGTAACTGGCGGAATCAAACAAAATTTGGTCCATATGTTGCCATTAACAGGAACAGGTGCTGATTCAATTTTGGTGTCAATAACTCAAACGAGGGTTGAGCTATAGAACGTTTTTTGTCGTCAATTGTGACTGCTGTATATCTCAAGAAATAATGAACGGAATGAAAGAAAAATTTATCGGCAAGTAGCCCTTAGTGGGTATAAGAGCTGATTTTATTTTGGTGTCAACAGCTAAAAAGGGGGTATCGCAATCGCCCGTTCTTTTTTTCCATTGTGAGTGCCCTATCTCAAGAAGTAATGCTACGTTCTGGTTGAAATTTGGAATATATGTGAATCCATATTTAAACAGGCTTTGGTTCAATTTTGACGCCAATCGCTCCAAGAGGCGTTGATTTTTTTTTTTTTTTTGCGAATAAAATTAGCTTTATTATTGCAACAATAAGAAAGATAAATCGTAATTCGGAACTCCAGCGCTCGAATACGCTACCTTGCGGTGATTTACAAAACTGCCGAATGAACTAAAACATTGCCACGTTTTAGTTCCATGTGTGTCTGTTGACGTAAACACAGGCAGTTTGTTCTGAGTATTTATTAACGCAATCGATGTGTCTTAGTTTGCTTTCAGCTACAGAAATTAATTCGTCCCCTAAGAGTATTCTCGAGCTTCTCAAAATAATGTTAGTTTTCCTTATTTCTTTCAAAAAAGTATTAAATGGTGGACGCGTAAACAAGAAAACTCTGGATTAACAAAATTGGATAACGTTATACAAGGTAAAATTTTTTATTGTATGAATTTGTAAGAATATGAGCTTTTTTTAATCTTAAATTAATTTAACTAATCATATTTTACAGCAGCATTTAGTTGGAATGGACAGTATGCAAAATATTTTCTTGGATTTATTATCGTAGAACAAAATGTAAAATGTTTAACCTAGAAAGAATTTACTTTATTCTTTTATTCTCAGCTGAAAGGTTTCGCCAAATTTGTTTAGGGTTATAATTTTGGTATTGTGCGAGCAAAGTAGCCTTGGCGAGATTTCGCGTTTTTAGTTAAACCATTTTTAATTTTTATCATGAGTGGAATAAAATGGTAGTAAGATTACAGAATTCGATAAGTGAAAAGAAATAATGGTCAATCAACTGAAAAGAAAACTACCACCATATATCCGTGAGAATTTTGTTGATGATTTGCATAACATGACATAATTAAATCGTAACTCAGAAATTAGAAAAATCGAAACAGAAAATTTTTAAATGAACCGATTAGGGAATTCGAGAGAAATAACTCAGCTACAAATGGAAAAAAAAATAAGCGCTAGCCAAGCAAGGTCAAAGAAGTATCATCTTCTTTCGATAATAATTTGTAATGTCATATTGAATTTTCTAGCATTAATTGTTGTTCTTGTCAGGCCACAATTATTATTTAGTTTTATCAAGAATTGATAAATATCGAATTCAACATCATGGAAATAGCTGCTTAGAACTACGAACTACGTACTTTGCATTAATGTTTGACGTTTAGTAATGCTTCTTGAATTCTCATTTCTTTCTACGTGGGCCAGAATATCCACAAGACTTTGAAAATTAATTTAAAAAGAATATAGCGAAAAAAATCATACGTACGAACAAAAATCACAACACTTTTAGCATTTTCTTCGTTACCATGTGCGTTTGTTTTAGTTTTCAATTCCGCCATTAGACAGTGACTTCAGTGCCCCCTATAGTTCGTTGGAGTTGCGAATAGATTGTCGTCTGCGTATTTCTCGTGATTTTAGTTGTATGGAAATGATCGGAAATATTATCTCAATTATAGTGCCTAGAAAGAGTAGTGTGCCGATCGACGGTTAAAAAGTGAGGTCAGATCTGAGGAAAAACCAGATGGCGCTGCGCTCGAGGTGTACGTTATGCTCCTCAATCAGACTCGTTTTAAATCAGCGATTGCATGCTCATTTCGCAGTTTAAAAGCCCCGTTTTTCGGATTGAACTTATTTCTGCATAAAAGACAAATTCTGTAATGAGTGCTATTTGTTACATGGGTGTTCATTTATTTTTTGAAGAATATAAAATTACCTTATGCTAATTTATCTTCAATGAAAATAGTAGACTATAAGGGGCCATTCATTAAATATGTAAGGGGAGGGGGGTTGGAAAAGCCTCTACGTACCTTTGAGGGGGGGGGGTCAAACTCATTCTGACGTAATGTTTTCCAAGTCGGTATTTCACATTAGAAATTACGCGGTCAACACGTGATTTGGCAGAGATTATGTTCCATTTGCGTATGGAAGGTAAGAAACGTGTTAGGATAAGATGTTTTTTTTATTTGTTTTACAAAGAATGAATAGTGTAAAATATAATAAAAGAGTCGCATTATGTATGACATGTTTTATTTTTAATTAATATTACATCAAAAAAAAAATGTCGGAAAAACATTCAGTTTAGATTCTAACTTTTCAGTAACAATTTCTTTACGCAAAAAGTTAAATTTAATAATGTGAATTTAATAACGATTCTAGTGATGTAACGATTCCAAAATTTGTTATTTTATCATTTTGAAAAACGAAATGGAATCTTACAGAATAGGGGGGGGGGGGGGTGAAAAATCTTACGTACCCTTACATGGGGGGAGAGGGATCAAAAATTGCCAAAATCATCCTTACGTAATTAATGAATGGCCCCCTAAGTATTCAATAACTGCGCGTCTCTTATTTCTCTACAAATAATAAAGATACGTGGTTATTTCAGTTTCATCTGTGGAAAGATCAAGTTATATTTTTTTCAAACAGGGAACATTTTTTTTTAACTGCATAATTCCTGATGGAAATTTTCTTTGGTGATTTTTTAGTAAAGTATGTTGGCAGATTTGGGAAAATTGTCGGAATTGCCTCATCTTTCAAAAAAGGTTTTTAACGAGGAATCAAAACTTCCTCACCATTTATAATATGCTTAAAATGCGTTTCAATAAAATGTTTTTCGAAATGCAGAGCACAAAATGAGCAATATTTATCAAAAACTTTATCTAACCTGGGAATTAACGAGTTCCACTTTAGTTTTTTTTCATCTGCTGGAGCTTTAAAAAGCGTAACTTTTTCCTTCCATGTTTTGCACCCACTTTTGCACCCTGGCACGAAACAAGATGAAGCTTTATTTCTTCCAATGTTCAACTTTGATGCCTCCATTAAAAGCCTTAAACGCTGTTTCATGAAATATTCACGAAATAAAGGTAAAAAAGAGAAACGTGGAACTAAATTGTAACAAAATCCCGCGTGTGTAAACACCGCGAAATTGAACGTACATCTCGACCGCACTGCCATCTAGCGGTTTTCATACAATTTGTCTTCAAGAATCGTGGGGAAAAAAGCGCCGGTCGGCACACTACTCTTTCTAGGCACTATAATCTCAATGATTTAAAATTTTTAACTGTTGCCATCTTATGTTTGTTAACAAATAAAATATTTGTAATTAATTCAAACAAAGCTTTTAAAATAACTTTCAATTTTTTCTCTTTGCTTTGCTTTTGCAATAATTCAGACATTGGAATGGTCGTCAAGTTTTTGCATGTGTAATTTTGTTTTTTGTTGGGAATATTGCTTCCTTGTCAAGCATGTGGGGAGGGATCAGAAAAAAAAGAAAAATATAGAAGAAAGTTTCGTGATAGCCACAACATACTAGTTTAATTATTAACTTTTATTTAATCCGATGCTCGTATCAATTAGAAATTGGGTTTCATTCACGTAAATTAGCTTTAATTTTAATGTTTTAGGAGACTTTTTGGATAAAATAAGGTCGTTTCGATATATCAAAATTTGTATATCGAATTTTTTTCCGACAGTTTGCTACTTCGATATATGGAGGTCCGACATGTATTCTGCCTCATGAGTTCAATAACCGAAAGTATTAGAAACATTATTGCGGTAAACCTACAATGAGAATGTATGGTATTTCATGGTTGAGGGTAAATTTAAGATTCAATCTCTTGATCAATTACAGGAACAATTAAAAATATTGTTCCCCCACACATATGAAATCGGTGAAAAAGAAAATCTGCAATTTGTTTTATGTAACAACTCATACATGATTTTTCTTGTAAGTTATGTCCAGAATTCGTCTGTTGTACGGGATAACGATTTAATCGTATGACTAAAAAATATTTTGTTTCTCCTCAGAAATCATTCTGCTTTTATTTCTTATATGAACGAAATGCAAATTTATTTTCCCTAAAAAGGGATTACAAAATATTTCTAAATCTTAGCGAGTAAGTTCATTTTATGGAAAACAAGAGATAAAAAAAGTTTTAACTCACGATCTAAAATCAGTATTTCTTATATTCATTAAAGTATTTTTGCTCGAATCAGAGCCATTTATAAAAGGACTAGACGAGCGGTAGGTCTTGCAGAGCTTTGTTTCAAGAGAACGTTGAAGCTCACCTTTGGAAGAATGGATTTTCTCAAGTATAGATGGAGAACTGCACTGCAAAATACATAGAGCCTAAAATAATAGTAATGATGGGTTACACTAAAAATTGATGATAATTGGCCGGCTACAAAAGATGGTTCTCAACTTTACTATATTTTGGTGCTTACTCAGATGTTAGTACCAACGAATTGCGAGAATAAATATCATATTCTCGCAATGTTGCATTCATATTCTCGCATGTGCAGTATGTTGTACTATTTTATAGTACAACATACTGCACATTTTTTTAGAATGTTTTGAAAGTAAGTTAAAAAAAATGAAGGACTATTGCGGACAATGAAATGGATTGAAATTTAAGAGTCAATTTTTTACAATAGAATTGTAATGAATTTTTTTGTCACCTTGTTTTGTGAATAAGTGTGTCAACGCAAATAAAGAAAGTCTCTTGATAATTTCTTAATCAACGCTTAAGAATACATTTCACTTCATTCTGCAGGAGCACACATTAAAATAAAGCAAATGATATTTAAAAGAGCCATAACGACCAAAAGTAACTACGGAATACTAAAATGAACGAGAATTCGAATTTATAAAATAAAAAAACATTTAGTTTACAGTAAAATTACAAAATATTAGCATAAAAATTAAATGAATTTAAATATATTTTTTAAAATGTTAAGATAAAAATGTTTTAATAATTTGCACGCGGTTTTTCTTACAGAAGATCATATCTTCAGCTTTACTGCTCTGCTTGTTCTTGATTGTTCACACCGACAGCATGCCTCAGTACTACTACCTGCCTCAACGGACGCCGCCACCGCCACCACCTTACGAACCTATTCCTCACAACACGATGCACGCGATGTACTTCGATGCAACACGACAGGCCTACGTCCAGCATGCCTTTGCAGTTCTGAAAGTCATGAGGGCTGAATGGATGAAAGCCTTGGAAAGAGTTGTTAAGCTGCCATTCACAGCTTTTAGTCATAAATGAAGCATCGGTGGTGAAAGGATAAGACATAAACTTATTGTACCCCGTTAAGATTGTGAACACCAAGTGCATGCTGAGTGCATTTTTACCTGGACATCCCCATCGCATTTAAAGCCTTTTTCTTATGTATGAGAATGTTGGGCAAAGTGAAATAGTTAAGATAACTTACCTTTTTTAAAATGAGCAAATTGGAAATTTGATTTCAAAATTACAATACATAAAGAAAGAATTATGTATTTAATAGTAAAACTTGCATTGAGGCATTATTTTTTTTTATTTTCGGCAGTTAAGTTGCACCTTACAAAAAAATGTGAAAAACTTCTCTTTTTTTTATGGGGCAAAGTGAAAAATAACATTTTTCTACGAAAATGCTTTTTATTTGATTATTAAAAATATGAATGAATGAGTAAATTAAAGAATGAATAAATAAATACAGATAATGAAACAACAAAAGAATAAGTAAGTAAATAAAGTAATTAATATATGAGAAAAATAAATGAATGAATTAAACAGAGAATGAAAAGTAAAATAAGTGAATGAATGAGTAAATAAAAGATATATTAAATGAAGGAATGGGGGTAAATGAATACGTAAGTGATTTAATAAATGATTAAAATAAAAATAAGCTTAATATTAAATAAATACTGCACTGAATATTAGTAGGTCCTATTCAACAGTTAAAATATAATTAACAAGAACTGTATCATTTTATAATAATCAAAATAATTTTTGACTTACTACAAAATATATTACATATGTCGATTTTTGAAAACTGCTTGTATTATTATATGCTTTGATTTTCAGAGATAACTTTTTTTCTGACTATAACAGAATGTATGTGTAACTACATAGTTAAAATACTGCTATATAGGTGGTGCTAAAAGCAGAGTAAATATTTTACTTTGCCCCACGTTCTCCGAATACTAAGCTTGGTGTATTATTTGTAGTCATTCGGGGGACAAGTATGTGTTTTAAGTCGTTTTCATTGCATCATTAACTTGCTTTATTCGTTTTCATTTCATCAGGAATGAAACATGACTATTTTTATTCAGTCATCAACATTCAACATGTCTTCCTCACCGTCACCTTATATAATTAAAAATTTAGCGTATGTACCTTATGTATGTAGTATTTATCTATGCCCAAGTTACTTCTCCCGAACGCCACTGAACTGACCATCGAAGCAGGTATCGATAGTTTCGTAATTTTCCCGTCTTTATGTTTGGCTATTTAACATAATCCTTCAATTATAATTAGCAGAGATATCAATTAAAAACTATTAATTATAATACTTGAATTTCCACATAAAATCCCTAATTTTCGGAGGCTTTCCTCCATTCAAATTATTATTTCGTGTCAACTCAACTTTCCGTAACAATGCTTTTATTAAAATTTGTAGCGGTGAAGAAAATCATTGAGAAAGATCTGCTGCCATTTTTTCTCTCGAAAATGAATGAATAATATTCTGGCGTTTGTTTTGAGGCTTTTCTGTAATCGGAGGATTTAAAATGTTTCCTTTTTGGTTATTTTTTTCCGCAATCAAAAAGTAACATTTTTTTGTAAAATGTTACTTTTTTGTTGTTGTTCAAGTCTGATTCTTGAACACATGTCACTTGACGTAACTTTTATGTTCGAGGTAGACCGTGCAAAGCCGGGCGACTCAGCTAGTAAACATAGATTCGTCATTCTAAAGTAACCAAACAAAAGTAGATGAAAACTTAGATAACGTTATTGCATCCCTAATAGTTTCTTAAACAACATTTTGAGAGCATTTTTTTTTTAAACGGAACCACTAAAAAGAAAAAAAAAAGTGCAACTGAGAGCATTTTCCCAGATCTCCCCTTTCAAGAACATACTTGGAATGGAAACAAAGATGGATTTTTCTGGAGAGCTCCTAGATAGCTTTGGATGGTTCTGTTAAAAGATCATTGAATTAGATCATCTAGGAGCTACAAATACACATTTTACTGGCACTGGTCTTCTATGTTACAAATCTTTGAAGGCATTCAAAATTAACCTAGGCAGATCAATACACGTACTGTTGTCAATGATTGTTTTGTTTAAATTATTCTAATTTCCAATCAATGTGCGTAACTCGTCTCTAATGTAATGTGCCTTTGTGTATATGTTACCTTATAATGCAGTTATTTTGTAGAATACCTAGTTATTCCATGAAATAACTGATCGTGTCCGTTAAAGTGTGTAATATGTTATTAATTTGACACTATAACTAGTTATTCTATGAAATCACTAGGTATTCTAGAAATTAACTAATTAGAGACAGTTAAAGTGTAAAATAAACAATTTATCTAAAATGAAATAACTACGTATTCTATAAATAAACTAATGATGGACAATTAAAATGAAAAAGAAGCAATTTACCTAATTTATGCAGCGTATAAATGGTATTTATGGAAACGTATGGAAGGTAAATGTATTTGTCCCGCAAGATATATAATATAGATTATTTTACACTTTAACGGGCTGCAAATCGTTATTCTATGAAATAACTAGTGGTAGCGTAATGGTATTCGTGAAAACGTATGGAAGGTAAATGTATTTGTCATGCAAGATATATAATATTGATTATTTTACACTTTGACAGGCAGCAGATCGTTATTCTATGCAATAACTAGTTAAACCATGAAATACAAGAGAGTTTTACACTTTAACGGACACGATTAGTTATTCCATAATATAACTAGGTATTCTATAAATAACGGATTTCATACTTTAACGGTAGCATATATACTAAGAGCTAGAATTGAATTTTTCAATAAAACACACAGGTCAGTTCAGTCTTGTTTTTTTTTTTTTTTTTTCTAAGTTTTGTTTTGATAAGTATTGCAACAAAAATAAAGTAATATTTATCTACTAAGTATTTTTAATTTTTTTGGTAACATATATAGTCTGCTGAAATTTAATATAGTATCCTTGAACCAGTAGATCGTACAGTATTCGCAACTTCAGAGCTCGAATACGCTACCTTGCGGTGATTAACAATACTAAAGAAAAAGGTAAAACATTCCGTTCCACGTGTTTTCTTTGGAGAAAATTACAAGCTTCAGAGAGTTTATGATGTAATGTAATTTCAGGGGAATAGAAAAGAAAGTTTCCCACCAGCAGGATGAAATATTACTGTCATTCATTAAGCTTCAAAGCAAGCTATAAGTTACGGCATCTGATTGTTTTACCTTTTTCATTCCCCATTAGACAGTGGCTGCAGCGCCCCCTATAGTTTATTGGAGTTGCGAATTACCAGCAGAAAGGTTTTTTTAATGAACGTTAAGTAAATACTGAGAGAAAACAAAACCCGCGATTGCTTTATTTATGTGAGTACGCAATATTGCCTGCTATTAAGAACGACTTTACTTGTGAAATCATCACAGTATTTTTCTACAAGAATAGTAAGTAATTACTCCTTGCAGTGAGGATGCTGAGTTAAGATTTAAAACAGACTAAAATTTCAGCAGATTTTAATTTAAGTAGTACCTAAATACTGCTCATGATCCAATTAGTGGAATAATGAAAACATTTTATTGAGTTTAACCATGTAAATTTTAAACTTGTGTACGGGTTTCCGCTTATAAAATAACTCTGATAGCTATAAGATTAGTAGATGAAGCACTTTTTTCGATTGGCTGACATGATTTTCATCAGTAACCGATAAACGATGGGTATGATGAATAAATACGCTCATGTTATGAAACAGTGCAATAATTTTTTTTTTCTTATTTTTTGTAAAAATGCTGATTGTAAATAAAATAATTTAAATGTATCGTCAATTTTTTCTGTCAAGTCGTTTACTCGCAGTGAAATATACATAATCCAAAAACTGAAAAAAATAGAAACCTAACTGGATCAAAATCAGTTTAAAATCTCAAAATTATCTGACGTAAAAAAGGTTTTGGATGACGTTGTTTCTCACTTTTACACATAGTAAGTGCAGGATGAAACTGTACTTTATCACAGCAACGGGGTTATTATATAAAAAGATCGAATGGCATTGTACTGGATTTAATTCTCTTTCTGGAGAATTTGCTTTGCCCTCATATCGATTGATGAACAAAGCACAGCGATAAGGACGGTTTCATTTTCAATCTAACTTCTCCCTCCCCCTTTTTTTTGAGTTCTAGTAAGAAAAAAAATAACATTACAACGCTGGTCGTGAGAGTGCTACTAGTTTCATTTTATCCAGATTTAACTTTGATTAACAATTTCTGCTCAAGATAGCCATTTCATCTTGTGCTCAAGATATCCAGTCTATCTTGTCAACAGAACAAAGGTAACAGTAGCGCAGTCAAAAATATATTGTGGGTAGGGTTTCTTGTTATAACCACCCTAATATATATAAACTACCGCATCAGGGTTGGCAATCTGTGTTACAACCAAGGATTGTGGAGGGTTGACCCCAAAACCTCTCCCCTAGCTGCGCCACAATTTACGTTCCAAATAGCTTCAAACGCAAATTAATGTGCATTGATTCACAAGGAATAATTAAAACAAAGTATGTCTATTGTTCATGAAGCAAGATTCCACGAACAAAATGTCTCACAGCGGGGGGTCTACCAACAACTCATGCTCTTCTGAGATTCTAATGTTTCAGTCGTTACCCTGACTGCTTCCGTTGTCGACTGAGAAATCTCCACCCAAGAAAGTCACAACTGGTTGATCATGCTAATAAAATGACCAGGAACCTTGACTTTCGACGCAGATCAGTGATTGGAACATAATGGAATGCACCCACGCCACCTTTAAGTGTCGGAAACGAATGACTCCCACAATGAAGAGTCATTCCAACAAGTGAGGGGGTCAACAGTAAACACACGCGATATCCAACGTGGATCATTAGATTTCGTGTCTTAGGCTCGAAAAATCGCTAGCGAGGTAAGTCCAACCTTTCTGATGTCCATACCCTCCTCGAATTGCTAATCTGACAGATGCAAATGCTGATATAATACAAACGCAAATCGATGTCGTTAAAAATTTAGTCAGTCGTTACTCTTATAGGGTTTTCGTTCATTCCTTAGATTCCCAAGAATCGTATAGCATGTAAATAACATCTTGGTTAAACCAGACTATTTTAGCTGGCATTACTTATAATTTAAGCCCAAAATGTACTTACAGTGAAATATAAAACCAAATATATGTTGTAGTCTATTTTTAATTTTCCTTATAACTTTTACAAAAATATAATTTCGAAGAAGAAAGCAACTTATCTTGAAACTATAAACGTGCTCTCAGATTTATTATAAAATTTTATTTTGTAAATGGTTTGCATTTCCAATGCTGAAGTTATTCATTTATTTTAGTAGAGTCAATAATAGTGAAGCACTATCGGCTGGGGGGGGGGAGGTTAAATAGTTTATTGTTCTTTTGGCTGCCGTTTAGAATTTTACGTCATTAATCGTATTATTCAGAATGGATCGTTTGGAAAAATATTACTGTTAGGGGCGTTCCACTAAGAGTTCACGGGAGGTCACTGTGACCTTCAAAAATTTTCCTTGTTTGGCAGATTTGCAGCCGAGATTGCAATATTGTATGTATTTTTGAACATGCTGCACCTGGTTCATATATAAATGTTAAATTATTAACGGTATTTAACTTTGTATGAGCTTGTGTGTTTTGGCTTGTCGTTGTTTACCAGTCGAAATAAATAGCAATTAAGAATTTGTTTATCTAGTAAAATTTCTGTAATTTTAGGGTAAGCAGTTTATTATTGCTGGAAAATATTCACCTGCTACAATTCTAATCGAACAATTCAGTTAATGTTTCAATAGGTAACTCTTCTTTTAATATTTCTTGAAATCTGATCGGATTTGTACAGAATGGGACAGAGCAATATTAACCACAGCTTGTTTTAGCTATTACGGATAATGAAACAGTAAATGTACCCAGGAAAAAAATGTTAAAACCATTCTGGTAGTGTTGAATTTGATGAGGGAATTGATCTTGAAACCTCTTTGATTGCGACTGTGAGAGAAGGTAAAGAGAAAAATGTTCAAAAAAAAGTCCATAAAATTAAATTTTAGCTTTCCTTACCAACAAGTTTTTGCCTTTCTAATTTTTAGTTTAATTAGAGCATTTCGCTTGGGAAACTATTTATTTTTGCAAAAAAGTCCTGTTCCACTTCCTTGAATAAGGGCATCAGGTGTCGCGATATTAAAATGTACCTTTGTATCAAGGCGAGAAATCAAAATTCAATGTCTTAATTCCTGACCAAAAAGTAAACTTTAATGAATGAATCTACCAAACAGGATAGAAAATTTCATATTTTTTGAGTTAAAAATTGAATTTTCATAATCATGAATGACCAGGAGCAATGTTACATAAAGTTATTGTTTAAAATATCCCCAGACGACATGACGGTAAGACATAATTCTAGAAAAATGAAGTTTCAAAATTGATGATTTTCTGAAGTTTAGCACGGCACCTAAATTGGTTTGGTGAAGCACTGTAGTTTGCTACATAAGTTTTAGTAAAATATAGAAATAATTCTTGCTAAATTAAGCTTCTTTAAACTTCATGTTTCTCTGAAGTCTAAAACAGTGAGCATACTTATTTGGTAAATTAATATCGTTTTACACAAAAGTTTTGGAAACATATTTAGTTTCTACATATGTTTACCTAAATTCATTTCATTCACATATTGTTTTAAATGCTGAAATTGATTTTTGAAATAATTGTATTCCTTAGAACTTATTTAAAAACTTGTTATTTGTAGCTGTTTAATTTAAAACAGTCTTATTCGAAATTGCGGTATTAAGCACTGCATTACGTACTTTATTTTTTTTACATTTCTCCTAAATTTTACTTTTTATGTAAAACTCAACTGAAAAATTCAGGGATGCGGAGTCGGAGAGAAAATGACCCTCCGGAAATTTTAAAACCATCGACCCCATCTCCTTTACCCCAAAATCAGTTCGATTCTAACTCGTACTCCGCAAGCACTGGCAGAAATGCGGATTTTGAAGGAAAATGAGACTCCGATTCTTGGAACTTTAACCTTCAACCCCCTACTCCCACTACGACTCCTTACCCCAAAATCAATCCGACTCCGACACTCAAACTCTGACTCCGCAGCCCTGGAAAAATTACAAGGACCAAATCGCTGAAGAATTTTTCTGAGATCTGTAGCATTCCCTATTTTGGTGGTTTTTGACAATTCAATACACCACTCAGAAATACCATTTTTCAAATAATTTACGATTTTTTTTCAGGCAAACAAGCAAAAAAACGTCTGAAACACAGAAATAAAAGCAAAATAGTCATTAATTTAAAAAATGAAACTGCTTCCAGTTATTTCGTTTACATAGTTAATAAATCTCAAAAATTTCAAGACAGAGAAATTATAAAATGAAAAGAAAATTCCAAAAATTTTGTTTGCTTTTATTTTCATATACGGGGAAAACACCGATACCTATTACTAGGGTCTGGTGGGGTAAAGTGGTCATAAAATCGCAGGTTTTCAACTTAGGTGGATAATAAATACAATAAATTCTTTAAACATTTAAACTTTTTTTGTTTTTATTTTACATTGCATTATTAAAGAACACGGTACATTGAGTTTTAGGAAAATTCATATTGATTTAAGTAGTTTTATAACACTTTCATTTCCCTTTGTATTTATGACCACTTTACCCCACGCTGTGGGGGAAAGTGTTCATAGCATGGGGTAAAGTGGTCATAGTTAAAAATAGACGCAAAACCGTTACAAATAACCCTAATTTTTGTATATTTCGGTTACTTTTTTGTTACGAGTATATGTACGAGTATATACGGGTATACACGAGTATACTTTACGTGTCATGTAGACATGAGTAAACACGTTCATATATGAATAGATAAAAGTATACATCAGATACATGCGTGCACGTGCCTACTTAAGTATATATGTGTATACACGAGTATATGAGTATGTATACTTGATTACCTACAGGAGTGAATACGTGTCTACACGAGTATATACGTGTCACGTGTATATGCGAGTATATACGAGTATAAACGAACATCATATGCACGTTTGCACGTGTATCTCGAGTATATACGTGCATATCTGAGTATATACGTGTATAGTCGACATATATACGCATATATAAGTGTGCATACGTACTTATACGGGTATACACGAGTTAATTCGTGGATGTATCCAGTGCATGTTTGGTACGTGTCTACTCACGTGTATATATATATGGAAGCACGAGTATATACGTTTGTTTACGTGTAAACACGATTATATACCTGTTTGACGTATATACGTGCATGTACGTGTATACACCAGTACATGTGTCCACGTATATCCACGAGTATATCCGCTAACATACATTAATGCTTACAGAATGAATCCAAGATCTTGGGCAAAATCTAAGTGTTCTGAAAGAGGAGGATAAGAAGCAAAGAATCATAAGGAACTTGTGGTCGCTGATGTGCTAAATGCACAAAAGGTCAGAAATTGATGTTAGCAAAACAGGTCACAAAATTGTTACACAAAGATGATCTTAGCCGACATTTTAGTTTTTAAGAAATATTTAGAGAAGTTGTTGAAAGTTACAGCCTGTAGTAGCTCTAATACACGCATCGCAACAAGAGCGCAGCGACTGATGAAAGTTTTTCAAAAGTCTCGTAATTGCAACAGAGTGATTGCGATGCATGTATTACAGCTGCTGGCCGCAAATTTCCTCATTCGCTATAAAACTTTCTTAAAACCTAAAATGTTGTGTAAAATTATCTTTAAATTGTGTATACAAATTAATATATTAAAATAAATATATTAAATTGTGTAATAAATTTGTGACCTGTTTTGCATCCATCAGTTTCTGGTTTTGCGTGCATGATGCGAGTCAGCGTTGAGTTTGTGTCGATATGTTTCTTATGATTCTTACTCTTATCCTCCCGTCTAACACCTTTTAAATATTTGCTCAAGAGTTTAGACTCACCCTGTATACATGTATGTATATCATATGCTTGTATGTAAGTGTCAACGCGAGTACGTACACGTATATACGTGTCTTCCTGAGTATATAAGTGTTTGTATATATACGAGCATAAGCGGGTATATACGTGTATAGTCGAATGTATAGCTGTATAGATAAAAAATACTTGCAGATACCCAAATACGTGTTTATTGGTGCATTTATGTGAATGCGTATATATACGTGCCTACACGGGTATATGTGTATACATACACATATACTCGTATATTTAACCCTGTTTATTTTAAAAACAATACATATTAAGTGAAATTAATATTTAATTTATATCTGCCTTATACTTAAACACTAAGTGACTTAAGAAGAACAATATTCGTTAAGCCTAATATTATGACCACTTTACCGCATCCTATTTAAATGGTTCTAAAAAATTATTTAAAATAGATTCAGCTAACTGATAATGAGTAAGAGTTCTTGAGACATGTAGGAAGCTTCCTGTGTAGTCAATCTGTTCATTACTTCTAACAAACAAAATTTCCCAAGGAAGTTAAAAAAGGTGTTTACATTTTAAAAATTTTCACATTTACACAAAATATTTCTTTTTACCAAATAAAATTTTGCCAGCTGTAACATTTTGTATCTAAAATGTAGTTTCTAAATGCACTACCCTAAAATAAAATTTTCACATTCATTCGAACATTAATTTCCAAGCTATAGCCATTTATTTGAATTATGACCACTTTACCCCATTGACCACTTTCCCCCACCAGACCCTATATTATTGAAGAATAATACACCATATTTCTTTTTTGTTCCAAATGAAAATCGAGACATTACTCAACACTTAAACTGAGGAATGCATTAATCAAATCTATCGATAAAATTTCGATATTTTACGATTTAAAAATTCCACCGTGAAAGTCACTTCCTTATACTACATAATTTTGTTTCGTATATTCTCACCAGAACTTTAGAGATTTTTAATTAGTTGCTAATTATTATTTTAATTCTTTGGTTTAACCAATTACTTTATTACTTTCAGGATTGCAAATTTCGTTATTTTTTCCACTAAATTTACTGCGAACATAAATGTCATTTTGCATTGATTATATTTTGGATCTAGGTTTTTTTTTTTTTCATTTGTTTCAGTGTACTTGTCATGATATCATCGCATGGACTGTATTTACTTTTGTTTTATCTGACCTTAACTACAGCTACAGAACTTCAGAAAAAGGACGCAGATGTCCAAACCCACAGAGGCATAGGACTAGAAGAAGTAGTTCTGTTTGTAATAGGTATGAAACTTCTTATTATGTGTACTTCGCTTAATCCACAAAAATCATAACTTCGTCAAAATTTGTTTTAAATGCAAATATTTAGCACTATCTAGTTTTACGCCCAAAGATGCAGGTTCAAACTCGTCGATGGATTTTCAAATGCAGAAAATAGAGAGCGTCTATGTAGTATGATTATGCGGCATGTAAAAGATCCCTCCAGCACTTGTTTGGCTTTGAGTACTCCGGACAAAATTAAATTCCTAGTGTATTTTGTTTCACATCGAAGGGGAAACTCAGCGCAGGGGCGGTAAATAGGGGGGTCAAGAGGGGGCGGTCGCACCCCCAAAGTTTTTGAGCAGAATGATAGAAAATGGGCGAATTCAATTTGTAAGTCGGAAATCAATGTTCATTAAAGGAAATCTCGCTGGTTCTTAGCAACTATTTGATGAAACTCGACACATTCTCAGACTAGAAAAAGTGTTTTTCGTTATTTGGATGATGACTCAGAAATTCATGAAGTATTTTCAGCTTTTTCAGAACATAGAAAACTGATAGAAAACCATGGTTAAATTTAACTAAAGAAGACATTGCCTCATATAGGCTAAATATTTTACACTTGTGTGCCCAGTGTAATAATGGTACGTCCAATATGAGAGGCCCGTGAAAAGTGGTGTAGCAGCATAGTTTTCACAAGAAAATTCCTTGATATTTTACAATCACTATTATGCTCATTTTTTAAGTGTATATTTATTTAATGAGTGTTCATCGCTTTCTTCTGCTAGAAACACGTTTCAGCTGATCAATACATTATAATTCTTTCATAGAAACTTCTTAAAAATGCATGTGATTATTGAATAAAAAAAAGACATATCAACCAAATACCTTTTATAGGGCTCTATAATTATGCAATCGCGGAGTGACACAAGATAATCTTCAAGAGTTAAAACGATAAAAACATTTTTCTATAACTTCAAAGCAGTGATTTGATGACTGGAAGAATTACTGCAAAACGATTCCTTCAATGGTGAAAAAGCTCATGCCTTTTAGCATGTATGACTTTGTTTAAATTTTTATCCAATTTGTTTGCATCGGGAAAAGGTTTTTGGAAAATGCTTTACTCTATCACAATTTATATCTTCAATCCGCTACTCGACTATTCAAACCACAGTTCAATCTACAATTGATCTGTGCACCATACTACCACAGTTCAATCTACAATTGAAACTGAAAATTGATTTTTTATAGATGTGTATTTCAATCAATCGTGAAATCTTCAAAAAAAAAAAAATCTTCCTTTGAGCCAATTTTAAAGAGGCGCAAAAAAAAAAAAAAAAAAAAAAAAAAAAAAAAAAAAAGTGACAAAAATCCACATGATGATGTGAAGTCAAACATTGTTTTTTGAATATTTTGTATGAAGTGATAGATTCAGTTTCGAATGAAATTAACACAAGATTTGATGATAATTATTTTTCTGTATGGTTGGCTGGGATTATGGTTATTTGGATTAGATTTTGAAAACGGAAAATAAAATGTTTCAACTGTGACTAAAATTTTTAGCATGAGGCAAGAAAAATTACAAGCAGTATACCGACAGAATGGTTTTCACATTCAGAGACTGCAGTTTCGTCCTTGTTATGGGCTCATTAGTCTGGAACAGTGAATAACAGATCTGGAGGCAGATGATATCTCATTGAAGCTGAGAGTGTCGACATGACTAGATTATTCAGTGATGAAAAGTTTAAGCCCCTTACAGTTTTTGAAGTAGCCTGTGTGATTTTGAAGAACAAGATATAAAAAGTGTTTTCATACATAATTTTGTGTTACTTCAATTATTTTTTAACTATGACAATCAGCTCAGCCAGTAGAGAAATAATTTTTTTTATGTCTCAGGAGGTTAGATAAATACTTTCTAAGCACAAATGGGGGAAAAAAAAACCTTTTCCATTTAGCTAAACTCCAAAAGCAGCATGACATTGGGCACTGATAGATTAGTAACACGATTCCCTGCTCTTCCGAATTAAAAAATAAAAATAAATAAATAAATAAATAAAAAAAAAATCATGCATTATAACTTTTTCAAAAGATATAAAAACTTTAGTAGCGAGATGTTTTGTATGATAACTTTTTAGTCAATGAATCAAAATTTTAATTGTTTTTAAACACTAATTTTATTTACATTAAACCGATTTTATGACAACTTCTTGTTAGATAATGTGTGTTTGGTTTCGCTTTGGGGTTATACATATTTAAGAAACTCGACCCCCAAATGAAATGGTGAAATGCCGCCCCTGACTCAGCGTTACAATTCTCGTTGCAATGCATCCGCAATAGTAGTGCCACACGAAAGAATGGTTGCTACGAGTATATAGGCGACTGCACTTGATCTGTAAAAGATTAAGTCTCTAAATGGTTGTCCATAAATGATGTGACACTTTTTTTCAAAATTTTTGACTCCCCCCCTCCTTTTGTCACAAAGCGTTGCGATTCACCCACCTTTGTCACATGCCACGCTATTTCTCATAAACGTATCAGAAAATACGCGTGATATCACACTTCTTGTAACTCCCAACCTCCCTCCCCCTTGTCAAAAACTTACAATTTCGGAACTCCCCTCAAGGTGTAATATCATTATTTGTGAGCAGCCTCTAACGCAGCTCTATTGAAAAAAAAAAGTGTCTAATAATACGACAATTTACTCGAGTCTTTCAGAGGCAGTCTAGTTTTCATGTGAAAGATTTTATTAGATGATTAAATCCTTGAGTAAATTAAATGTTGTACCGTTTTATTTTATGTTACAACTATGTTTAACTCCGCAGGTGTGCGGGAGAATGAAAAGTATACCAGGATATAACTGCAATAAAACACAATAATACAACCATTAACCTGAGTTTTTTAGCGGCAGAATAGATTCTGTATAAAATATATAATTATAATTAGCTTCTAAAGCTTTGTAAATCACAGTGATTGTAATGAAGCATTTTTGAGTATAATTATAATAAAACATTCTTATATTAATAACAGTTATCTGTTTTCATATCAAACGCTATTAAAATTTACATTCTGGATTCCTTGAAGCAATATGACTGTGATAAGACACCGCTCGTATTGTTTATAATTGTATTCAGAAATGATAAACGATGGAGAGCAGTGCATCCCCAGAAATATAAATATACATTGATTTATCATAAGAATATTTACTTTTCTTTTCAATCTTAATTAATTCTGTGAATGTGACTCGAATACAATTAAATTTCCCATTGAACATTCCCATCACATGGGAAGTTTCATTACTGAAGACCTGCGATGCGACTCGTATGTAGTGTACGATGTTTCCAAGAATTTCTCAATTTTTTTTTCTTTTTTTTTTTGTAATGTGAATATTTTTCGAACAAGGACTCATAGGAGTGAGGCAGACATTTTGGTTTTACACCAAAAAATAAGTGTAAAAATGTGAAAAAAAAAAAAAAGATTGTTCTTCATAATTTCTTGAATATTTTAGTCGGGAATACCTCCCTGAGTCTCCTCCCTTGCTACAAATGCTCTTGCTTTTGAACTTTTCACCTTTCTAGCCCCTCAGAAAAATGTTAAAGGAAATGTACTGCTCATCAATTAAAAATAACGGCTATGAATTTACCGAAAATTTAAAAAAGCTGGGGCGCAAGCTCCAAAAAGAGGTGACCAGAAAAAGCTACGAGAAAATCCCTGAATCCAAATATGATGGTCATGTTTGGGCTCAGGGGTTATTTTACATAGGCATCAGCAAGAATGTAAACAGAAGCATTTTTTTTTCGGTGTTGTTAATTTTTCCAGAAAACTGGTGTTTACATTGCCAATCCTCACATTTCCTAGTCTTGATATTTTAATTAAGTGACTTTAGCTAAGAATCAACAAGCCATTAAAGTTTTATTACATGTTTAAGAATTTACACGAATAGATTAAATTATTTTACCAGGAGAAAACCCACCTCCCCCCCCCTGGTTACACTGAAAAAACAATTGAAAAACGTTCCGAGAAAATGATGGGCAGCTAATGTGCCCAATTAGGGCCAGTAACACATCTTGTAAAAACAGGAACGATTTTCGCTAAAACTCAGTAACTTTCCTGAAGTTATCTTGCTATGCTTCGGAAGAATTCAGAAACCTCTCCGGTTAGATCCAGTAATGTCTCTGGACCTTTAAAGAAAACTTAGATAGGCTTAAAATAAAAGCTTATTGCAACCATGGCCAAAGCTAAGACGGAATTGCAAATAAGTACCAAACTTCGCACTTACTTGTAAAGCTGCGGAATCCAAAGACTTACTCGCTCTCATTTAGAGCTTAGTCAAACTGGACATGCCGTACTGAACTGAAGCCGATACACTTAATAAATACGGTCAGTTAAACATTAAACTGGTAGCTAAAAATATTTCACTCAAGAGAGAGTAGTCTGCAATTGTGTAACTTGTAGCGGTTCAGGAAATCTTTTGACAAAAATATTTGAGTTTAACAGGAAATCGATGAAAAAATGTGAAATCCCGAAACGTTTCACAGGAATAATCAGTGAAGTTTCGGAATTTGTTTATAGTTCATGTTTACGTTTCCAGTAGCTACCGTAGTATGGGTTAAAAATAATAATGTTCAAATTTATACCTTTTGCCATTCGAGTATTATCGAAGCTCTCTACTCTGCTATCATGCTCATTTAAATGTTAACTGTTTTCCTATTTCAGGTTTAGGTTTTGCCACTCTTCTTGGTCTAGCAATTGTAGTTGGTCCATTGTTTGCATTGTTTTATACCTCTCTGAATGGCGGTACCTTGCCTTTTGGAGGAGTAAATGGCTCTATTCCACCACCGAGTGCCCCTGGAACATCTAACAGGCGTATGATGATGACAAATAGTCGGTCTGCAAGTGTTTTGATGAAACGAATATTAGAACAGAAGTTGTTGGACAGCATTAGAAATCTTGACTTCGCTTTAAAGAAGTATAATAATATCTAGCGGAGAATTGTTGGTAAGTTCGCTAAAAATGTGTCAGATATCAATATATACAGTCATAAATCACAATTAGTGATTGCAATACTTTGCCAAATACCGGTATTCGGTGTTCTTTAAAACGTGATACTGAATTAAAACCGGTATTAGAAATTTCTCAAAAAAGGACAAAAAAAAAAAAAAAAAAAAAAAAAAAAAAAAAAAATCGACATCTTGAATTTAAATAATGTTTTTTGCAATCACGAATGTGTGTGTGTATCTGTATGTGTGTGTATGTACACGTGTGTGTATGTGTGTAGGTGTGTGTATGTACGCGCGTGTGTGTAGGTTTTCACACGGGTCCCAGGTCCCCAAGTTCAGTGCTTCTCAACTGGTGTGCAGAGCAAGGTCTTTGGTGTGTCGCGGTATTTTCGGAGTTGTAGAAAAATGAGCAGAGATGTATTTCAACTGCGCAAAAGATCAGATACACTGTTGCTTGTTTAATTAATTGCCAAAATGCATTAAAACTGAGAAACCAAAGATTAAAGCATTTGTTTTACCTCTGTGTAAAGAAGTCAAATGGGGAATGATAGGTTCCAACGCAATGTAAGGGGTGGTCAGAGTGTCAATTAATAGTCGACGACGAGTGACATTAGAAAACACTGGTTGATGAACTACAAAGAGCTGGAATTCTTTTTTCCTGTTGATGAATCAACGGACATAAAATGTGCACTACTCTTGCTAATGAGGACGGCATTCAAGATCATTACATTTTGTGCAAATAACTTTATCAGCTTGCTACAGGCGATGAAGTATTCAGGGTTGCAGCTAAATAATTATAATGTTACAACTGCTCAAGCGCTTGCAGTGATGGAGCAGTTGAAATGATGGGAAATGTCGAAGAGTTTATGCTAAATGCGAAAAAGCAAAATCCAAGTGTTCAAAACAGTTTACTCTCTTTCTGAAACTCTCTTGGCAAAAAATATGCCAGATGAACTGAAATCAGCCATGGTTGAAGCCGTAAAAATCGTCAACTTCATGCAATTAAGGCCATTTAATTCTCACATTTTCAATGTACTTTATGAAGAGGTAGAGCAGATCACCACTACCTGCTTCTCCACACGGAGGTTTGCTGGCTTTTGAGAAGCAAGTTCCAGCCACGAATTTTTGAGTTGGGAAACGAGGTACAAATTTCTGATGTTTCACAACGAAACGAAACATACCAGTTTGTTACAAGACAAATATCGTCTGCGAAACCAAGCGTACGTAGCTGATACTTTTGAGAATGTTAACCAACTGAATCGAAGAAATCAGAGGTGTAGTGAGATTGTGTTTATATGTATGAACAAGCTAAACGGGTTCTAATTTAAAAAATCAGCTGTGGGGAGAGGTATTAGATCGTGGCTTACTGGACATGTTTAAACGGGCCAGCTAAACACATCCTGAAAGAAAAACTATTGAATGTAGTGGCAGAACATTTGACTATGATTCAGAACGAATTTTAAGCACTACTTCTAGTTGACTGGCACAGAACAATATGACTGGGTTCTTGATCCGTTGACGATTAATCCAGTTGACGAATTAGCAAGACCTGCTTAAAGGCACAAAAAACAGCTCTTATGAGTAACCGATTCTAAAGACTGGGGTTCAGCGAAGTTCCTTTGGACGCATATTAGCTGTTAGTAAAAAGTGTACCTAAAAATCTCATATCACGCTATTCATGAGCTGTTACTGTTACCATTTTTAAGAACATATATTTGTGACGAGGGATTCTTAGTTTTGACACTTTTAAAGAACAACAAAATATGTCTAAATTCTCGATTTAAAAACTTCCTGTAACTCTTCTCAACATAGAGCTGAATAAAGAGCACCGATGTCCCTCAAGACAGGTACAAGTGTCTCAGTCGTGTTAAGTGAAAGATTGGGATTTGCTGACCGTAACAATCACTAAAGTTTATGATGAAATAAATGCAATTTCTAAAGAAACTGAAATCATTAAAAAATTCAAACATTTAAAAAATTTAATTATTGTGTCCATATGAGAGCGGTTTTTTTCTCTTCCTTGCTTTGATTAGTGAATGGGGAAAACATTGTTCATACCAACAAATTAAATTTATTCCAGTGTGCCGCAAGGATAGAGCCAAATATCAAGTGTGCCGCAAGGATAGAGCCAAATATCAAGTGTGCCGCAAGGATAGAGCCAAATATCAAGTGTGCCATCAAGTCAAAAAGATTGAGAAGCACTGCCCTAACTTATATTTAGGGAAATAATCTCCATTGAAAATAATTCCAACACAAAAAGTTTGACATTAGTACGACCAATATTCAACGAGATATGAAACCCAGCGTTTTGTGACTTACACAACCTTTCACTCGCCGTCAATATCGCCTTTTAGGGGAAAAATACAGCGGTTAACAAGAGTTTAAAATGATATGTGTACACAGAGTGTGGTTTTTCAAATTTTTCGAGGTTTTGTTGTGTGTTTTTGCGTATAACAGCATGATTTTTGCATTTATTTTTGAATAGCAATAAAAAATACAAATACCTTGTTTTTCTTACTTTGACAACCTGTCATTCTTCTGAAAGGGCGATAAGTTCCAATCTCTTCTTGTGTATGGTCCCTTAAAACTTAGAACTGGAATATCTCCTTGAGTTTTGGTTGCACAAACGTCAAGTTTTTTGTGTCACTAATAGTTTTCAATGGAGATTATTTCTCTAAATATTAGTTAAGGGACCTGGGGCTCGTATAAAAGTTAAATTTTTTATTTTTTGACTCATTTTTATTTTTGCTTCTAACTTTCAGTATCTTAACTCTGCATCTGATTTTGAACATTTTTTCAATTGGAAGTGTACATCTAGGACTAGCGGTTGCGAAAAAAGAGGTGTTGCAGGTTAAAATGGAACACCCTGTATAATGTGCTAACAAAATACAGACAGTTAATTATGAACAGGAGGTGAACCCTCAGTAGTGGAGGTCGCGAGATATTGATCCCACATACTTAAGTCTTGCAATGAAATTTGATTTTGACAGAGACACATTTTTCTTCTTCACACAAACACATTTTTCTTATTGTGTTGTTAAATCAATTGCCCCTTACATATGTTGGTAAGATATTTACTCTGTTAGCTTTATTTTGAAGAAATTTTATGAACTTATTAAGCGCTTACATATTTATTGCCGCTTTTGAAAATACATTTGCTTATTCCTGCGATCATTCCGATATCAGGAACAAACTTCATCCCTTAATTTTTAACTTTTCTCCTTCTATGACTGTTTCTATTTTCTTTTTTGAACTTTTTGCCGCTGTACTGGCAAAAATACAAACCTGATTTTTACTAATGTAATACGTTTGCAATACTGTTTACTTTCTAAAGTGAATTTATGCAGCATTTTTTAAACTTTTGTTAAATATCTAAATAGAACTAAATTTTATTCATGTGTGATGTGTAGTGTACTGTTATTGCAGCAATTAATTTTTGAACAATATTCTCAAATATGTGTTCTTAAGATAATTTTTCGGAATACTTTCTCAAAGGACTATTACCAAGATTTTTTACATCTTTACTTTGATTTAACAAATCGAAATTTTCTACAAGGAGACTTAAAATGTCGTTATTGTTATAATTTTTTTTTTCAGAATCGTCCCCGAGTTGCAGAGTAAGAAATAAGAGCGGGTTATAAACAGTGGTTTAGTATGACAGAAAACATCCAACGTTGTTTAGCACAAATAAATAGATTACAGAATGCACGTGTTTCGGGGTTTAAAAGAATCCCATTTTCAATTCAAAGGTGTGGGTTTTTGGATTTAAATAAATCCCATGAAAGGTTTACATCTAGAAGCTGACACCTTTGAATTGAAAAGGGGGTTCCTGGAAGCCCCGAAACACATGTATTTTGTAATCTGTTTATTTGTGCTAAACGACGTTGGATGTTTCCTGTTATTCCTTGGCAGAAAGCTATTTATTTATAGCTTAGTGGTTTAGTACTCTTATTGTGAAAATCTCTTTTTTTTTGGTCGTTTTTCTTGACTAAGAGGTTGTTGGAATACATATAAATTAATCTTTATACAAATTAAAAAAAAAAAAAAAACTTTCGTTGTTTTCTCTGCCATTCTAAATAAGGTCCAGTATTAAAAAAAATGAATTTTGATCTCTTGAATTTAATTTAATTAATCTATCTGATAGTTAAACAACGTTAAAAAAAATTAATTTGAATTTTGACATCTTGAATTCAAATTATGTTTTTCCCAATCACGAGTGTGTGTGTGTGTATGTAGGCATGTGTGTTTATGTGTGTGTGGGGGGTATGTGTGTTTGTGTGTAGGGAGGTATGTGTATGTGTGTGAAGGCATGTGTGTTTGTGTCTGTGTGCAGGTATGAGTGTGTGGGTAGTTGTGTGTATGAGTGTTTGTGTGTGGTGGGGAATGTGTAGGTGTGTGTAGGCATATGTGTTTGTGTCTGTGTGCAGGCATGAGTGTGGTGAGTGTGTGGGTAGTTGTGTGTAGGCATGAGTGTGTGGATAGTTGTGTGTGTAGGTGTCTGTATGTATGCGTGTGTATGTATGTGTTTGTGTGTGTGTTTGTGTGTGTGTATGTGTTTGTGTGTGTGTTTGTGTGTGTGTTTGTATGTGTGTATGTGTTTGTGTGTGTGTAAGGCGTATGTATTTGTGTGTGCGCGCGTGCGTGTGTGTGTAGTTGTGTATGTATGCGCGTGTGTGTAGCATATGGATGCAACCTGGAGACGGTTTTCGCTAGAGGAGCAGCATCGTGAGGAGCCGGTCGACGGTGATGCTGCAAAGGGTGCTGGCGGGAAAATAAAATGATAGCACATCAAAACAGTCAAGTGAGAACAATAAGCAATCGTGATTGCTCAAAAAAAAAAAAAAAGAAAAAATCTGATAGATTTTGCACACGCCCCAACCAGCCAAGATCACAAAATGTCTATGTTTTAAAGTGTAAGAGACATGAAGCTGCTACTATCTTTATGACATTAAATAATATGGAACTTGTTCTAAGTTGCGTGGGAGATCCTGTTTAAGGTCATGAATGGAACATAAAAGGAATATTCTAAAGCAATATCAGTTCTCGGTTACTTTTACACGAAGAAGACAGTCAGTTGGAAGCCTAACGCGTACATAAGCAACTTTCTAAGAAAGAGTTTGTGGACTTCGGGTAAAAAGCAGCGGTCTATCATTATGTATCCGCAGTTGGTGTCCCAGAAGAATCGAATGTTCTTCCTTCCTCTCCCGCAGCTTTTGAATTATTGTCTGGGCCATGCAATTAGTTCGGATTCAAAGGTTTTCCCTCGCACAAAAAGACTTTGTAGCAGTCAACGTTCTACAACAAAAAACATACACTATCCATTCACAAAGCGGTGAGAAAATTTGTTGTTCCAAGGCCGGAAAAATCCAGAAGCGATTCTGCTTCTTGCATTTGAATATTTTATTGGCAATTTACAGTCAAAGTGGTTCGCATGGACAAAGGGTCAGAATGGTACCGTTTGAGAGAAAAAAAAACATTTAGATGTTAGGAATTTGAGGATTGTTTTTCTCTGTAAATTGACTATTCATATCCAGAACTGTTTTATTTGCTTTGTCATGTATTGACAACCCCGTGCTGAGCAGATTTTGGAAGCCATGTATGTTAAGTTTTTACCAATCACCATTAAAAATGTACATAATTTTTTTGCTAAGAAGGACACATTCTGAAGTTACAATGGGGTTGTTTCCTTCAGTCAAAAGTAGTACTTTTTGTAACTAAAATTGATAGAAGAAAAAAAAATTAATTTGAATTTTGACTTCTTGAATTCAAATTATGTTTTTCGCAATCACAAGTGTGTGTATGTAGGCGTGTGTGTTTGTGTGTGGGGTACGTGTGTTTGTGTGTAGGGGTATGTGTGTGTGGGTAGTTGTGTATATGAATGTGTGTATGTGTGTGGGGGGGGGTATGTGTATGTACACTGTTAAAAATGAATATTCAAAAATAATGAAAATTTACTCATTTTTGAATACTTTCATTACTCAATATAGCTCCGAATCAATAAGGTTCAATTTTGAGAAACACATGTACCCATTTCATGACTCGTATTTCTCGTATGTTTGTATTTGATGCCACATTTACTCATTTTTGAATCAATTGTATTCAAAAAAAATGAATACATTCAGAGCTTCATTTTTGAATACATTTTTTTTAACAGTGTAGGCATATGTGTTTGTGTCAGTGTGCAATCATGAATGTGTGGGTAGTTGTGTGTATGTGTGTGTGTGTGTGTGTGTGTGTGTGTGTAGGACATGGATGCAACCTGGAGACGGCTTTCGCTATAGGAGCAGCATCGTGAGGAGCCGGTCGACGGTGACAGGGTGCGGAGGGTGGCGGTGAGAAAATAAAAAGATAGGACATCAAAACAGTCAAATGAGAACAATAAGCAATCGTGATTGCTCAAAAAACATGAACTGAGAAAATACTTTCATTTTCCCCAACAGTTATTTTTTAATTAATTTTTTAAATGGTCCGATTTTTCAAACAAGGCGTGGTCTTGATGACGTCACAAATAATGCTCTTTGGCGCATCTTTCTACCACGTTTCTACGTTATGATAATCAAGAAGCGAATTAAAATTGTGCTCCACGCTTGCTATCAACCATATCGTTGACAATACACGTGAGCAAAGATGCGAATTAAATATTTTGCTCTGTGAATGGCAACACTGAATGGCATTTCATCATTTGTGATGTCATCGGACAGAAGCGCAAACAATAAAAACGCACAGATTTAAGTAATTTTTTAAAAAATATTAAACTTAAACAAATGATTTAAAAAATGGTCAGATCCTATGTTTTTAAGCATGCTCTTTCAGAAAAAAATACTTAAAAATTTCATAAACGACCCTATCCTGACTGTTTGACGTCTTAAATTTATATAAAATTTCAAAAAAAAAAAAAAAAAAAATCTACCATCCATAATCGAGAAATTATGATAATAATGATTCTTTTTAATTTGTTAAAAAACACTTCTTTTTCCAGCAGGCAATGCTTTATAATGTTAGAACTCAAGTTCAAACGCAGTCTTCGTACTGAAAATGAGATAAATAATTTCAAAAGTTTTAAAGCTTAAATACGTCAAAAGGATTTAGAGACACCTATTTTGGAGTTAAAAGGTATCTCTTGATCAATGCAAAAGTTGCGAGCTTAGGAATGTAAACAATAAAAGAGGAGTTTCTCATGCATCACTTATATCCCGAAATTCAATTGATAAATACTTCTTATAGCCACTAAACACGGGTTTGAAATTCAATAGCTTGCTATATTTGAGCAGTTGACTGTTTTTCCATGCGCTAACGTATTTCACATTCTCCTTATAATTCCTGATATATAGCTCTAAACATTCAGCTTTATATAGAGCAGTGGTTCCCAATAGAGATGAGTTCGGGCTCATTTTTGAGAGCCCGGGCACGCCTGAGCCCGAAAATTTGTAACCGAGCCCGAGTGATATTGTCTCGGACAAAAATCCGAGCCCGCCCCTCCTCCCCGAGCCTGAAAGAAAACTGAGCCATCTACAGTCTGGCATGATCTCTGTGTCAATGAAAAATGTTACGTCAAATGTTCATCATTAACAGAAGTTTCTAAATTTTCTTAAAATGCTCCACTTGAAATGCATTACTGTATGACATATTGCAATAGTAATAGCAAAAAAAAAAAAAAACACTGTAAATAAGCGTTAATTATTTTTTTTTGGGGGGGGGGGGAATTTGACATCGATTGAACTGATTTAAATATTTCTTTCATTTTCTCACAGTAGGAAAATGTTTATTTGCTTTGAAATTGTATGGAGATTGGCGATTGAATATCTGTGTTTGAGCTCGAGCCCGCTTCGAGCTCTAGCTCGACTCCGGGCCCGACAGCCGAGCCCAATTCGGGCTCGGGCTGTCGGGCCCGGACTGAGCCCGTCTCATCTCTAGTTCCCAACCGTTTTGAATCCATCGCCTCTTCTAGAGATTGACCGACAAGTGTTGTATCCCTTCTTCCTTTACAAAAACGAACACCGATATTATGAAACAGAAATGTGTAATTTAAACATGAAGCAAAGCGTATATGATAAAGCAACTGCATCTACTCTAAAATTGAAAAATAAATATATAAGTAAGGGCACCCCTTTTTGTGCTTTCCTTTTTCTTTCTTTATTTATTTTCCAAAACGATCTGAAAGGTATATTTGAAGGGAAACTAAGATCATTGACCTACTTTTAAAAAACAGAAGTGCATTTTGTATAAAATTTTCTTTTTTAAATAGAAATCCGTAGGAATTTAAAACACGGACATTTTGATTTAAAAAAAAAATGAGTCTAGAAAATTCATAAACTTTGCGATGATTTAAACTGGAATTATTTCATCATTCAGGTGGGATTGGTTTGATCCCCATTGTTCACCTGGGGTTTTATTTTTTAAAATTCGAATTAGGTTTTTTGTAATTAATTTTTTAAGCTCAAATTTCGCGTAAATTGCTTATTATTGCCTATTAAAAGGGTGAAAAATTACTTGCACATATTAATATTAAATATCGTTGAAATGGGTAGAATTTTGCGCGTTCTACGCAACTTGTTTCAATGCTCTAATTTAAATACGGCTTGTTTTACTCCAGATCTAACTCTACCTATGGTCAAAAAATTGAGCTTCTATCTCCAAAGGAGAAAAAGTAACAAGCCGTTAAAAATCAAATTCGAATGATTTTATCTCCGTTAAAATTATTGGTGTTTTATTTGGCGTTGCCATAGTTACGTCTTTTCGATTCGCATGTTTCTTCTTTCTTACTCAGGCTTTAAGAGTTTCAAATTTATTGGAAAATCTTAGGCTCAACTCAATTCAAGCCCCGAGACAAAGAGCAAAATATATTAATAGAGACCACGAATATGAAAGCGACTTTTCCAACGTACAAAACCGCAGTTTTTCAATGTTCAGGAGCCCCTTAGACCTTACGGCTCTGCAAGTTGGTACAAGTTATTTTGAAACCTGGTGAAGAGGTGCTTTTTGGGAGCTCCATAACGCGTTTTTAATCTGTTTCTTTTTAATTGACGATTTGAATCTTTGCGAATCAAAGAAGATTGCGAAGCAATCTTCGGGGTTGGTGAGCGTTAGCGAGCAGGGGGCAGAGCCCTCTAATGAAGTAAATAAAAATATAATTAACGTAAATCACATGGCTAAAATATAATTTTTCTGTTTTCTAGGCTGTCTACTTCCAGAAAGCTATGTTTGTCATGTCATCGCTACATTTTGATTTGGATTAAAACTTGGATTCAGAGGCTTTCCGTTCAGCTATCTTCATCGATATACTATCGGAGAGACCAATTATCGATTATTATTTTTTTATTAGCATATTTATTTGATTTTATAGTTTAAACAATTGTTAATAAATAGTTGAGATTGATGTAGTTGTATGGTTATCTCTCTAAATTGTTATTAGTTATTATAACCTTTTTTTTTTGCTGAAAAAAGTGAAATATTTTGACATCTTTGCAGCAAAAGATTTAAAACAGAATTTTTTCATTTGTCGCTAGGTAGGTTAATAAAAATGCAATTTCATGAACTTTCCACATCAGAACGACTTTTTAACGATTTATTTCAGTGAAAAATTGCTAAATTTCGGTTTTCTACGAGCCAAATACTATTTCACTGAGGCAACTCTTTTGGAGTCTGAGGAAAAAAAACATAAACACACGAAGTAAGTTTTTAATCCATAAATTGATCAAAAAGCTGGTGCCGAGGTGCACAACGATGGAAAAATGATATATCAAACTTTCTTATGTTTTCCGTTTTCCTATTTATATCCATTTTCTAGCGATGAGCGCAAAAACAAACACACGAGCGTTTTTTTTACACGTCGAATAATAAAAATGGATATTTGGTCAAATCCCTAAAGTAGGTGATCAATTTGAAGAAGTTGTTGAAATCATAACTGAGTCATTCCACGTCAACTGACCTAATTTTTCAAATCGTCCCCATTCGACCATCTCCGAATTGAATGAAGTTTTATAGAGGTATAGAGCCATTGAAACTAACATATGTGAATTTTAAGCTTAATCTCCCCCAAAAAATAACCTAAAATGGCGGATGAGCTTTTTTTTTTTTTTGACAAATTACCATCTTTAGCCAAAGTTTGCTGAAAAATTTATCATCCTGGAATCCAAAAAGTTTAGGAGCTTAAAGTACAATTTCCTGTTAATACACTAATTTATTTTTATGAATTTGAGCTTATTATATTTTTTATAGCACGCGCGTAAACTCGTGAAAAAGCGTGGTGGGGAAAGTTTTTCCTGGATTTTAAGTTGTCATAAACTTTGAGCAAAAATAATTCAAAGGTTTGTATTACGTGATTATATTGTAAAACACTTGTTTTTAATGGGTTACAGTTGCAGAGCTTAAATATCTATTTTCGGAAATATACTGCTCGACATTGAAAATGCAACACCAAGAAGGAGTGTTCAGAAATTTATGCAAATTTTAGAGTAGACGTACGTCACTGAGTTATGTAAATGATGTGAAATGCGCAGCTCTCCGACGCACGTGAAGTAAGATGTAAGGGAAGGAACTTGCAGAATGGGCGATATTCGTGTCGTTATTTCTGACTGGAGAATTATCGAAGAAATTTTGTTTTTGTCTTGGAGGATACGTGTTACACGAGAGAATGCCAGGCCGCCGTCAACGAAGGCACTTCCAGCAGATAGACGATTTTATGAGGGGTATGATGATCGGACTGAGAAGGGGAGGTTGGTCCGTACGTCAAATCGCAGCTGATACCCACATGAATGCGAGCACGGTGCATCGACTGTGTCGAAAAAAGTTGGAACATCGAAATGTGGCAAGGGCAGCCAGAGTGACGTCAGAACGCGTGAATCGACGCATCCACCGACAAGCTGTAGCAGACCCACAAGTCACTTGTTCCTCGATTCTGCAGCAGGTGCAAGATACCCTGAATGTTCCCTTGTCAACCAGAACCATTTCCCGTGGTCTGCAATCACGGCGTCCGCTAAGAAGACTGCCATTGACCCCACAACATAGACAGCAACGTTTAGTATGGTGCCGGACTAGAGCGACGTGGATGACAGAATGGCGAAATGTCGTGCTCTCAGATGAATCCCGCTTCTGTTTATCCAGTGATAGTCGCCGCATACGTGTGTGGCGTCAACGTGAAGACAGATCTAATCCGACAGTAACTGTGGAACGTATCACCGCACGACAACGTGGCATAATGGATTCGGGCGCAATTGCGTACAATTCCATATCACCTCTAGTTCGTATTCAGAGCACTATGACGGCCCAACGATACTTGGATAATGTGCTGCTGCCGGTGACAATCCCTTACCTTCAAGGGCTACCTAATGCAATTCTTCAGCAGGATAACGCCCGACCACACGGTGCTCGTATCTGCCAACATGCTCTCCAAGGCACACAGATGCTTCCCTGGCCACCATACACTTCTGACTTGTCACCAATCGAACATGTGTGGGATGTGATTGGATGCCGTTTGCAGACTCTGCCCCTGCCTCGCTCAGAAGACGAACTGTGGCAAATGGTTGAAAGGGAATAGAGAGCCATCTCTCTGGACACCATCCGCACCCTTATTGACTTTATGTCTATACGTGTTTCTTCGTGTATCGCTATCCGCGGTGGTCCTACATCCTACTGAGCCGACGCCGTTCTCGCTCTGTATTCTGTCTATCATTTTGAAATTAAGATCATTTATTTTTCCTTAATGTATCTGTCTTTTTTCCAAATTTCATCACTTTCTGACCACTCCTTCTTGGTGTTGCATTTTCAATGTCGAGCAGTGTATACTGTCATCCAAAGTGGCTATCAGAACCGTTCAAGTGAAAAATAGTCTATTTTCAAACCCTTTATCTCAAGTTTGTCACCTCACATTCTTCTTTTTGTTTATACCATTAGAAAGAACACATTTTTAACTATAAAAATATGTTTTTTCTTAGATGGTGTTCTTTCGAATAAGGAAAAAATAATGAGTTTGAAATTCTGTCTGTCGTAACGATTTGCCTCGTTTAAGGTCAGGTTGTGGAAAATTTTATCGCACTGGAAGCCTGAAATTTTAGGAACTTAAAGTAATTTTGGTTGTCAGTACGTTCTAGTATTTTTGTGAGTTTGAGTTCATTAACTTTTGTGTAGCACGCAAGCAAAGTCTTGACAAAACGCAGTGGAGAAACTTTTGCCTGAATTTTAAAATATCAAAAATTAAGAACAAAAATAATTCAAAAGCTCGTACTTGGAAATTCTATTGCCAATATACATGGTTTTAAGTGGGCAGAAGTTGCAGAGCGTAAATATTGATGTTCTAAAAGATATTGCCATCCAAAGTGACTATCAAATAGTTTCACATGAAAAATAGCCTATTTTCAATGCGCTGTGTGTCACCTTGCATCTTCTTTTCTTTTATACCATTAGAAAGAACATATTTTTTTTCTATGAAAATAAATTTTCTTTTCGATGGTGTTCTTTCAGATAAGCATAAAAAATGAACTTGAAATACTGTTTGTCGTTTACGAGAAAATATCGTTCCACAATGAATAAAGAATTGTAATTGCCATGGAAACCGACTTTTGTGATTTTGCAACTGTTATTAGTCAGAAATAGTTTTTTTCTCTTTTAAAAAGATATTTTTTAAATTAAATATGATTGAAGCAGAAAAACATCCTGTTCTGGAAACAGACTGATACATTGGACAAAACAAGATGTGTTTCTGTTTCTACCATACATCCTCCATTAGAAACAAGTGTTTTTACAATATAATCTCGTAGTACAAACCTTTGAATTATTTTTGTTCAGAATGGTCGAGTGGGGACCACTAGGTCATTTGACATGGAATGACTCAACTCTGTGGTTTCAAATTCTCTCCTCCGGAAACGGAAAGTTAGTAATTACATCAAAGCTTTTACCTTTGTATATTTGACGAAAAAATGAAGTAAACAAGTCGAGACCCGTACAGCTCTTCGTTTCCTTTTATGTCCCGTTATCCTAATCAAATCCTTTTATTTTTAAAATTGTCAGCTTAAATATCTATTTTTTTTGTTTGTTAATTAGACCATAGTAAGTAATTTTAGTTTCATTGACTGTTGTTGTTTCCTCTACTCTGCATTTGATCAAATCACTTATTTTTTTAACGAAATTATCCAACTGAATTATAATTTTAAACATTTTTCGTGAATTGAGCTCTGAGCGAATCTCTTTTTCATCATCATCATTTCCTTGCAACGAGAGAGAGAGAGAGAGGAGAGGGAGGGAGAGAGAGAGGGGGAGAGGGAGAGAGAGGGGGGGAAGTGCATAAATGCTCAAAGTTTTACAAATTTTTCTTACTAAACATTTTTGCATACAGCACAATGGTCCTACAGTTTTGTGGATGATTTTGTTTTCCTTTCCGGCCAAGAGTTGAATACTTCGAAGCAAACGAAGTCATGCCAAAACTCAAAATGTTCCCCGATCAGAAGTACAACAGGAGGTAAATGTGCTCATCTTCTAGCCATTCGCTGTTTAAGTAGATTGTACAGTTTTCAACACAGAGTTCAAAGTCTCCAACGAACTCATCTACATAAGAACACTGAATCATATTTGCGTTCTGGGTGGAGGAGATTCCAAAAAGTCGTCAAAAGGGTTCACGCAAGGGCTGATGCGTGTACCGCGTTCCACGAGTCGTCTGGGGTGAAGGTCAGGATGTTTTTGTTCGGATACGAATTCACAAAACAATGATGGGAAAAATGGGAGAAACGTTGGAAGAAGTTAGAACACTTTGTCGAAACAAAAGGAATGAGATTTTTATGCAATACCTAAATAGGTGATGTAAGGAGGGTCCAAATAACAATAACGTGTCATCATCCAGTCCGTTTAAAGGGCGTTTGCACTAAAGTGGAATATTTTTAGAATAATTAATTACTCTTTACGAAAAGGTATTTTCGGCAGAAATTTAGATTTTTTAAAAAAGAAAACTCAAGGGTTTTTAATATTAAAAAAAATGTACGGTTACCATTTTAAATATTGATATTAATACCTTCACTTTACATTAAGAAAAAACTGTCATCGGATTGATATCAAAAATAGCTAAGATAACTTACTTGTTTCAATATGAACAAATTAGAAGTATGAAATATGAACAAATTATAAATTTGTTCTGAAAAATACTGTACACAAAGAAAGAGCAATGCGGCATGCCGGCTAATTCGGGCAGTTTAACCCCGAATTAGCCGGCATGCCGCAAAATTCGGGGGTCACCAGATTTTCAATAACACTTGCCTGGTCCTTTTCGGCATGCCGGGAAAATCGAGGTTAGGAAAAAAATATTATAAAAAATATATGTTCAGCATAAAAATAGTATAAGCTCTATACATATCTTATTAGTAAAAAAACAGTTTAGTTTTGTAAACATATTAACTAACAATGTAACAAGGTCATTTGTTATTTTGACAAGAAAAATAATATTCGATAACGAATTTATAAAAATAAAATTAAAACTAAGCAAACATTTAAGCAGCAAGTTACCACCCCTAAGCCAGTGTTAAAGAATTTACCATAGCTATTCAATAAATAAAAATTAAACTAAAAGAAACCAAAAACAATTAAAAAAAAAAGAAACTTATGAACGAATCGCAGTAATAATGGTTTGCTTTCTGATAGAAACTGAATGGGGAAATTCACTTTAGTTTTGTTGGAGAATAAACCTCAAACTATCCAGTTTGCCGGAAAATTCGAATTTTCCGGCAGACTGGTCACTCTTGGTTTTTTTACGGCATGCCGGCTAATGCGGGGTAATACGGTATTTTATTATTCTACTCACATTGGAACATTATTTTTTATTTTTTGCAATAAATTTGTACCTCCAAAAAAAGGTGGAAAATGTTCACTTTTTTTTTTCATGGGGCAAAGTGAAAAATAAAATACTTTTCAAGTAAAATATTTCTTACTCAATTAGTAAAGATATTTGTGATCAAATGAGTGAGTAAATAAAACAATGAATGAATAATGAAAAGAAAATTCAACAACAAACGAATTAATAAATAAATTAATTAATAAATGAGAAAAATGAAATGAATGAATAAAGTAGTAAATGAATAAGAAAACAGTGAATGAATTAATAAGGGGATTATTAAATAAAGAAATTTAAATGAAATATCTAGTAAATGAATACGTACAAGTGATTTGTTAAAGGATTGAATAATTAAATGGAATGAACTGTTTAACTTTGTCCCGCATGCATTTCATTAACTGTTCAAAGTTTTTAAAGTATCAATAAGCTTAATATTCAGCAAATAAATACTGCACTGAATATTAGTCGGTCTCAATTAATATTTAAAATGTTATTAACAAGAACTTTAGCATTTAATGATAACATTTTTTTTTTTTTTTTTTTTTTTTTGAGGCTTATGAGTAGGGAGGGACCTAGACACACAAAGAGACACTCAGAAAAAGCTGCACAAATTTCAACACATCAGCGGCACTTTCAACAGGATCCTTGAAAAGGATTGAAAAAGACACGTAAAGAAACGCAGCTGAAATTCTACAAAGTTATGGCAATATCTGTTTTGCTTTATGGGTCAGAGACCTGCACCCCAAGGAACCAAGAATTAAACAGAATCCAAGCGTCAGAAATGAGACAGATACCTCTGATCAATAAAGGGATACACAATTGCTGACAAAATACGAAATGAAGACATTAGAAAAGAATTAGGGATACTTGGCTTATGTGATAGAGGGAAGGAACACCGCACCAAGTGGAAAGGTCATGTACAGCGCATGCCGAGTACAAGACTCTCTAAGGCTACCCTCAATTATGCTCCTAAAGACAGAAGAGACCATGGGCGCCCATATGCAAAGTTAAAAGGGGGGGCTCAAAGATTTTCCCCGTGGTTTAGCTGGATATTTTCCCTGTGGAAACTGATTTCAGGACAGATTAAAGTCATTAATATTTGACATTTTTAATAATTTATTCATTAATGGCTGAAAAAAAATGTTTTTACATTTTTGCAAAGAAAAAAATACTAAAAGCAAGGAAGTTCTAATTTCAAAGGGGTCAAAGGGGGACTCGAGCCCCTCCTTTCCCCCCTATATGGGTGCCTTTGAAGAGACCGTGGTAGATGCAAAAAAAAAAAAAAAGGTGGATGGATCAATGAGGCCTGGACAGGCATATTGCCTAATCCTTGGAACTGATGATGATTTTTTTTGACTTACAACAAAAAGTTACAGATTATCGGAGGCTTTTATTTACAGGAATAGACTACATTTGTCACTACGTATTAAAATATTTCCCGATAGGTATCGCTGAAAGCAGAGTAAATATTTCACTTTGCCGCGCTGTTTCACTCTACCCTACATTACTCCACCTACTTCATCAAAGTTCCCCGGGTGTTAACATTTTAATTTTATTTAAAGAAGAAAAAAAAATGTATCGAACATTATCTGAATAATTTCAAGTATTAAAATATACATGATATTAAGTTGAGGCTTAAATATTCCAAATATACAGCAAAGATTCTGTACACATTGTACAATAAAAGTAGAAAAACATTTGACGGACAAATCTAATCAGAACTTGGATAATTTCTGATGCCAAAAGTACTTTTAACAATGACTTTGCAAATCTTAAATACAAATCAAAACAAAATCATACGTATCTCAATCTCTTTCGTTTGCAATCAAGGATTTTCTCATGACGTCTACCATAAAATGCAAAATAGAACTTCGCAAACAATGTGCAAAAACAAGAAAAACCAATTTCATTTCAAATTGATTTATTCCTTTTCAAATCACTTTTCACAGCATCTGTCCGTTTCACTGCACGTTGATTAAGGGTAATTACCCTCGTAAATGAATAAAGTGAGAGAAAGAGAGAGAAAAAAGAAGATATTCTTTTCTTGGTTAATAGAATCCGGGATGCAGTCACCAGTTGCTGTTCTTTTTCTTAGCGAACCGTTCTAAATACAAGCAAATAGAGACCATGTTGCGCAACTGAATGGAAACTGTTCGCGAGAAAATGTAAACAAAGGTGATTTCGGTTTGTGGTCATTGATCTCTCTCTTTATTTTCCTGGTTTCACGGACGTTTTAGAATTGAATAAGCATATGGAAATGATCAGAGTTTAATGCTTACTTTTGAATTTTGAAACAAAACAATATAAATTGTTACTTAAAAAAATTGTGTCTTAAACACGCACGATATAAGTAAAACTCGAATTTTATTTATTAGTATTACAATGAAGCCAGTGTAAGCTGACCACTTGCGGTACACTACTTTAGAGGTCAACTTAAGCAGGTGGTCAACTGCGTGAGGTTTAATTATATGATAGAGATCTAATTCTGTGCATGAAAATGTATGTCAGTTTAGGTAGGTGGTCAACTTATAAGGGTGGTCAACTTTACAGGTTTTACTGTATTATTATTTTTTCTAATTCTGAACTGTCACTTAATGCACACGTTTTCTCTCAAGCCAAGTTTTTGTTCTTTCTGCACCTGACTTTGGCATAATCACAAAAATATTGTACACTTTTGTCAAGAAAACAAACTGCAAACAATGAGAAAACTACACAGTATTCGAAATGCGTTTTTTAATTGCTGTCAAAAACAACGGAAAAAAAAGTAAATATGAAATTTATTTTGTTAATAATAGTTAACAAACTAACTTCAAAGCTGAACTTAAGCAATGTGGATCACGCTTTTACACTGATGACTTTATTTGAATCTGAAATGTTCGAAAACCTGCATTATTTGAAAATTTAAAATAGTCAAAATATAGATGTATGCACATCTAGTACAACATAGCCGCATCAGCAAAAACTAATTTTCGAGAAAAATCAATTGAAATGTAATGCAACTTAGCTTAAATTCTTCTAATAACACACAGACACATCTCGAAAACAAGGTTAAAATTTTTTTTTCGTTTGTGGCTGTCTTGCATTTAAATAGAACTAATAAAAATGCACCAGGAGATGTATATAACTCAAAATCGACAATTTTGACTTGTGGTGGTGTTGCATTAGGTGTTTTATATGCTTTAGTTAAAACTTGGAATTAATTTGACAAATTTATTAACAAAACTAAATTTATAATTACTTTTATTTTTAATTGATTTTAGCAACACTTTAAAAGCGGAAGTAATTTAACTTCATAATTACTATCATTTTTCAGTTTTTGGCAACAATTAAAAACAACTTCTGTCACAGAAAGAGGTTGTGGAGCAGAATTTCAAAGGCCTCGCGTAAAAATTTTCAATTAAAAAAAAGGAAAAAAAAAAGGCGAAACTGATTTTTTTTTCATTTTAAATATTCGGATGGCGCTTCCAGTTACTTGAAAAATTAGCAAAAAGGCAAACTAGAAAGACGATCCCATTACTTCAAATAAAATGATGCATTACTAGTTGTACCCTCAACCTGCTGTTACTAGTTAGATGATTGATGATAGATAAGTGAACGTGGGAATGTTACACTTCCTTTTAAACTCGATACATATTTTTTCTAAGATGTTTTATATCATTGTGGCTGACTTCTGGAGATAGATCAATCAATGGTGCTTTTACCCTACTTAAATATAGTTCTGTTTTATTTATAAGGTAGAAATTATTCAGTTGCATTGGAAGGAGTCGAGCAGCATTATTTTTAGACAGCAACAATTTTTAATTTCAATTTTCTTTGAGTAACATCTTTCAGTGATTTATGCCATGTTCATAACACTTTAATATGCCTATTTTTCTCAAACTTATATGTTTACAATGAACCAGAGAGCTTTTTGTCATACGCGGTAGGAACTAGTCAGGCTGTTGTTATAGTCCTTACTCCCATCTGGGGAGTTTTAAATAGACAAGAAAAAATATCTTGATGTGTCTGTAATTTATTTCCTTTTAAATTCTATGTGAAATGAATTTTTGTTGCATCCCTTAGTTGAAATAAATTGAATTCTATTCATTAAGATGATTTGAAAATAAAATATTGGTGTGTAACGTAAAATGCAAGAAGTTTGATCTGTAAATTTACGCTTTAGGACCATTCCACGGAAAACTGTCATTTTGTCCCGGATGTGACACGTTATATATGTCATTAAAATAATACTCTAAAATATCAATAAACAATTTTTTTCCGCTTAACAAATTACAAACTTATGTGCGATAATCTTAAGCAAAAAATTTCGTCATTACCCGTTAAAATCGTTGCTTTTTAATGAAATATATGAACCGTCAAGTGCGGGACAAGCGGTTGACTTTTTTGTGGCATGGCCCTTTAAATCTTCTGGGATGTTTTAAACCCAACTGCTTTTTACATTATATTGAAGAATCCAAAGGAATAGTTAATTTTTTATTCATATTTGCCAATGTAATTCCATAATTTACTTCCCGAAAAAGTGGAATTTCATTTTACGAACTGTGCTTCGGTGAATAGAAATCTGCTTTTTACTGCCTGATATTATTAAAAGAAAAAAAAGGGGTAACACAATAACACGTGAACGAATTTATAAATGATTATGATTTTGAAATCATTCACACGTTAATTCATTGCAACACTTTCCAAATTAATTGAAATAATTATAATTAAGAGAAAGTAAAATCTTGAATCGTTAGCATATTTAGCTAAATAGAAACACCAGAATGCAAGAACAAAAGGGAACAACATCAATTCAGGAGAAATAGGACGTTTCCTATTTCTTCCTCACTGATGGCGTCCCGTTCCTCTCGCTGCAGGGCGGTTTTTTTCTTCTTTTTTTAATACTTCTCACATGAAGCATTCTACATTTAGGCCTAATTTGACTGTTAGTTTTCAAACACGATATCTTTTATCTTTGACCTTTTTATCCATTCATTAAAATATATATATATATATATATTTAACGAAAAACACAACTGAGAAAATGATTTAGAAAGTAAGAAGTTTCACTTACTCCTAAATTATAAAAAATGAAGGGACCCCTCTATGGATGAGTGGTGAAAGTACTTGCTTCGAACGCCAGAGGTTGTGGGTTCGATTCCCACCGATGCCCTCGATGTTCTTTCATTTATTTTGTGATGTGAATCTATCTTCCGTTGACCTGTGTGTAAAAAAAGAAAAAAGAAATGTACTGTGTATTGCCTTGTTAAAAGTCTACCCCCCTTGTGAGGCAATGGGAACCCTTTTTATCACAACTGTGAGACAGGACGACAACAACAAAAACTTAAAAATATGTTAACCACAAACAACACCGAACTTCGTGCACTAATTACTGCTGTGCCATTTAGAGGTGGTGGATGAACTGGAAGCGAAAACAGACCACTTCGCTGTGTAATAGTTCAGGCTGCACACGTATCGTTTTAGTGTTTCATAAACATTTTAAAACGTTTGTCACAACGTTAAAAATCGTTTTGAAGTGTTTATGAAACAAAGTATGCTACCTGGAAGATAAGATCAGCGAGAACGCGTAAGCCATTAAGGTTTTACTGTTCGCGATCTCGCCGATGACAGCTGCTACAAAATGAAATGTTCAATTTCCGATTCCAGTCATACGCCATCTCTCCGTAGTCAAGCTTTAGAGGCATGGATCTATCCCAGTTTGCACACATAACGTCTTTAACGTCTCGTAAACGTTTTAACAACGGTCATCACAACGTTAATAACCGTTTTGAAACTTTTTAAAACAAAGTGTGACACCTGGGTATTGGTGCTCACTCTAGTGCAGTGTTCCTTAACCGAGGGCGCACAGTGGGGTCGAATGGCCAAAAAGTGGAAAAAATTCAATATCTCGAGAAAGGGTTAACATAGAAAGCTAGGGCCGGTCTCATTCAAAAAAGAACAAAAAAAAAAAACATAAAGTTTAACTGTTTTTATTGACGTTTTGAAGTTAATTAAATAACTAATTAGGAAATGAAAGACTATTGGAAATATAATTTTTATTTTAAATTTCCGAAACAGTTACTTATAAAAACTTATAAGTAACTGTTTACTTATAAAAACAAGTTGCAACAAGTATTTTGAGCTTATATTTAAATTAAATACTGCTTAAAATGATCCCTTCAAGGAAGCTTAAAGACCTGGAGAGTTTTAAAAATAATAAAGTTTGAGATTCTTAGTCAATAGTTGTTTAAATTGAAAGAATACATACCAATTCAAATTCAAGGAAATTAGATTAACAGTTCCTTAGCTGCCTCACTGATTTCTGCTTTTTCTTTGGTTCGGGTCTCATGTTCGTGATAAAAGGATCCGAAGTCTCCAGTAGCTTGCGGAACACGTCTTCGTTGGTGGATATACGAGACATTTTCCGCGAGTTGGTGATCCTGAATGCCTTGTAATCTTTATTCCTACTTTCTTGTGCCTCTTCCGACAATATTCCGACTGGGAGAATTGACTTCCGCACTATCTCAGCACCTGTAACAAAATCTTATGTACTGTGGATGGCATGTAGTACCATGAATACTTCTCAACGGCCAGCTCTGCTGTTTCTTTTGAGAATAGTCGGAATTTCTCTGGGTCAATCATTGCATTGCTGTTTATGACTTCCAGAATGGTAGCGATCCGGTGTATTAGAATTTCGTCAACTCCCGTTGTTGCACTTGTGATTTTGCAATCATTGAAAAAACGTCTGGATGTGTTGCCATTATTTGAAGATCCGCAATCCTGCTTAACAAAGTCCACTTTGATGCCGACTTTCTCAAGAAACTCTTGTTGAATACGTTCCTTTTCGTTTTCGTGCATGTCTCTTGTGTCTTTTGTAGTCCTCCATTTCTCGAATTTTTTGTTGTATGCAATGTGAAGGATGTATTCCATACATTTGATTCTGGCGTGTAATGGAGAGATACCGAATTCGAGAGCATTCACATTAAGAGGTTTCTGTTGGATTTTTGCTAAGTCGTTCATTTCCGAAGGTAAAGCATTGCATGTGTAGCAGGTACTTGCAGACTTTGTATTTGTGATGGCTTGAGCTACCTTGCTGTCCAACATTGTCATCACCAACGTGTGTCGAATACGGATGACATTAATGCCGATCACAACTTGGGTAATTTCCAACTTCTCTATTTCTTCTTCAACCCTTTTTTTTCATCTCGTGCCAAATCAAGTGTCTCTTTCTGGAAGCTGTATCTCAAGGGCCTGCAATGTCTTGTTAAAGAAGGTCGGCCATTTTCCCAAATCGACCCATTTTGATCAACATCAATTGGAATTGTGAGCTTCAGAGGAACTATGGACGTCATGAATAAATTCGAGTCACTTATTTCGTTATTGCTGATCGAATATTTTTGGGCAAACTCACTTTGACCTGAGGCACCGTCGAATCCCCATTTCGTTGTCAATATTAATTCATGTTCATTTAATTTTTCTAGTTCTTCTAAAGGTTTTGTTTCCAGAATTCGTTTAGCTGTATGGCCAAGCAAATTCTGCAAAGGGACAGCTGCAGATGTTTCACTAATTAACATATTATCAGGGTAGCATTGCTTCTTTGAGATGATTAATTTTTTATAACTTGGAAAAACATGGCATCCAAGGTCTTTTAGTGTTTGTCGAATCACCTCGTACTGATATTTTGTCAGATTGGCCTGGAGAAATATTGCTAATGCTTGATCGGCTGACAAAGCTCTGGGTTTATCGTTCTTTTCATGTGTCGCAGCTGCGTTAATCAAGCTTTGTTGGTACGATGCTTGAAGTTTAAGTATTTTATTCTTTTTGCTTCGTTCACCAGAATCATCAAAGTCTTTACTTGGTCTCCCAACACATCCTGTAGATTCCTGCTCCGGTATGTTGAAAACGTATTCATTTTCCATCCACTCGCTGAACATTTTTTTGAACCTCTCCCGGTCTCGATTTACTTTATCTTTTTTTTTTAAATTAAAATGAGGCAAGAAACTCTTGCTAAGAGCTGTCAGCATTAAAGAAATGTTTCCTTCGTCAAGTTCAGGGTGATTTTGTCGAAGGAATACATCGAAATTTGTACCACTCCACAAGCACTCACACAAATCACGGTATTTAATTTTGATAGAGCTCATGACTAGACAACGTTAGCAACTAGACTGAACTCAAATAAAAAAGGTTTTGATGTGGGGAAATGTTTTGTCTGAGCCAATTCTATTAACAAAATAGTACAACAAACAAATACGTACTCTAACCCTTTCCTTTCTTTTCTGTGTTATGATCGGATAGGCAGATAAAGGCAGGTGATTTGTGTTCTAATGTTTACTTAAGCACCCCTAGTTTGATAAATAACCTTCCCCATCGCGGAGGAAGCCGGAGCTTTTTTTGTTATCTTAGCTGTTCTCAATGTTAATTTAAAATTCGTAACTTATAACGTTGTAAAGCGCTGTAATATTTTCTTTGCACTGTTTGACTGATGAGTGGTTTAATTGACCATCGTAGAATAGGGGAAAAAATTGATTTTTTTTTCGAACTCTTTTACACTTTTTTATCACCCATCTTGAGTAGGGTGGAATTTGGTCAAACTTACATAATTCTGACTTTGAGCCTAAATTAATGGGAAAACCCTCGATACAGTGGAAAAAATCATGCCGTTCCTATATCCTGTATCTTATATAGTGTGAAAATCATACACCAGATAATCGAAATAAGCGCTTTCGAAAATCGAATTTTTTCCACTCTGGCACCACTGTGGGGCGTGCGTACCCTTTCCGAGATGCGAAAACCTGTAAGTAATAAGTGGTTAACTAAAATACAAAAAAAAAAAAAAAGTACGGATAATGTTAGAATTTAAATATGACGAATGTACGAGTAATATCTACTAATCTTACGTTGAAGCAAAAGTACTGCGATGATTTGTTAATTTTTTGACTCCAAACTCGTATTGAAAACAGAGCATATATAACTAACAGGCCTTGCTGTAAAGTACCCTCTCGAGTTTATAAAAACTTCTGTGAAAAAGGGTTTTCGAGTTGAACTTATCTGAAGAGCAAGTATAGAAACAAGCTTAATGATGAGAATAATTTGCGGATGTTTTTGACCAAGCTTGAGCCGAACGTTGATGAATTTTGTAAAAGAAAAATACCAGACTCTCACTTATTATTTCCTCATACTTTAAAAATTTTTTTTATACCTGATTATAAAATTTTATAGTAAAACGTGCATTAGAAATGCTTTTTTGTTTTTAAATTACCTGCAGATGGACAAACTTTAACAGTTTAACAGTTAAATTTTAACAAATATTATACATTTCAGTGAATCTAAAGTTTTATTTATGGATATGGGCATAGTTAATGATGTACAAAAGGGGTGCGTGAGCTGAAAAAGGTTGAGAACCTTTGGAAGTTGCAACAACTAGAAAAAGTTTTAAATATTTTATTAAACATAAATGCAAGTGTCTCATTCTTTCCGCTGCTCTATTCCTCCCGAATCTCTCCTATAGGGTGAACTTTTAGAAACACTTAGCGAGAACCAAAAGCAAAAATAAAAAATAATTTAATAGGTCAAGCCTCCTAATTAAAGGGGGAAAAATGTGCCAGTCAACTAAATGAAAAGTTGTTATGAGAGAAAACGATTCAAATTCCAACAGGATCTCATCGCCATCATCTGCCACCAATGTAGGCCTCACAATTTCGGCGACCTGTCATTTTCCCATCAGAGGTCCGTCTTACTATGAGAAGACACTATTTGAGGGGCGGCTAAAATATAAAGTTTTCATTTCGCGTAACACGTTTTCGTTTGCGAGTGATCTTTGAGGCAGGAGGGGGGAGATTTAGTAGATGGAAGTAGGTCACTGTTGAATTTCAAGGTGAACGATTGGTTTTAGGTAGAGAATGTCACGGACGTTTAATGTCGATGGCTTTTAAATACTTCCTGTAAAGACATTGTCCTACATTGTATAAATATTTTTTTTTCACTTTAAATCAAACTTTGTTTGAAAATATTGAAAATACTAAAAGGGGTTTATAATCAGAAATAAAAAAAGTGAATACTTTCACTGCATGAGCTTACATTATTTTTTGTAAAAATAAAAACTAAAGTGAAAATAAAAACAAACAAACAAAAATAACGTTAAGCAATGAAATGGACAAGAAAATACTAAAACAAAAAGGATTTCTTGAAAAAACAAACTTTTGACTTAAATACACTCAAAACACGCATACGAAATTCGCGAACTATCCTATGCGCAACTTAAACAAACCTCTAAACGCCTAACTAGTAGTGCAAAACGTTTTCCACTACTTTAAAAAAAAAAAAAAAAAAAAAAAAACTGCTACTAATAACTAGAAAAATTAACCAGGTTGCGAAATGTGAAGTTAAAAGATGAGAAATTAAAAGTAAATATTAAAAGTGTTTATTCAATACGGCTCCGTACATACGTCACCAGTTTTACTATCGCAGCATTCATATTAATATTAATAATACTCTTCACACCATGATGTTAAATCTTGGCGTAACATGTTTTTCCACTTTTCTAGAAATATGTGATCAACTATTTATATTCAGCCTCAATTCATTGTTGTTGTTGTTCTTCTCGTATGCCAACTAAGCTGGCAATTTGGAGTGGCTGCTTCACTTTTCCAACTGCACCGTAATTTGGTGAGAAGTTCGACTTCCACAGTACACACATGCCATAAGGATCCGTTTATAGGGTAGGCAACCATTCACAACCCCAAAACACATTCACATAAAGAAATGACAAGGACAGGCGAGAGAAAGTATATCCATGCCCGAGCCGAGACTCAAACTCGGGACCTCCCCATCGCAGTCAGACTCCTCTGACCACTAGTAGACAGGGCGGGCGGCAGCCTCAACTCATAAAATACTTTTATTTTCTCGTTTTGTAATTTTCCCTAATAACATGTACAACTCTAATAACATTTTCCCTAATAACATTGCTTTATGTGATGATAAAGTAACATGTTTATTACACAAAGCAATGGATTTTTATTTGTGAAATTAAATCTAAGTGAAAACTAAAGTTCTATTATCTTTGAGGAAATAATGCTGCAGCAAACTGCAAAGAAAAAGTAAATTCGTGTCATCTTTTTAAGAGGATGTCCCTTGAAACGTGAAAAATAAGTAAAGACGTGAAAATATTTTCGAACAGATGTCCTAAGGGCATCACGAGGCAATGCTAGCTCCCTCCATGGGTGTGTTTTTTTTTAGCTGTTTCGTATGTAGGTCAGTTAAATCAACGTCCCTTCATTTTGCCCCTCCGAAAGAAGGCAGAACTTAGAAAACTCGACAAACGAAGCACATAGGAAAATGTAAGTTTTATTTTGTTTCTTGTATTAAACATTACTATGAACAGCATGTGCTATTTTCAAAAGGAGTTATGGAAATTTCATAAAACATTTCTGTAAAATTATGTATTTTGTGGCAACGAACTTTAATGCAACTTTTTTTGTGTTTATGTGTCCAGCCAGTAGTAAAAATAGTTAAGTTATGATGGATGAAAATTGCTTCAACATTTAAACGAAACAATTGCCTGTTTGCTGATATTTTGAGAGTTGAAATTTTAACCCTAACCCCATTGGATGAACCCTAAACTACAGCAGATAGCGTTCATTGTTGACCAGTTTTTCGTTTCTTCATTCTCCTAAAATGACAGGCTTACTAGTAAAACAGTTAAGTTACCGGATCCAGTTCGGCCTCGTCAACATAAAGCATTTCTCTGCATGTCAAATATTATCAAAAAATAGTTATCATGCTATGCCGCGAGTTTCATTGTTGGTGACGTCAAGAGCGTTATTCGATTAGTGAATTCGTTATTATATATTTGAGGATGGATTGAAATTGGCTAGCATTGATTGCAATGCACAGAAGAGTTTGCGGTTTAGCATCTTGTACGCGACGGATAACAATGTAAAAGAAAATCATTGGAAATGTAATCGAAGAAAGTTTTCAAAAGTCTTCCATTGGATTTATTTTCTGTATTGCCTTTTTTTTCAGACAGTCGGTAGGAAAAAGAGTTTGAAGTAGTCATTACTTTAAGGACTTTCTTAGTATTTCAGCCCATAAAAGAGAAATACGTTTGGAAAAAGGTAAAAGTTTAACAACCCATTCTTAACCTTGAACTGGAGCCGCAAACATTAAACATGTTTATTCTGTTTAAGAGAGTAAAATCAAGTTCTCCGAGCACTTCGAAGAGAGCTGTGTGTAAACTAAAAAAGGCCCTAGTGATTTTATTAACTGAGTGCGTGAGGAAACTTCAAATTTTCCCATGGTTAAAATATTAGAAATTTGATAGACGGAGAGAGAAATCAAAGTTCGTGACAGTTTTAAAGGGATATCTAAGAAAGAAATGCAATATCTTTTTGAAGAGACTTTCATTAAAAAACCAATTTCATCACAAAATTGGGTGAATTAGAACTAGTATCTCATCTTTCAGTCGAAATGTGATCAACTATGTTTAGTATCATTCCCTATCAGGGGCGGATACAGGGGGCAGGGGCATGGAGATCATGACCGCCCTTGCCCCTAAACCGTCGACAGTATTATTCATCCACGTTGTTTTCAAACAATTTATGAATGAATTGTTAACAACTGCAGTAATCTATTTAATTCATTTAAAATGCTATTTTTTCATTGCTTATAAAATTAATTCGTTACGTTTTTGTCCTATAGGTACATTATATCCTTCCGATTTATTGCTTTTTTTTGACACCCAAAAAGGTTCAGAAATTTTTCGCACTCACAACTGTAGGTTCATTTGTAGGGGAGGTGGGGGGGGGGGGGCGTCGTTACTCATCATGAACCTTCCTAAAATGATGGTCTGTATTCACGCATGTCCCCCCTCTCTTTATGTTTCAATCCGATTCGTTTGTATTCTTCTTAGAGGCATAGTGCAAATGTTTTGCCTGTTTACTTTTGGACAGAAATGCGGGTATTTTTTTAAACATATTAACACAATTGTAATTGCCAATTGCAAACAGTTTACAAATAAACTTTCGCAACTGTTTCCAATCAAAAATATCTTAATTATTTCCTAACAAAATATTGCAGCTACAAGCAAAGCAAAATCGTAGCAGTAATTATGGCGTTAAATGATTCCAAACAACAAGCAATGAAGGAAACATATGAAACTTCCTTCACTGCTTAGTTAAAACTCTGAGTATGGGAAAATCAAATGCATGAGGGAGTAACAGAAAATATGTGTGAATATCGGAAAACGTTCCTAAAAGTTTCAAAACAACAACATTAAAGGAGTTAGATGTTCCGAGGAGAACCTTGACGATCTTAATTCTTCAAACATTAAAGCAATTTTAACTGCCTTAAAAGACTTGAACAGATTATATCTTTGGAAAATAAAATTAGATCTCTTTTTTAGCCTATTTTCCCAGTAAAAGTCAGAGAGAAAGAAGAAAAAAGCATGAAAGGCTCAATGCATCTTAAAAATATCGCGAAAATCAAAAACAAATAAAGTAATTAAATAAACCTCGAAAAATAAAAAAATTGGAAAGTAGGGTATTCAAATGGGGGAAAATGTCTGTCGGTCTGTCCGTCTGTCTGTCTCCGCCCAATAACTTTCGAATGAATAGTCCGAATTGAATCAATTTTTTTTTGTTCGAAAGATCTAGGAGAGGTCACCCCATCCTCACATTTTATTTTATGATCTGAACTATTTTTCGTTCAATTTTGAACAGCTCAAAAAAATTTAATATTAGCGCCTACGGGGAAATTCAAGGCGATTATAAATCCTGAACTTTGATTCGAATTTGCTTCAAACAAACTTTGTAGGGAAAAGTTTTTGAAGACGAGTATGTATCAAAAATATCTTTTTAATTTGAACTACTACAAGTCCTTGAACTAAAAACCTTCGACTCCCGAATCTGACGTTTTTACCCCAAAATAAGATTGACTGCGACTCTAGATCCGTGGTTTTTACTTTGAAATAATTATTGTTGATATGATGTTTTTATTCTCCCACTAAAATTTTAATTTATGTATTCAGTGCTGGCGGAGAAAATCGGAATCCTTCATATTTCTATATAAATATTTGCGCATACGATTTTTTTCTTTTTGACATTGAAAATTATTTGTTTAAGTTGATATTTGGTCTTTTTTATTTATTTCGAAAGAAATTTCATTCATTTGTTCAATTCTTTTTTAGCAACACAGGGAAACCGAGTTTTACTTTTTCTTTTGGCATAATGTATTTATTTTATTTTATTTTTATTTTATTTTAGTATTATTATTATTGTTTTTTTTTTTTGAAAGCGATCAAAGATTTTTTTTCTGATGTAAAAAAATATATTAGCTGTTTTGTTTAAAAAGTGTTGCTACTTTATGTGTTCGTTTATTTATTTTTTACGCATCTATTTCTTCAGATGAACAAGGCATATTTTATTTCTATAAATCAAGCTAAATTGTTGAAAAGTTACGTTTGTAATAATTTGCAGTTTTAGCTAGTTTTGAGAATATTGATCAAATATTAGAAAGTCGATATTGGTATACGGGAAAGTAGGCTCGTTTAGTGCTGAACGGAACTTCTTGTTTATTAGCACGAAAAATTTAAATCGGAAAAGGATTATTAAAAAATACACCTTAGTTTCTCCATAAAAATCACCGGCAAGTTTTCTTTTTTTTTTTTTTTTCTTTCTCTAAGAATCTAAATATTGGAATATTTTTTAAAGGCGTTTTTCAGAACGCTAATGTATTTCAGGAAATACAGATTCCTATAGAAGACAGTTTTGGTGGGATTGTATCTGTTTTCCAATTTAGAAACAATAGTTCTGAAAACAACTTATTCTTTTCTTCTGTAACTAAAAGACAGAGCCTAATAACCTTTTATACAACATACCAAACATACTCCTTTTATTGTTACAAAAACACAGTTATTCAAAAAAGCATGTATCGCCCGAATATTAAAAAAAGTTATAAAAATAGGCTAAAGCATTATACTATCGGCCTTCAGAAGTTCTATAGATATTTTCACGGCCACGAACCCAATGCTCTTCACTACATTGGTTACGTCATTTCTTTACCTTGATGAGTGTTCTTTTATTTCCAATTGCGCATCCCGCTTCCGGAAAACTTAAAACTGTGTCAATGGGCTGAAGATTGCAGCTGAGGAAACTCACACCCTAATTTCCCTACGTGAAAGATCTCAGATAGGGATTTTTTCGATAATTTCAATCATCCTTTTAGATAGAAATACAGAACTTCTGAAACGTAATGTAACAGTTTGCAAAAGATGTACAAAAGTTTGAATTTTTAATTTTAAAATTTAGCAAAGAAATAAATTTTGCAATAAGAATGACTGTATGCAGTAACTTAAGAAAAGATCGAACAAATGAAACAAAACGGAAAGATAGAAACATGAAACAAGATATTAAAATCAAATTATAAAGAAAAGAAGGAATGAATGCCGAACATGAAACATAAACGAAAAGAATAAAACAACTTTGGATGCTGATGGTTAGAATAATGCTGGTTTACTAGAGATGACTATTGAAACTCAAGATCCTTAAATTTTTTTGTTATGAATGAAGATAGTGTTATTCATAGCAGTGGTGTACCTAGCCCCGGGTAACATCCGGGGTGGTAATGTGTGGTGTCACCCCTCCCCCCTAAAAATGCAAGAGAAAAAAAAGGTTTTAATGTTCTATGAAAACATGAATTTCATACAATTTTAACTAAATTTGTGTTATTGCGAAATTTTAAGTGGGTCAATGTACAAGAGAAACTATGAACGCTCTTTATATAACTTGCCCCTAGACGCATATGTGCAGAGCCGTTGCTAAAAAGTAAGGGTATGTATCAAATTGATGGCCCCTTAATTATTACAAACGTATCTCAAACACAGGAAAAAATAAAGGGTTTCAGTTTTTTGTTTAAGAGGAAGTCACTACTAGGTCTAAGTTTTGACAATATGAATCTAATCCGGAGTATAACATGAACTCTATGATCTGGGATGGGGGGGTTGGATTTTTTTTTCAAATTTGTAGTCTTAAAAATGCATTTCAGCTTTATACTTTTCGTAAACTTGAAACTTCACTTTGGGTGTGACCCCCCAGACGGGTGACAACCGGGAAGGACCGCCCCCTCCCCGTAGTGACGTCACTGTTGATAGTAATTTTGAATTTGACTCTAATATTTAAATTGAAGGTCTCAAGAAGCAGAAGATAATCGCCTAGGAACCAATTAGCTATGTCACTCCTCCAGATTTCTTTAAGGAGACATTACACCTTTACAAAAGTACAAAAGATACCTTTTCTATTTATCATTTCAATTCACAAATTAAAAAAAACATTAGCTAGTTGAGAAAAATTACTCGGGGAAAAAATGCCAGAATATAATTATGTTATCGTAATGCTGCAAACGAATATTTTGCCATGTAACGGGACATAGGTTAAGTTTATAGATGAATTATTCTTTTACCAAACAAAGACAATTTGGAAGGAAAACACTCAAAGGTTATGAAAATGCAAATGATTTTGTTTTATGTCAGTCATCTAGAACATAAAACAAAATCATTTGCATTTTCAGTTCTATATTCTTATGTTCCATCATGCGTTCCAGGGCCGTCCTTGGAAATGACCGTGCTTGGGGCGAATAATTTCTGGCGTCCCCTTCTCCCCACCCCCAGACACAGTAGAGAGCGTGTAACAAGAAAAGTACCAAAAATGTTTATATTAACTAATACATATAATCTAAAATCTATGTGTACCGTACAAGGCAGGAATTAAATCTAATGAATTAGCACTTTAAAAACTATTTTTTAAAAAGAATAATATTTAAAAATAAATGAATGAATTTTCATGCTGCAAAAGCTTAGTTTATTGTGCTTTCTCCTATCTTGGAGCCCAGGGCGATAGTCCTGCACGCATCCATCTTCGGACTGCCCTAATGAGTTCCATTGCTTTTTGAATTGTCTTATCAATAGGAAGACATGAGATTCGTGTATTTTTTCTCACCTGAGAAAATGCCGTCAGAACTTTCTCAGCAAAAAGCATGCAGACAGATCGATATCAACTGCACACAGAGGCCCATTTTCCCTAAAATAATTCCTCCTGGGGGAAAAATAACTTTTCGACACTCGTCAAGTGATCGTGACCTAGAGAACTATTAAGAGTTTCTCTCCCTGCTGGCAACAAATCCGCCCTAGAGGCTTTTGCTTCCTAGTTGGGGGTGAAAATAGCGAGCTTGAGGAATTTGTTACCTGCTTTTTCGCCGAGAAATAATAAAATAATAAAGATCCGCAAGTCGTTGCTCTAGTGTCCGGATGAACTTATGGTTCAGGGGTCAAGTGTGTCGAGCGCGGGGTGTCGGAATTTGAGGCACACCCCACTTCTACTCCTCTGTCTTATGTAGGGTAATTAGTCGCTGGTATATATAGACCGCGAGGTAATGTTAGGAATCACTTTCCAAGTCAAGTTTCGTCTCGATTTCAGTGGATTTAGAAGTCGATCTCCATTTCAGGTTAGTGGATGTGGATTTTTTGCTTCCTGGCCCTCTGCAGAATAACTGCCTATTTCTACTACGTGGTCGTTCGGTGTCCTTTGGAACATTCCATATCCAAGCTTATTTAAGAAATTATTTTACTTAATCACTTTTTTAATTTTAATTAACTATTTTATGTGATAAGAAAATTATGGCATTATTAAAAGAAAATTAAGGTTTTTATGTGAACTTTTAAATTTGGAATGTCCTGTTCAATGGAAAAAAATCCTTTTAACTCTTCTGATAAATATTTAATACATATTTACATATTTTTCTGCTTTCCAATTTTTCTGCTTTTGCAAGGAAGAATAGGGAAATAGCGTTAGCAACAACTTTTTGTTATTTTTTAAAATATAACTTCTTGATAAAAATTTTTCTTTTTCTGTGACTCAACTGTTTGTAATCAATTCATAATTCCTTGGTAAAACTGCTAATTCTAATACTTTGTTTGATTCATTGACCATTTAATTATTCAATATGCGCTCAAATTCTTAACTTATGTGTTTCTCCAGCAGGTACTTTACACAAATCAGCAGTTTTTGCTGCGCCTTCAGTTAGTATTCAGATGTGCATCACTATTAAAATTTACGTTAAAATCAAGTTAAAGTGTTAATTTCTATTCATGAAATATCACTTTTATTACTGTTAACCATATTGGAATTAGTTTTTTCGGTAGTACCACTAAAAACTGCTCAGAATAAGTATATCTGTTTCTTATCAAATGTCGCTCGGAGCGGTTACCATTTCATTTAATTCTACAATACTTGTGGTGTTTCCATGCATTGTTTAGTACCCAAATTTCGATACAAGTAATTCGGCAGCTCGGAAAATCAATTCAAGACAAAAATTAAAACTATCACAGCTTTTACCTCTATTACTCTGAGAATTCTGCGAGATGATTTATCTATTATCTCAAGTCAATGTGGAACATTAGCTGTTGACTTCAGCATCTACGCAACGGCATTGTATGATACTTTTGTTTTTTAATACTTTTGATATTTTTCCTTCCAGTGATGTTAAAAATTTATGTCTTTTAAATTAGTTGAAGTAATATTTTTCATTTCAAAACCGATTTTCAGAAACTTTCAATTCACTTCATTTCATTTCACTTTTTAATTTGGAATTAAATATGCAGGACAGCACTTTAGATGTATACGTATTTGCAAAAACATTAAGAAACTTGATAACTGAAATTTTACGCATGAAATTTTGTTAGGAAATATGAGTACAAAATATTAGTTACACATTATAAACCTTTCACGTCAGGATGCAATTTAATAAAAAAAAATGTAAGTGAAAAATTGTTCAACTGTAGCTCTTATTTGTAATCATAACCTTTCAGTTGTTGATTAAAATATTCTTAACTTAGGTAATATAGAATCTCCAAACAGTTGATGAAACATTTTGTAGTGAAAACCTGATTTTTTAATTCAACTTTATGAAATGCTTCACATTGTAGATAAGCTGACAATAAATTGTAGATGATAACAATTACACTGAGTGTAGGTTGATGAAAAAAATAAAAGAACGCAAATTATATCTTTAAAAATGTGCACACAGGTTTCGGAGATATCAGAGATCAAATAGAAATTGAATGATATGATATAAAGCACAACTTCCGCTCCATGAAGATTACATTACGTTCTGTGTAATACAATATATATATTGTATTACACAGAACTATATACATACAATGTGCGTGAAAACTTTTCCTACACATATTTCTCGTAACAAAAGTTGTTCCACTTTGTTTGCATTTGCGAAACGCATGCAATATTTCATGGTTTATATATCTTTATAACACCCGGTGCCTTCGAAAAATTTGGGCAATTGCATCCAACGAACAGCACTATCAAGCCAAAATTATTTACATAGGCAATATCTTAGCAAAGGAAATTTCTGTTAGCTGTCGTAAAAACGGAACTTTTGTAAAATGTATTCATTTTTTATTAATATAAGATATAAATTTTTATCATTTCCAAATTCAGAACTTATTTAATTGAAATATTTAAAAACCCGCATTCCGCGTTTAGGCTAATATGCATTTTAGTGATATATTTTTTTAAGTATATTTTTTGCTCCAATTTTTGTAATCTTTCACAACGCAATTAAAATTGCATGTTGCATATATGAGTATATAAATATACTCATATATGCAACATGCAATGTTGTATGCTTTATATATATATGTTTGTGCATTGTGTACAGTATGTTATATCGTTTAATTACGAATAAGTATAAGCAATTTCTTTAAAAAGTTAGAAATACAGGAGTAATTAGCAGGATTGGAAAATGATAGTGTCGACGCAGCTATTATAATGCTCTTAGCATGGAAACTGTGTCGGAGACAAGGAGTCGGATTGATTTTGGAGTAATAGAGTCAGAGTTTGTCATCAACCCCCTCCCCCCCCTCTGCATCTCTGTCTCAACTGTGGAGTCAGAATCGGAGACGTGTAGTCGGATTGCTTTTGAGGTAAGGGAGTCGGAGTCTATGACTCTTAAATTCTAAGAGTAGGAGTCAATCATTCTCCTTCCCACTCCACAGCCCAGGTTCTTAGGTATGTACAGTTCAAATAGAAAACAAGCAAAAAAAAAAAATAAATAAATAAATAAATAAATAAATAAATAAATAAATAAAAAATAAATTAAATAAATTAATAAATGAAAACCCAAATGTTTTAAAAGTAAAAATAATGTGCACAGTAAAAATATGTGTTATAGTTTGAAGCAAAATTCACATGTGCAGCGAAATTTTCTTACAGACTAACATGAGATATGTGCTTCTCAGCACTCAGTAAACAACTATTTATGTAACTTACTGAGACTAAAATTCATAAATTATTTTAATTTTGCACCTTTTGTATCATTCCCTTAAGGAAAATGTTTTCCCCCTTCCAACTTATGGGTTACTTAGCTTTAATGGGTTACTCTTTCTTATATCTTTTGCATAACTGTTTTCTTTTTTTACGTAGTTGAGTATCTGAATTTGAATATTTATTAATTGTGTGAAAGTAAGACATTATTAATTTATGCCCAATTTGTATGCAAGAGAGGTCAGTTACTTTTGTCCCAGCTCTTAATAACCCTTTCTGGGGCTATGATAATGAGTACAGAAATAATATTCATTTGAATGGAGTAGCATTGGACTTTAGCATGAACAATATGACAACAATTAGTGTTAAGAAAGCAGTACATAAAAAAAAAAGCATTTGGTACTAAAGGAAACAAGTATGAGAAAGATTCAGGAAATCGGTTCTCACATATATTTTTTGCTCATTGTAATTGTACAATCTAATCTGATTGCAAACCTGCTTAGCTTTTCTTGTCGAAGAGCTGGAATGGAATATTTCGTACACAGTCTTCATAACAATCTTCAGAGCTCTATCTGTTCTTGGTTTTACCATCCGCCGAATGCTAAATAAACAAATGTTAAAATTAAACTTTCACACAGACCATATTTTACAGCAACCAACAACGAAATTAAAGAGGATGCAAGCTGTACTTAAGCTTGGGCTGAATGATAATAACATTTGAAGCAAGTACCGTAAACTGGGGCTACTTGAACCCGAAATTTTATATTGTTTGCGAGTTTTGCTCTGATTTTTTGGTTAAATCCATAATATGCACTGATAACCTTGTTTTTTTCACTTTTCAGACGTTCTGCTACCACCTTAAACCTTTTTTAAACATCAATTTTAACTCTTTATATTTTTTTTTCTATTTTAAAAAATTGGGTTCAAGTAGTCCCGTGCTGGGGCTACTTGCTCCCACTCAGCAAATCCATTAAAAAAAAACTGTGAAACAGATGGTGGTAACAAGAAGGATCAATGATTTTGAAAGAAAACTCGAAACGTACATTCTAGAGAGCAAACTATTTAAATAAATTAATATAAAATCAACGTACATTCATTAATCATATTTTTAGGCAAACATAATTTCTCAAATAGAAATATTATATAACTACAGCTAAAACCGATTGAAAAGCTCATTATTTAAACATTAGAAAGAATGAAACCTCCTCTCTTTAATAGCTTGGGTGGATTTATTTTCTCTGACATTATTTAATACCTGCCCTTTCTCGCTACAAATACTATAGGATGCCCAGTCTTGTTTTGTGAACGATCTTTTAATTTCCTTTTCCGAGTTGATATACTTAAGTCAAAATGAGCTGATGCTGGAATTAATCGAATCTGGACACAATAGTAATTTTTCCTCTTAATAATCCACATATTTCCTACTCCAAAGGGCTCTTTTTTACTTTCTGACCCTTTTTATCCCCAGATCTGCAAATAAAGTGGTATAAATAGTAACTAACCTCTTTATTTTAAATGATTGCAAACCTTACTTAACATAATTAAGTGATGAAATGTGGTCTGGAGCTGCTTGAACGCTGAGTTCAAGTAACCCCATTTTAAGACAACCAGTACACTTTTAATAACTTATATTAGTTAATGTGTTAATTATATAACTATAACCTTAAAATACTGTTATTTTATTAAGAAATAGAATGCAAACATAAAACTATCTTTACCTTGATGATATCAGATGTTTTCATGAACTTACATGTGAAAGTTTGCAGACACTAAAAACAACTGTTTAGACAACTTGCAACCATAACCTCAATCAGAAAAACGTGGGAATAGCAGAAACTTTGTTTCATGCTCCAGCCTCTGTCTAGTACTGCTATCTATCATGGAGAAGGTTTTTTAAGTCTATACATAGAGTTTTATAGGACCAGGACGGATTTTAAACACCTTTTCTCATGGGTTAGAGTATCCCCTGGAGGCTCAAGTAGCCCCACTCTTACGGTAATGTCTCTCACTATTTCATACTTTCACAAAATCCATTATAATCATCAGCCATTTAAAGCTTTTAAATATTTATTTGTTTACATACTTATCAGCAGTCTTGAAACCGTCTCCCAACTTTAAAAAATTCATTATGAATTTTTAAAGTGACTTAATATTTTTTTTTAAACCTGATATGAGGATAATACTCGTAAATGAAAGCTTTATGTTTTTATTAAAACAAAATTTAGCATAAAATTAAGCTAATAAACTCATTATAGCACTTATTAATGCTTAAGATATCACCAACTATTAACCATCAGCCCATAATGATCTTCACTACCTGGAAGGGGGGGGGGGTGAGTTGCAATGTTTTAACAGTTTGTCGAAATCAAGTTTTATTGATGTTGTCTGGCGTTCATAATTCTTATTCGTCATTTAATTTGCTTTTATTTTTTCCCTCGTTCCCACATGAGTTATTATTTTGATAATAAACTTCACTCCGAACGATATTAAAGATTTTTTCAGACATAACTATTGAAGCGGCTTCCTGTAGTTGAGCCACGTAGAGATGGCGGATAAACTGGAAACGAAAAGATTTTGAAACGAGAGAATGAAACGAAACTTTATTTTGTAACAGGTAAGATTAGGAAGACCGGGCAACCGGTACAATTTTTATTGCTTTAGCGTCCTCGCTGATCCTACCTACTACAAAATGAAGTGTTACAGTTCATCTGTCATCTCTTCATGGAACAACTAAAGGAAGCACGACGGTTGATTGACCAAAACGCATGAGATACTGCAAACAAACCAGCAGTCCATTTACGGAACTTTAGTTTGGTTAATAAAAACTCTTCAACTAGACTGGACACTATAATTTTTGTCTTAGCTATTACTTTGACTAGTGGAGCCGCTAGATAAGAACCACGGAATCTCGGATTTTAAGCGGAACACTGCAGTTATTATTATTATTATTATTATTATTATTATTATTATTATTATTATTATTATTATTATTATTATTTGAATGTTGTGCAGTATGTTTCTAAATGATTCTTAATGTTTTTTCTGCAACGTATATACCTTTACATCGTAGTTATGAATTTTTAAAAATATATTTTAAATTATTTTTGCCTTGAATTATGCTTTAAGAAATTTAATGGCTGAAACTCTTCTTGAGCATAGTAAATAATATTTTAAAAACGCTTTAAAAGAGCACTTGAGAATGAAATAGATACAGGCACTATTGTAATGAACTAAGCTTTTGTTAATATTCAAACACACAACCAAAAAGACGGTTTTTACTTAAATTCATATAGATTTCCGTCATTTAAAAGTAATTATCAAAATTGAAATTTATTATATGAATAATGATTGCTTATTTGTTCTCTTGGAATTTCTAACGATAAAAGGGGTTTCGTGCAGTAAAAGTGAAAGCATAAGTTTTTCTGATATAGTTTACAGTCATATTTATGTTTCTCTTGTTATTACTATTGAGATTTTTGAACTAAATCAATTCTTTAAAGTTTTACATCAAGTGTCAAATAATGATTATCTTCAAAAAGATGGCCATTCCATGATTTCATATTAATTTTATTAAATTGACACAACTTCAAGAAAATCAGCATAAAGCAAAACATAGTATATTATTTATTCTCAGTTTTAATATTTATGATGATTTAAAGACGATATGTACATTTAAAATTATAATCATGCAATATTAGGAAAAAAAATATTTTAAAAATAATTTCATTTCAGAATAGTTTTTATGTGTATGTGCAGATGTTGATTTCTATTCCATTACTACAAACATAAAGTTCTTAAATGTAGCAAAATTGTAATTAATCGGTGCTAAAAAATTCTAAAATTTTCAAGTTTTTAGCTTGTATACAGTTTCAAGAGCTCACTTGTTTGAAATCAAGTTTTAATTACTTAATTTCCCCCCTTTTTACAAACTATAAACAATGATTTTGTGTGATGTTTCTAAAATATCAGGATGTGTATATTTATGCCTGTTCTTTTACACATTTTCATTGGGTTAATGTTTAAGAACGTTTTGATAGAGAAAACTATTTGTAAAAGCGACAAGCAAGGTAAAATAATTTCGTATTTTGCAAAATGTTTTCTCATAAGTGATCCAGGAGCAACGCTGGATGTATTTCTTCCTGATCCATTTATTTTTTGGATCATTACTAAATATTTTTCATTAGTATGCGCAAATTGATGAAATCAAGTTAACCATCTCAATTCTACTTTATCAGGTTCTCAATCTATAAGTAAATACAAGTTGTAAATTGTCCAGAAAATGTCTTTGTTGACTTAGGGCTCATTGATTTTGAATCAAATCTTGAACAAAACGCCAAACAAATTTTAAAATGATGCATCAATAAATAGTTAAAACATCAATGAGCTTTTTTGTAGGTATAATTGTGATAACCTTTTGCTTTTACAGTAGAAGGGTTTATGTTTTTTTCAGAAACTAAAGGGAATTTTTCTATTACAGACATCAACATGAACACTTTTGCTGTTGCCGTCGTTCTCTTGACCGTTGCTTTGGCAACCGAAGCATCCCACATCGATCCAGCCAAGGTAGACTTGGCGAGCAGACACAACGACATTGCTGCTAGAGTCAACTTGGGGACGGCCATCAGCCTGGTGGTGCCCATCGCCCTTGGTGTTGCCCTGGTAGCCCTCTTGGCACCCATTTTCCAAGGTCTCTTCGCTTCACCCGTGCCTTTCGTCTCCACTCTCGGTTATGCCAGGAACGGCAAATCTCTCTTTTCTGGTATCAACCAAGAAAGCATCTTGCAAGTCTTGGACACCGTCACCAAGGCCATTGATGCTTTTGCAGAAGCAGATGCTGATAAGGCTAAACCAAAAGCTCATTAGTTTGAGATAACTGATTATTGCTGCTGTAAATATGACATTGCACATTGAACTTCACTATTTCTTCGCATGGACTTCTAGGATATAACAAAAGATTTAAGAACATCTTCCTTTAAAGAAATTTTCACCGAACTTCGTATTCTTGCAAATATTATCTCCAAGTCGTTAAGACATTTTTACAAAAGTTACCTTATCTGACATTATAAATCTATATTTTTGTGCGATCTGAAATAATTAACCTCGAACGGATCACAGGACTCTTTGCGACTAATATTTCATAGAAACCTTTAAAGTAGAATATATCTTTGCGCCTGTAATTAGCGTGAGTATAAACTACATTGAATTTTGCTTGATACATAATCTTTCAAAATGTGTTCTACAAAATCCGCAAATGAAGTTCGCTTGCGGCTCTAAGATCATGAATAAGCCACAATGCAAGATATAATCAGCTTTTTAATCAATAAGTAAAATTTCGTGTTATATCCCAGATTTCATGCTACTTGCATTTTAATCGCAACATGTGATAAGATTTTTGAACGAAATATTGGAAATTTGTTTGCATTTTGCAATCAAAGTTCTATAAAAAAAGTCTAAAATTAGGTATAACAACCCTCTTATGAGCTTTATGCATTTGTATTTTTCATTTTATCAAGTTTTAATATTATTTATCTAATTGTTCAACGGATTCAAAAAGTAGCGATTTAAAAAAGCTTTAGCCTACCCAAACATAACTTTCATACAAACATAATGCTACTTTATAGATACAATTTCTTGTCATAAATCACTTTGGAATAACATAAATTTTTTTCTTAGATTGCATAAAAATAATTTTCATGCCTAAGCTGGCATTAGGCTGTTTTGGAGACTCATACATATCTTCTGCAACAGCTATCTCGCCAATTTTTCAAGATTCAGAGTGTAAAATGCATCATTGTAGTAAACTTTTACTTTTAAACTGGAATTATTTCAAGGTTGATGCACCTGCAAATTTTGTGTCATCTAATGTCATCTTCACAAAAAATCTTTACTCATATATCTTATTTATAATTCTGCACATTAATGCTTTCACACATTTGTATTGTCATTTTTTTATTTATCATGATCTTAAGTTATTTATGAATAAATAATATTTAAATACTGTTTCAAGACATTTTTCATTTTTCCCTTTATGAATTTGAAATGGTGACTAAAATAATTATTCAAATAATAGGGAAGTTTTCGATTTTTCAATTTTATTTTTATATGATAGAGTAACATGTATGAACATCATAGGTGAAAAAATTTTTGCGATACGATAAGAAGTTTTTTTTTAATTAATTTTAAAGTTCAAGCACTTGTGACGTCAAATGGCATAGGAAGTGACGTCATGCGCTCTTCCGATAGGGGAGAAGCCGAAGGTCACGCATTCGACTTCGAAGACGAAACGTAAAAGGCTTATCTCCTCGCATTTAACTCCTCGCTTTTCTGGAACATTAAACCACTCATCCTCTCGGAAATATTCGAATATCATCATTGATGTTACACGAGGAAGATTATTTAGATTGTGCTTTAACGAATCCGGTCTCCATAGTGTGTTCAAAAGGATTATTAAATTTCTAAAAAATAAAAATATCAGCGAGCTCAAAATGTCCCTAGCGAAAACAAGGGATCTTCGGCGGAAGGCTGCCCATTCGCGCCCTGTGACGTAGGCTCGTGACGTTTCAGAAAAACGCACTTTTGCGCGTGGATTTTTAAAAAATTCATTAAAAATCAACCACGGTGTTTTAAAATTCGGTGATGTTGAATTTTTTAGTTTTGAGGGTTAATTAACAATATCCAATAGCCAAAATATGAACATTTAATAGGTTGCAACTTCCCTATTATTAAAAGAGTGTTGAAGAATAAAACAAATGAAAAAACATAAAAAAAAATATCGTTTAGTGCATAGAGCACATAAAATTTGCTATTCAATACAATGCAATTCTTAGGACTTATTTAAAAGTAAACATACAACATATTCAAAAATGTTATTTAGTTGATTTACTCGGCGAATTAAGTATAATATTTCAATAAGAAAAATTTAGTATTACTTTCAAGACCAATTAAATTCTGAGATCAAGTATTGGAATTTGAAAAAAAATAAGGAGTAATTTTCATATCAATGGGAAGTGACGATTACATTTTTTTTCCTTGAAAGGATCATTAATTCTTAGAAGGAGGAGCTTAATACCTTAAATTAATATGATACAGCAGATAGTCACAAAACCAATGTAATTGAAGGTGACGCTTAAATGATTATTAAATTTTTCGACTGGATAAGTTTTGTACGTGGGGCTGCATTAGAAGCATTTAGAAGGAGTACCAGTATTTGCGTTCTGTAAACTAATTCGTCCAATAAACTCTCAGAATGCTTTAAAGTGAACAAAAAAATGTGAAATAATGGGATCGTTTCCAAAATTTTAAAAGTATTTTTATCTGAAAGAGCATGTTTAAAGACACAGGATCTGACCAGTTTTTAAATCATTTGTTTAAGTTTAATATTTAAAAAAAATACTTAAATCGGTTCGCTTTCATTATTTACGCTTCTGCCGGATGACATCACAAATGGTGAAATGCCATTTAATGTTGCCAAACACAGAGCTGAATATTTAATTTTCATCTTTACTCACGTGTATTGGCAACGATATTGCTGATAGCAGCGTAGAGCGCAATTTTAATTCGCTTATTAAAAAATAACTGTTGGGAAAATGAAAGTATTTTCTGGGCCCATGTTATTTTTTTTTTTGCTCATTCTATCAATTTCAATGACTAAAAGTAGTACTTTTGACTGAAGGAAACCACCCCATTGTTACCCCATACTATCAAAATTTTTCAGGCGAGCGTAAAAACATTTGTTTGGTGCATACAAAGGTTGGGACTTACGCTCTTATGACGCTGGTAAATGATTATAAGAGATTTTTTTTCGAATTGAGTTACGCTGTTATGGAATTAGATTTTACACATACAATGTACTAATACTCTGAAAACTGAATTTTGTACTTAAATTAGTCTGGCTCGGAGGTAGAGATATGTGAATGATGCAGCAGAGGTTTATTTGATTATCAGACTTTAGTAGTTAACAAAAAAAATTTGGCATGAAAAATGAAAAATATTAGTGTCTCTGTCAAATACTAGCATTATCATATTTTTAAAGACTATCAGGAAATACTGTTAAACTACTTCTGATATGAATCACATTCAACTCGTATTTTATGTATAGTCCCTTTTTTTATTGATGAAATTGTTAGAAATGTAAATCAGTGGATAAAGTTAATATAGCGCAATCTAAAGTTTTCTAGCAAATAAATCGGAGTCTTTTCAATTAATTAAAGCAGTAAATTTGTTGGTTTCTAAATGTAGTTTCAATATGCCTGATCTATCGGAATTTTTTGATAGAAACGTTAGATTTATCGGGTTTCTAATGATACCTAAGCATAAAAACAATATCATCAGTGTAGTTTTATGAAATCTGTTCAACAAGAAACTTTGAATAAAAACACTGGTTTAATCGGATCACTAATGACTGCAGAATATGAAAACAATATCATACAATGCAGTTTTAAAAGGTCTGCTCAGTGACACGTTTTGAATAAAAACAATACCTTTATAGAATCAATAATGGCTAAAATATAAAAACAATGTCATACAATGCAGTTTTAAAAGGTCTGCCCAAAAGCAAAGTTTTGGTAAAAACAATTCCTTTATAGAATCAGTAATGACTAAAATACGAAAACAATATCATACAATGTATTTTCATCAAGTCTTCTCAGTAAATTTTTTTCAATAAAAACGTTGGCTTTATCGGATCACTATTGACTGGCTAAATATAAATCAGCATCATACGATACAGTTTCACGAGACCTGATAAATCAGAATTTTTGAATAAAGCCATTGGCTTTATTTTGTCACTAGTGACTACTAAGTAAGGATACAACATCAAAATGAAAAGATTGCGTATGGTAGAAAAAGGATATGTAAGTGGATTTTAAGAAATTCTCTATGATTGCGGGCTTGAACATGGCTAGAGAACAAATTGCCGCTGCGGTGCATGCACTTGTCTCAAGGGTTCAAAACGTCAATTTTTCAAAACTCGGTAATAGAGCTATGTAAAAAATAATGCAAACTAGTAATCTTTACTGATAATAAAGCTCAAAGTCTCTCTGTCTGGATATCTTTAGGAGGTCTGTAGGATGTCTGGATCTCTGTGACGCGCATAGCGTCTAGAACGCTCTGCCGTTTTTAAAGAATTTTGGCAAAGTTAGTTTGTAGCATGGGATTGTGCACATCGAAGCGATTTTTCAAAAATTTGATTTTGTTCTTCTTTTATATCAATTTTAAGGAGTAAATTTAAGTTCCGGAGCAAAATTATCATAAGATGGACGAGTAAATTACGAAATTATCATGACGTGGAATGGGAGAGCGAATGAACCTAGTCAATTGGCGAGAAATTCGTAATCCATTATTTGTAAATATACAGGCGAACCGGATGACCTTTTAATTTTCTACTACGGGCAACGCCGTGCGGGTACCACTAGTAATAATATAAAAAAATTAATTTATTTCAGGATTTTTTTTCTTTTTCTTCTTTTGAAAGCAAGAATCGGTAACTATCAGGCAAAACGAGTATTTTAACAAATATGTGATATTTAAAACAGTTATACCATGATACATGACCAACCATCAGAGTGCAGTTAAAAATGCGCAATTATAACGTGTTAAACGAAAGAAACTCTTAAAAATGCTACAGTTAAAAAAAAAATTAAAGCTTACAAAAAGAAAATGGAAAACATATTCCAGATAAATTCATTTAAATATCTTTGGTATGGGAGATTTTAAGTTTGATCTAGTTTGAAGAATAATCATTCATAATTCCAGTATATATGCTTTTAAATGATAAAAAATAATTTATACATAAGAAAAAAAAAATACAAAGAATCCAATCCAAAATAAATTACGCAAAATTTAAAAAGAAATGAAAATGAAACTCTTTTTACATTCTAAAAAGAGCAGAAGGTAAAATTCATTGCCACAGATTTATCCACCGATTACGAAGCGGATGAAAAGCCACAGCAAAGTCAAATAAAAAAACAATGTTCATTGCTAAATTATAAAAACACAACAACCCTGAATATGTTATTTTCCCGATTAAAAAATAATAATGTATTGCTCACAGAAAAAACGTATTTTAGTAACCACAAACAGCATTCATACACATAAAATGACTCCATGCTAGGAGAATTAAAACTTCTGGATACTCTGAATTAGTTAATTCTGTTTTTATTCGCTCAATTTCTAAAAAAGATCCGACTTGCAGTAAGAGACACCGAAAACTCTAACGATACCCAGTAACAGACAGGATGAGTAATAGACAAAATTCTCTTTTTTTCTTCAAAATGTGCGAAAGATCTTTATTTTCAAAAGTAAAACCTTATTCGGAACTCCAGCGCTCGAATACGCTACCTTGCGGTGATTTACAAAACTGCAAATGAAACTAAAACATTGCCACGTTGCGTTCCATGTGTGTCTGTTGACGTAAACACAGGCAGTTTGTTCTGAGTATTTATTAACGCAATCGTTGTGTCTTAGTTTGCTTTCAGCTACAGAAATTAATTCGTCCCTTAGTAGCATTCTCGAGCTCCTCAAAATAATGTTAGTTTTCATTATTTCCTTAATAATTGGTGAAACCGAAAATTTTGGATTAACAAACTTGGATAACGTTATACAAGGTAAAATTTTTTTATTGTTTTGTATGAATTTGTAAGAATATGGGTTTTTTTTTTACCTTAAATTAATTAAACTTACCATATTTTACAGCAGCATTTAGTTGGAATTTACAGTATGCAAAATATTTTCTTGAATATATTATCGTAGAACAAAATGAATAACCGAGAAAGAATTTACTTTATTCCTTTTATTCTCAGCTGAAAGGTTTCGCCAAATTTGTTTAGGGTTATAGTTTTAGTATAGTGCGAGCAAAGTAGTCTTGGCGAGATTTCGCGTTTTTAGTTAAACCATTTTTAATTTTTATCATGAGTGGAATAAAATGGTAGTAAGATTACAGAATTCGATTAGTGAAAAGAAATAATGGTCACTCAACTGAAAAGAAAACTAGATTTTTGTTGATGATTTGCATAACATGACACAATTAAATCGTAACTCAGAAATTAGAAAAATCGAAACAGAAAATTTTTAAATTAACCGATTCGGGAATTCGAGAGAAATAACTCAGCTACAAATGGAAAACAATAAGCGCTAGCCAAGCAAGGCAAAAAAGTATCATCTTCTTTTGATAACAATTTGTAATCTCATATTGAATTTTCTAGCATTAATTGCTATTCTTGTCAGGCCACAATTATTATTTAGTTTTATCAAGAATTGATAAATATCGAATTCAACATCGTGGAAATAGCTGCTTAGAACTACGAACTACGTAGTTTTCATTAATCTTTGACGTTTAGTAATGCTTCTTGAATTCTCATTTCTTTCTACGTGGGCCAGAATATCCACAAGACTTTGAAAATTAATTTAAAAAGAATAAAGCGAAAAAATCATACGTACGAACAAAAATCACAACACTTTTAGCATTTTCTTCGTTTCCATGTGCGTTTGTTTTAGTTTTTAAGTCCGCCATTAGACAGTGACTTCAGTGCCCCCTATAGTTTGTTGGAGTTACGAATTAAAGTGAAATGAACATGAAACAGCAGCAGACCTCGTGGTGGCTGTTCATAACCTTCCATCTCTGCCTTGTAAACACCAGTTGGCTCTAAAAATTCATTCTGATAACACTAGATGTCTAAACCGCATTCATGGGCCTCAGCAACATCAGTTTTATCTACCCAAAATTCATAGTGTTCAAATTCAAACTTGTGTCTGTTACTGGACCCTTGTCAGTTACTGGTGGTCGTTGCCATATTTCATACTTTCGTGCAAAAACGTCAAAATATCCATTTTGACGTTTCCCAAGTTAATTACAACGAGTTTTCTCGTGACGTCTGTATGTACGTATGTATGTACTTATGTATGTGCGCATGTACGTATATGCGTATGTATGTCGCATAACTCAGGAACGGTACGTCTTAGGAAGTTGAAATTTGGTACGTAGACTCCTAGTTGAGCACCTCCTCTTTTGGTTGCATCCGGGTGCTTCTAAAGGGGTCTTTTGTCCCTTTTTTGGGGGAAATCATTGTTAATTTCGATGCAAACTCAAGTGATGTTATAATTTGGCGGACACTTGGCAATATATCACCGGTGTTTTGGTCGCCAAGTTTTGTCGCCAACTTGGCGACAAATTTGGCGATTTTGTTTTTAATTTTTAATCTGGTTTCAATTTGGCCATTGTTGGTGATATTTAGAGAGTTAACTATTGAATTACATTAAAAATGCCAGAAAGGGGGAAATGACATTAAATTAGAGTAAAAGGAAGTCATGTGATGCACACATCAGCTCGTTTTAAAATTAGATTCTAATTTCTTTTTATTCTGAGACTTTTATTATTTTTTAACGGTTTTTTGAAAATTTGTTTTCCATCTTGCTGTGAAAGCGCAATTTTCTTGCATTCAGCATTTAAAATCTTGGTGTAACACTATGAAAATGATGAGTTAAATTTTAGCGTTTGAAATTTTTCCTTTTAATAACTTTTCTTTACTGTTTTATGCTTCTTCGATGCTGAAAACGGATTAAAAATAGATAAAAATAATGGGCTTGTCTTCCTGAGTGCTCAATGTTGACTATATATGAATATTTTGAGCTACACCATAATTCTTATATGAGCAAACTAAAACAACCTTTTTCAGCAAATTTTTAAATTTTTCTAATTCAACCAAATTTACAGCTAACTTAAAAAAGCAAGTTCAGTTGTTTAAAACAGGACTCATATGTTCATGTTTTTTAAACTAAAGTACCGAAAAACATTATTCCAGTTGAAATACAGAACTGAAATTCCCTATCGAAGTATTGAGAAAATTGATCTTCATCGTATGTTTGTTTCCAAAAAAAGTTATAATGGGGGGAGGGCAAAGAGGATGGGAGTGTTCAGGAAACAACACAGATAGCCCAACGCACAGATATTTTCCTCATCTTAAAACTTTCTTTAAATTCATTGAATTTTCAATTGCAAGTTATTTATTTCTTTTGATTTAACTAAGAATATTTTAACGTGACATTTCTTCGCTTTCACACCCACAGTGCTGTTTAATAGTTAGCTAATAAACAAAAAGCTAAGGAATAAAGCGTTAAAATAATCGTAAAGTCTTTTTTTTTTTCAGAGCGTTTTTATTGCATCAGACTTATTGATTATTAAGTCGAAACAAAACCTCGATTTCTTATTGTATATTCCTAGGGTAATAAATCAAAAAAGCGTTCCAGAAAACTCAGCCTCGCTTTCAAACCTTGAAAAGTTAAACAGTGCGTAAATAGAATCCGATTCGGAAAAGTGACCATTTTTTCTCCTCTCCACCTAACAACAAAGATTCCTTTTCTCAAGAAAAATCACTCTCGGTATCACACTAGAAACAACTTATCTCTTCTCCTCGGCTGGGTAAAACTGTCATCGGGGCAACTGTGCTAAAACATCGTAACAAATTTACCGCATACGCAAAGAAAGTATCAACCGTAACACTCTGATCATAATCTTTGTCAAAGGTGAGCAATTCTGTCGGTTATGTTCATTTACAACAGAAAACAATGTTTTTTTTTCGTTCTTTTCCACATCTGCACTCATCCTTTTACTCCGTCGGTCATTTGGGTCGCTTGAGAATATGTAACTTTTCATTTCTTTGTTTAGAAAAAGGATCTTATGTGTTTTGTATGAAAATCGAAATAATTAGATCGTTCAGTGTCTCTTAAGGGAGGGCCGCAGAGGTGCTTCATGCTTTCGTTGCTTTTCGGAGATAGTGACCGAAGAAAAGAAAATTTAGAGCAGATTGAGAGAACAAAAGAACTTCAAGGTCCGCAACAAATGGAGGTAACCATATATAAGGCAGTTCATTTCGTGGGTACCATATCACATGAAACATATTTCATCCTAAGTTAGTGGAAAGAAGATTTCACTTCAGCAAAGAGCTCATTGCATCAGTCAATACGGAAGCGCAATTTTCGGATACTTCACTTAAAAAAATTAGGTAAGAAATTTCTGTAACATTTAAGTATTTGATCCAAGCCATTACTGTTATAATAAGATCATTAATAATTCAAAGACCTAAAATCAAAAAGAAAACTTTGAAAGATTTAAAAAAATTTTGGATGCCATCCCTCCCCCCACCTTCAATGTTTTTAAAATTATTTTTGTACTCTATTTTAAGATTAAACTCTTCTAAAGTAATGCAAGGTAAATGTTATGTTTAATATGTTGAGGAATTCAATAAAAACACTTCATTTTAAAACAAAACTATTTAATTTTTTAATACGTTACGGCAAAAATAAAAAATTTGGAGGATTTTATCAAACTTTACACAATTTTTGTTTTGATTATTTTATTATTTGTATGCATTATTTTAAGACAAAATCTTTCTAAAACTATACAAAATTAGTTTTATGCTTAGTATGATAGCAAACATTTCTTGTTAATTATGTAACGCAGTGGTTCCCAACCTTTTTCACCAACTAAACAACCTGCCACCCCCTATGTGTCCCCCATATATGTATATATAAAAGTGTATGTGTGTCTGCAGTGGTGTACCTACGGGTTGGCAGGAGTGGCTCTCGCCAGGGGTGGATCTTCAAGTGGGGTGGCAATTTTCCAACATTACTTCAAAAAAAAAATTATATGTGTAATTTTTAAGTAAAATACTTTTATGATTTTTTTTCATAGAAAAATATTTAGGACAGAGCTAGAAGAGAAAAAGAAACAATCGTTCATGCTCTAATTGAAAGTGCAAGTAAACTACCACAGATTTTTAGCAAAGATCGTTTAAAACTGGGTGAGTGAGATATTAAAAAGTTTTTGAGGGAGCGGTTGCATTTTTGTAAAAAGGCCGTAGCGAGATCAAAAAATTGGAAGAAGGGTGTTTGGTAGGCGCTCATTTTTTTTACAACGTATGTATAGCGAGAAAGAGAGAGAGAGAGAGAGAGACAGACAGAGTCCAGATTTTTGCTTGGAGGGAAGAGGATTTCCTTACAAGCATATGAGCAATCAAATTAAGATAATTGCATTATATAAGCGGAGTAAGAGAATTAACAATATAAATCCACAGTCGTTAAGTCTAACGTTCTCTTCCGGAAAATGTTCGAAATTGTAGTTCTAAAATTGCGGTTTACATGATCTCTGGTGATGTTCGAGAGGGGAGGTTCAAGGACTTTTATGAACGGTTCAAGTTCGGAGACTCTGACTCTGAAATTTCTCGAAATTGAAGTCAAAAAATGAAGTTTTAGACGATTTTAGCAATGGGGAGGGATGAGAAGAATCAGAGATGCTTTTTAAGTTTCCGAAGAAAAGAGGTTCAGGCGACTTTTCCCCGGAAATTTTTTGAATTTGAGGTTATATTAACGCAATTATAGACTATCTTTGTAAACGTTAGGATAAAGGTTTGGATTAGCAGCCTCCCCCTCGGAATTTTTTTGGAATTGAAGTTCCAAAAACTAAATTTTAGACCAATTTTAATGATGCGGGGTAAGAGAGAAATGTCGATACTCTCAAGAAAATTTTTCGAAATTAAAGTCAAAAAAAAAAAAAAAAAGAAAGAAAGAAAAAGAAATAGATTAGTAGGTTATATTTGATGAGGGAAATGCTTGGAGACCCTTACCCAGAATGTTTTTGAAATTTAAGCCCTAAAAACGAAATTTTATAAGATCTTTAATTATGTGAAGGGGGCAGTATGCACTCCCCTGGAATTTTTTTCTAAATTAAAATCCTAAAAACCCATTTTTACGCTGTTTTTGATAAAGATAGGTGACAAGGTGGGGTTCGAGATTCTTCCCCAGAATATTTCCAGAATTAAGTCCTAAAAACGGAACTACAGGATATCTTTCAGGACAAGGGTTGGGATTTAGAGTAGGGTTTCCAGTCCCGCGCCGAATTCAGTTCCGCGGGATTTCGGGATTGTAAGGAGTCAATCCCGTAGTATCCCGGGATACCGCAGGAGTGAAATTATTCTTCTAAAAATTAAATTTTTATGTCAAATTGAAAAAGTTGTGCTTTTTAGGAAGGACTGCTTTTATTACTTGAATCATTGGTCTTGTCTTGAATTCCGTGCAGCAATTGTTAACCCTACAAACTTAGATCTTAATTAGCAATTATCGTTTCGTAAGAAAAAGTGTGCCGTTCGTAAGGAAAGGGAAGGATTTTTGCTCTAAAATATAATGCCCAAAATGAAAACAAGTGATGTGACTTAGCTGCAGTTGATTTTACGGAAAATAAATAGTTGTGGTCATTTAGAAAAAGATCCGCATTAACTTCATCACCTTCTGAAATACATTTTTCTTTTTTGTGCTGGGTTTTTGCTCAAGAACTGCAAATTTCAGATAAAATCGTTGTCTGTTGGATATGTGTTTTGCTTTATCCAATTTAATTTGCATTACCCCTGTTGCTGTTCCCTGACGTTCCCTTCATTGTATCAGCAGGCCCGGCTCCTGGGGTAGGCAACCTAGGAGCCCGCCTAGGGCGGCAGATTTTAGGGGCGGCAAATATCGAAACTGAAATATTTTTTTTTTTGAGTAGGGATTTCTGTTTCAGCACCAAAAGATCCACTGCTTCAATGCTAAAAAAAGTGTGTAGTGTACCAGTGCTTGTATATGCAAAACGCAGTTCGGAATTTAACTAGAAATTCAATTTAATTTTTGATGCGGCAAATTGAATGATTTAAAAGTCTTTCGAAAATATTAATATCTGTTTTAGAGCCATAAGTTGCACTACTTTAATCTAAAGTGTGTATCAGTGCATGGATATGCAAAACCCAGTTTGATATTTAACTAAAAACTCACTTTGATTTTTAGCACTTTACTATTAATTTTATTTTATTGATTTATTACTATTTCATATTATTATTATTATTATTCAATGGGGGGGGGTAGGGGCAGCACTCGTCAATATCGCCTAGGGTGGCAGAACTACTATAGCCGGCCCTGGTATGAGTGAATTGCAACAAGCGACAAATACTGCTTGATTTCACCATTTCACCAAGTGGCAGTCTCAGTAAAAGTGTTTGGATAACTTCGTTAATTTTACCTCTGATTTTAAAGAGGAATTCAAAAACATTAGCAGCTTAACTTATTGCACTGCCATGGTGTCATGCGAGTCATCCTGTGTTTTATGCAAGTTTTTGTCGCCCCTTTTAAAGTCGTGCCGAATACATAAATAATGTCAGATTTTTCATTGCTACGACCTGTAAAAACATTCATGTTTTGAGAGAGTATGCGTTAACTTTCGTGCTCTCAAAACATTACTGTTTGATGAAAAAAAGAATTAAATAATTTCAAAAGTTAAAAATTAAGTATCCACATAACACTTAAGAGTTCCTTAAGGTAAAGAATTCACAGTGTCAAAAATATTAAACATTGGATCGTTATATACCTCTGTAAAGCTGTTAGCTTGAAAAGGAAAATGAATAGTTTCTGGTAACGCTTGTTCTTAAACAGCCCACAAAGTGCGTTTTCAAAATTTTAATCGTTATGCGCATAATTTTCGCCATTCTTAAAAAAAAGTACATGAAAAAATATCTAAAAGAAAGGAATTTATAAATAAATAAAGAAGAAAATATACTAAGAATGACTTTTTGCATCCCTCCAAAAGTGAACGGTTTTCAAGAAGACTAAAAATTAATTGCACCGGATGTATTAAAAGGTATAATTTCTTTTAGTTAATTTTTTCTTTCTTGATACGCCAGACATGTAATTCTCGAAAAATTTATGTTGCTATCAGCTTGTATTACAAGCATTAAAACTCTTTAAGTCATTTTAAAGATTTACGAGACTTGTAACAAAGTAGAATGAAAAGGAATTTTACTTTCAAATAAATTAAAACTACTATGGATTTAACTAGTTTTTTAAAAATTATTCGTTTATGCATATACTTTAATACCATACAGCGTTTATTAAGAATATTGTCCAATTTTTGGTTTTAGAAGAAAAAAAAAGCGCTAGCCAAACTTAAAATGTTGAAAGAAAAGTGCGCGAGTCTTACGTTTAAGTATTGCTACACCACGCTTTAAGTCAGTTCAGTCATGACCTGCCATTTTCGTTAATTGATACTGTCTATCTATAGGGGTCTTCCACAAGTGATGTCACGCTTTGTTTGGGGAGGGAGTTCGTAAAAGTTGACAGTGTGTGACAAGGGGAAGGGATTGGGTTACGAGAAGTGTGCTGTCACACACTTTTTTAAAAATAAAATCAAGTTTGAAAAATAGCATCACATGTGCGGGGAAGCGTGTAAAGTGAAGAGTGACACTTTGAGGCAAAAAGGGAAAGAAGTCAAAATGTTGAGGCGTGACATTCTTTAGGGGGGGGGGGCATCCCCTTAGAACTTACAGGCTAAATCTTCTGAAAACTTTTCATTTGCGATATGTTTAACTTCCCGTTAAAAGTATTTGAAAACTTGATTTTTCTAACAAGCAGTTATAAAAAATTCTGCTTTATCCACAATATCTCCATTAGGTAAAAAGTTCCTGCTCCCCAAACAGAATCGTCTTAGAAGTAGAGGCTATGCGTGAAAAGCTGTTTGAAGTTTCATTCTAATATATAGAGTTTATAAAGAGCTTTATATTCACAGAAACATATTTTTAATTTGATCATTATAAATATAAAAATACGCGTAATTGTAAATTAAAAATATATTTTAAATTTATCATTATGAGAAGCATTTTACAAATTGGATAAAATTTCTAATTTAAGGAATTTTTGAACTAATTCTAAAAGTAAGTGCTTTTTTTCAGCCATGTATGCAAGGGGATTTCTACTTTTTGTCCTGGCAGCAACACTGTCTCTTTCTACAGCCTTCCAGAAGATGAACACTACTGTGAGGCCGGCTGCAAGTGACAAAATAACAGCAAAATCAGCTCGAAGTGAGTTTCCTCATCATGGATACGACCACCATTTCCCACACCATTATGGAGGAGGTCATTTCGGTCACTACAAAGAGTTCGAACATTATCTGCTGCCAATGGTGGTTGTTTTAGGACTTGGTGTGCTCTTTATGCCAATCCTCAGCGTCCTCATGACAACCCTGGTCGGTAATGTGCCTGTGACGACTTTGGTGTCTGGTAGGAGGAAGAGGGATTTATCTGATAGCCTCGTAGGGGAGAAGTCCATTCTGGAGCTTTGGAGGAAAGTGGGGAAAGCAATAGAGGTTTTTAGCAAGGAAGATTAGTGTTTGGACCAAATGTCTAAAATATGAAATTTGTGATGAAAAGCGGGATGATTTTGGGCATTTTATTCTAATAAATTGCTCTTAATAAATGCACCAGAATCAATTTCAAACTTAATTAAAGTCACATCAGATGGTGGAGCGTATATTTAAATTTCATTGTTCAAATTATGGTTTGGTGCTTAAGTTCACAAGAAAAATAATTATTCTGGTTTTGTCTCGAGTAATAGGAACTTACAATTATTTGAAATTTTTGAAAACAATCAAGTAAAGAGAGACACAAAACATGTGATGAGTCATTGTTTTGTAACCCGTGATGTGTAAAACAATTTTTTTTCAAATTAAAAAAAAAAATGTATATTTTTGAAAAAAAAAATGAACCTCTTATTGCAAAAGAAAGGGGTTCTTAGTCACAACCGAAAGTCGAGGATTAAATGTTGAGAAGATATGGTTTGATTGTAACCAATATTTTCTTTCAAACAATTTTTTTTTGACATTTCCTTGCATTATACATGTATTTTAGAACTTAACTGATGTGAATGTGTTTAAACTTTATTATTTACCGTTTGCCACAAGAATATTAATGCTTGATTCCTGTTGGAGAAATGTTTTCAACTATTTAGAAATAAACATATTCGTGAGCAATTTTCAATGGAAATTATGGTTATGCTAAAATGTGAAGCATTTTCTGGTAATTCTTTCTGCTTGACTTGTACTTCAGGTCTAATATTTGCTACACATTGCGTTTCACAGATGCGATTCAGTTCCTGGTAACATATAGTAAGCCCGGTATAAAACTACGACAGGTACTTTACATTTATTTATTTATCTTTAGTTAGTTAGGATCAGCATTCCAAACTAGTACTTATTTTATATTTTGTATCTCTATCTATACCTGCATGTTATTACACAAAAAATTAAGATTTATACTGCAATATCTTAGGCATCGACTTAATGATTCAAAATTTTTATTTTAATGTTTCGTTAGAAATTTAAAGATAGTTTGCTTATAGCAAATTACCTTTTATACTGAATCTATATAAACAATGGTCTCAAAGAACTTTTATGTATAATTTTTATCAGCATTATTTTATAAAATGTATCTCTGTCTGAAAGTCTTCATGTAAAAATGTACGATGTGATTAGGTTTTCTGATGCAGACCTCAATTTGAATTGCATACTATTTATGCGTATTCAAAACTCATTACCTAAAAAATTATCTTAGGAATTTGAAATTATTTTCAACTTGTTTTGTCGTTTCTTGAGTTAGTTTTTATTAAATTAATTGAAAAGCACTTTAAAAACAAGCAACACTATGTAATAATATTAGTTTCACATGACAAATACAGGAATACAAAATCATTTTGTGGATTAATGAGCTAATCGCACTATTTTTCATTTAAGAAAATTTTTTAGAACAGATTTTTCCAGGACGGTAAATCCATTGTAGAATGTTCTTAGAAATCGTAAAATTCTACGCTCGAAAAACGTTGGTTCATATGGGGCTAAAAAAGAAGTTAGCTTGCGTTTTTGATGTTATATATTAAAATGCAAATTGTCTTCACTATCGATTACTTTCATACATTAAAATTCTTCAGAATGCATTGTACAACAATACTTTGCATTTGTATCACCTACATTTTTTTGCAACAAACTATTTGCCCCTAAAAGTTTAATGTGTTATGCATGACAATTTCCCACTTAATACTGTGCAAAATCAATTAGTTTCTGATTTAAAACGTCGTCCTCATAGATTTAGAACAAGTATTTTTTTAAAATTTCCTTTTAAAATTATCAGTTCAGCATTTCAACTTATGTGAGAGTTTTCAAGCTCAAGAAAATAATTTCAGACACCTTGTCTTAAAAAAAAAATTCTAACTTTTTTAACAATTAAACTTTACTAATAAAGCTCAAAGCCTCTCTGTCTGGATGTCTGGATCTCTGTGACGCGCACAGCACCTAAACCGTTCGGCCGATTTTCATGAAATTTGGTACAAAATTAGTTTGTAGCATGGGGGTGTGCACCACGAAGCGATTTTTTGAAAATTCGATTTTGTTCCTTTTATATTCTAAGTTTAAGAACATTTCACCGAGCAAATTATCTCAACGTGGAAGAGTTAATTACGAAATTATCATAACGAGGAACCGTAACATGTGCGAGCAAATGAATATAGCAAATTGGCGAGAAAATCATCATCCATTATTTTTAAATATACAGGAGAATCAAATGACCTTTTAGATTTCTACTACGGGCAAAGCCGGGCGGTCACCACTAGTAAGGAATAAAATGTTTAAATTAAACTATTTGAATATGGATATTTTTTCATCGATGGAAATCTTAAAAGCAGCCTGCTTAATAATGTACAGTTACATTGATGTTAATTCTGTCAAATGTAATATTTGTTTGATAATTTTTCTCTTTTCGAAATATTTATTAACAACTCTAAAGTAAATAAGAGTGTTATTAGTGTGACTAATTTTTAGAATATTCTTGAATCTTCTCTTTCATGAGCATATTTTCGGGAACATTCTTAGAATATTATTACAAAGAATTTTACACCTTTGACAATTTCGCAGTTTTAATCCTTACAACGACTCTGAATTGACTTATAAATCAATTCCTCTTTTAGAAAATGTCTGAAACTATTGGATTTTACTTCCTTGAGTAACTAAATCGATGAAATTAGTTACTGAATTAGTTGTGAAAAACTAGCGTAAATAATTTATGATAAGCAACTAAGAATAAAGTTACATGAAATTAAAATATAGTTTTGATAATTGCTAAATAAATATTTGCAAAAATAATAAAATATGATTAGCTTATCAACAAGGAGATAATCACTGCAGCATTTTTTCAATTAAAAAAAATATGCTTTAACGTGTAAAAAAAAATGCTAGAATCTACTTTTAAAAATTAAATTATTTTTAAAAATTACCTTTTCTTCTGAAAATTATTCGAGTAAATATGAGAAATGAAAGCAAGTTGCATTTAACGCTCGTGAATAAAAAAGTAAGACATTTATGATCTCGAGCAAGAGCCATACATCTTTGTTGTTAATCTTATATGAAAACCTTATGAAGGTGAATATTCTTATTGTCAAATACGATCTTCACCTAAATTAGATGTAGTATACAAATCATAGCTCAAGAGCCTTGAGTGAAACTGCAGTAATCCTTTTGTTTCCTTTAAGTGTAGGAATTCTTCTGGAATTCCAGAATAGTCGAGAAAGCATGTAAAAAGAATAAATATGGGACAAGCATCGTTCGCACGCGTTTGTGCATTTTGTGCATCCGTGAAAGGAATTTGTAAATGAGAAATTTTTACAAACATCACGTACTTTTTTTTTATCTTGATGATGTGTTTATTGCATCAAAGAGGTTTTTCTAAGAAGATACTTAGAGAACGTTGCTTGCCCTAAACGTTCTCTAAGTGTCTCGCACTTATTTGTATCTTTATTTTTTTTTACTCATTAGTTTTAAAGAACGTAAATGTTATCTAAAGTACTTTTTTCCTTTATTTTTTCCTTGGTATTTATAGTTCTTGTGAAAAAAACTTAGTGGATATGTTGTTGCATTATGAGCATTAAATTATATCATTTCAAGTTATTACTTAAAATTAATCTTGTAACTGAATTTTCGAAACATACAAAGCGGTTTATTTGCAAGATATAGATTTTCAAGACTAACTACAGTTTAAACTAACAGAATTTTTAGCTTCATCTATAGGTAATAAAAAGAAGTGTTCCTTTTTGCAGGAACCTAACTGATTAAATATACGGTAATGCACTCATATATATATATATATATATATATATATATATATATATATATATATATATATATATATATATATATATATATATATATATATATATATATATATATATATATATATATATATATATATATATATATAGAACACTATATAGAAAAAATATAGTGTTTTAAATTATATCAACACGAGAAAAATCATATTTTAAAACAAGGGAAAATGCTTGCCATAACTCTTTCCCTCACAATAGGATATGAGCTATTTAAGCTAGAAGTACTGTTATTATAAGCTAGAAGTTCTACTTTTATTTAATTTAATTAGTTTTTGAATTGATATTTTTATTTTATTTCATGAGTAAAACCCAGACGAATTTCAACTTTACTCTCTAATTATTATTGCTTTAAATCCTTATTTTCTTCAATTCTCAATTACATTCATACAACTAGTTTCATTTTAAACTTAACAGTTATATTCTTTTGCTTCATCATTTTTCATACATTTCTTTCATGAAGATTCTTTTTTTCTTTTTGATGCAAAAAATATTTACTACCAATATAATTTGAATTTGAATTTTATTTTAAACAGCTTTTTTATTAATACGTAATGTACTGAAGAAAAATGAGTCACTACTAGTGTTTATTAATTATACACTTGTTTTTCGGCAGAATTTGATTTCGAGCACGTGAGGCTTACCTAATTTAAAATTTCCCGTAAAGGATTTGAAAGTATATTTAACGTACTTACTGTCCAACCACGGATTGTATGGAATTTTCAAACGTCCAGATAAGAAGAATCTATCTGAATGAGGGGGGAAGTAAAAATTTGATCCCGTATTCATTTGAATGATGCTCTGCTTCTGCAAAAGCATCGGTAAAAAATAAGATTCGTCCATTTCCGGCTGTAAAACTAATGTTTGTCTTTCCATGCAATCCGTGGTCAGACAGTAATTTCAAAAACAAAACAACGAAAAAACCATTTTTTGTTCAAGGTTTGAGTTTCACGTAATGATAATAAATGTTTTAGAAGTGAAATTTGCTCTTCATAAACTATAAGATACAAATAAATGGAGCTATAATTGAACTCAACGGAACTTAAAGTGACATTAAAGATGAGAATGCATTTTCTGAGATGGAAAACCGCTAATGGACGATTTTAATGTATTTGTGACAGTTGAAAATTTAGAGGTTTATATTTTAAGTAAAATTATAGTGTTCAATGTTTTAAATGGGTAGTTTTTTAATCAGAATTCACTGTCTTTACAATGTTAAACATTTTTACAATTATCAATTGTTCTGTAAGATTTGTTGTATATTTTATGTATATTATAAGGGACTTTAGAATTTCATGTATTACACGACTGTAATTACTTTACTTCCCATTTATAACCTAAGACATGATTCAGCTTACAGTCAAAAATAAAGTAAAAGGGTTTGTAATTATCAGGCCCATCTGACCTTTTTTCTTGAACAAGCATTTTTAGGAGTGCCCACCCCATCCAAGGGTAATACCCCTCCCCGAAGAACAAGGCTCCCAAAATGAGATCAAAAATCCACTAACCAAACTCCCACCACCAAATTTCAATTTCAGTAAGCTTTCGTAGGCACTACTGCATTTGCAGTAACAGTAAAATAAAAAAAATAATAATAATAAAAATAAAACGAGCAATATTAAACTTCTGTCCAAAAACGAACATTTTAAATACGTATAAATAATCTTTTAAACTTCTTTCCACTTGCTCTACTATTATGCTTTAAATGGAAATTTTTCTTATAAACTCAAATTCATTAAATTCTTCTTAAACTTAGATTTACGTTTTACTACGCAGATCTTAGTAAGTCTTCTATTGACTTTTCTGAAAAATATATAGTTATAAGAAATATATAATAATCCCAAGGACGAATTTACTAAACTTTCAACAGTCAATTTTTTAAATTTTCAAATTTCACTAAATGATATACAGGGTGGTTATAAAATAACGTGAGGTGTTTAGAGTCCTCTAGCAAGTGAAGCGTTGGACGAAACATTGCCAAATTTCATGGGAGAACTTAGCAGACCAAGGGATTTCGATTTCTACAATTAAAAATTAGTACCAAAAGTCACCACAAGTGGTAATTTCGGCGCTGCACAAGTGTATTACTTGCGAATACTGAAGAAATTAATGCCAAAATATGCAGTACACACGTCAATTTATTTCTTCGAATGTTTGTTGCTTACAAATAAGGTTCAATAAAACCAACAAGAAATTTCAATTTATAACAAGAGAAGAATAGCACAAGTCATCAAGAAGAAATTTCGGCAAAGCAGGAAGGATTTCTTTCTTGAATAATATTCAAGAAAAATGGTGCACCACCCCACGTTAGCTTTTAGGTACTGAGTCTATGGCGGCAACAATTCTTTGATAGCAGTTTTATTAGTCATCCATTTCCTACGGTACGGCCACCGTAGTCGCCCAATCTTTCACCTTGTGACGTTAGGTCATGGGGATTTCTTTACGGTGTTGTATATCTACAACATACTTCGAATATTTCAATTTAGAGAACTCGAATAATGTTAGAGGTCGGAGAAATTATTCCCCCCTCCCCCACCGGATGTGTGGAAAATATTGTGCATTGATTGCAGTACCTGGAAAATCTGGATATTGGACATATATTGAACATCATTTGTTAGTAGAAATCATATTTCATGAAAAAATTGATTCTATTAGCATTTAATTCTTCAATATTCACAGTAAAACACATTTTCAGAAATCCAAATCCCATGGTCTACTGTGTACGCCCATGAAATTTGGCATTCTTTCGTCCAATACTGCACTCGCTACAAGGTTCTGAACACCTTACGTTATTTTATAACCACCCTGTACTTTTAAAATAAGTTTATACACATTTTATTGCTGTTGACTAAATCCAAAACACCAAGGCTTTTATCATTGTTCATGCAAATACAAATATTGCATTGATTCATCTGTTATACGTTTTTATGTTACATTTTTAAATAAAAAAGATAATCTTCTTTAACCAAAACACTATTTTCTATTAAGGGTGCTTTAAAAAAAGGTTTAGCCTTAATTGCATCAATTTGAATTAGATCATGTCCGATAACTACTAAACAAAAATGACGTTTTATAAGAAAACTTATTCTGTAAAGATAAAAGGGTATTCCAAATGGATATTTTTATATGTTTAATCAGTCATATTTATCTCATTTGTTTTTGAATTGTATAAATGAACGCACTTACATAAGATTAAAAATTTAAAAGCACATTTCACTTTGCATATTGTGTTATTTACATTTTTTAAACGCTATATATATATTTCTCTTTTATATGTTTATTAAATTGTACTTAAAGCTTTATTATCTTATGTATCGGTAAAACGTATTTGCATTTGCAAAGTCATCATTGTTTTTAAATAATCTGCTATAGATTATATCTGGTGCAGGCGCCGGAAATTATTTTGTTTTGTAATTCAAATAAATATTCAAACTTATATATTTTGTTCTTTATATTTACGCTACATGTTGTTTGCATCTCGTGTCGATATAATTGTATTAGTTAAAAAGATGTATTTGTACACATGTTATAGATTTATTATTGAATGAAATTGGTAAAATAGTTAATAAAAAGTACATATTAAATGGTTTTCTTTATTTTTTCGGACGTACATGTTTTTTGAACCTCTTGCTATAAATTTTGAAGAAGAAAAGTTTTAAAGTTAAAAGTTACTTATTTATTTCGTTTACTGGTATTCAGAAATAACAATTATTTACAATGCCTCCCGAAAAGCATGTAAATACATATCATTACGATCCCAAAAGAAAAAAAAATGATTAAGTAAGGTATTATAGATTCCTGCATTCTGTGTCAATATAATTTAGTTAAATTGATGCTTTTGTGCACATGTTGGAACTGGCAAAATAGTTAATAAAATTGATGCATTAAATGGCTTTCTTCATTTTTTCGGGCGTACATGTTTTTTACTTCTTACTATAAATTTTGAAAAAGGGAAGTTTTAAAGTTAAAAGTTACTTTTTTGTTTGACTCATTGGTATTTAGATACAACAATGATTTACAACGTCTCCCGAAAAACGTATAAATGCATATCATTACGATCTTTTTTTTTCCATATAATTACGCTCCCAAAAGAAAATAATGATTAAGTAAGATATTACAGGTTGAAGTTTTTTTTTCACCTACATTGCTTGCAAATTTTTCCAAACAAGAAAACTAGGGTTTAATGTTTCAACACGTTAAAAGCAGTAATGACACTATTTTTTTTTCCAGCTATAAACAAACTACATCATTTTAAAGAACATACATGCTACATAAGGTAACTTAAACAAAATATTCCAATATTATAAATTTGTGTTTGACAATGTTACATGTGTTGTTTATGTCTCACATCGAATACTTTTGAACACTTTCTTCCCTTTTGAAAACTCCTTTTCTATCATGGCCGCATGTATTCCGCACTAAACACATTACATTAAAAGACAAAAAGAAAATTAAAATTATTGCATGATGAAGTGAATTTAATGAGAAAACCGATATCACATGTACTTTTTTACAGATTGTTAAATACCACTAACAAATTCTTACTTCTTTTTGAAAACATTAGGGCTCACGTCTTCAGAAACATCTCCTTTACCAAGGAGTGTAGGTTGAGATAATTTGCATCCAATGTCAACTATCATTACAGTTCAAATGTCATTTTCTACGTAACTAGAACAAAATTTTATGTTTTAAACTCCTAATTACAGATCTTAGTTTGAGAAGGTCCCAAGCTACTATAAACAAATATGTTTTTTTTTCGGAAGGTTTCTAATTTGTTCCAGAAACTTGACTGAATTTTACCGGGAAGGTTACTGAGTTTCTCCGAAAGATTTTAGGACGTTTAGTGACTTTTAGAGGAAAATTTTCCTTCTTTTTACCAGGTATGTTACTGGCATAAACTTCTCACATTAGCTGTCCATTTTTTGAAACTTTTCTGATTTTTTTCTCGCGGTGATTTAGTTAACATTGACTGATATTGACTGAGTCCAAACATTGCTTTTTTCCCGATTATCAACATTAAGCTCAAAAGTGGCTAATAAAACGGCTATAAACACCACTAAAATGAACATGGTACCCTATGTATGAACACAAAATCTATAAAAAAATGTTGTTTCTTTCACTCTTTAGATTAGCGGTGCCCAACCTTTTTTACCCGAAGGACGAACCTCATATTAGAATGGTTTTCCCGGGTTAAAATACAAAAAAAAAAAAAAATGTAGATAACATGGAAAAACATGGAAGAGAAAAGAAAATTACAAATCAAGAATTGCTGTCTTTGAATCTCTGTTTCAGAATCCAATATTTTCGTTTTGTAAAGTCGAACAAACAAACTGCCACACTGGTCAGCTCCACGAGCTGGATGTGGTCCGCAGGCAGTAGACTGGGTGTTACTACTTTGCATTAGTTAAATATTAGTTAACTTCACTTAAAGAAAAATTGCTTTTTAACAGCATGGCTTGTTGTTAATCGTTAAAAATTAGTAATTTCACTTGCTTAAAGAATTTTTCATAATATTGAATAAATTAATTGGAATTTCAATCACGGAAACACTTTAAATATGACTCGAACTTAGTATAGCTATTTAAAAGTCAGTGACAGTCTGCCCTGCGTAATTACATGACTTGAATCAACTGGAAGAAGGAGAATTTTTTAAAAGAAACCAAGAGTAAAGAAAAACTTGTTAGGAGATAAAAACTATTGTGTATTTCTATTTTTATTCACGCATCTTATGACCTAATAAACTTGATCTCCTCGTTCAATAGCACTTTCTAACCTGGTTATTGAGACCGGCGTTGTATTAATTTGCCGCCTTCCTTTGACGTCGAAGTACGATTTTTCTGTTTGATTTCATAACATAGAGGTCAAATATTGAATTCCTTCGGTTAATGGCTTTGCTCGCAGTTATTAAGAAAACTAACCTTGTTTTTGCTCTATGAGGAAAATGGAAAGTTTTCTTTTCGCTTTTATTAGAAAGTGTTCCAATTAACCTGATATACATTGATTGCAACTGAAAAATAAACAGTAAAGTTCATTTTTTTACTTGTTGATAAAATCTTGATTTATTTCTTTTTTGAAGCTGAAAAATTTATTTAATAACTAATTCAACATAAAATCGGCATTAAAAATGCATATATTTACTGTTGACCGTCTATGGATCGGAAGGAGGCTCAAAAAGATTTGTGCCCTGTTCGGGATTCGAAATCAATCGTGTTGCGGAATTCTTATGCTGTACTGTCTACTGCCAAAATTACAAGGAGATCTAATTCACACTGGCATCCCGATATTCTGCTCTAAATTATAAAAATTTAAAGAGTTCAGCCTTTTCCTCAAAATATATATCTCGAAGCTCTGCATTTCTTGACACGGAGTAATTGAAAACGTAATCAAATTGATGTTGTAACATTATTTTAATGAATCCTAAATTCTGACAGTTAAAATAACGCTTACGGGTCATTCTCCAGAAAACGTAACTTTTGAACGCAAATAATTTTCAGTTCTGAAACCTTTTGTTTTCTTTTTTTTTTCATTCTCACATGAAAGTGTTACCTACCAGAAGTAACTATAAACAATTGCCCAGCTAAGTTCCAATTATTTTACTCAAAAATAAAAAAATAAAAAAATGCCTTGTTCACGGAAATAAAAAAAAAGAAAAAACTTTTAATATTTAAAAATCGAGACCAATTTAATATCAAAGTAGTAATTTTATTAATTGTGCAAACAATCAGCTATTTTATTGATTAGTGGGAATATAATATTAAGCTCTTTTAATTAAAGTATGGCTTAATTAGTATTTTCAAATGTATGTTAAAAATAGTATTTAGTAAATTTGAGGATATATTGACAGTTTATAATATTGGTAGAAGGCCTATTATTGATGTATTTCCCCTCCATCATTATTTTCACCTCAGAAATAATTACATTAATAAGGTTTGTCACGGAGGTGAGGATCTTTCCATTAATATAAACTTAATAGATACATTTTTCATGGAATTTTTTTTTCGTTGCTACAATCTGCACATATTAAGCATATGAAAATATGTTTTATTCTTTTTTTTACATTAATTTACATCCCTGAAATTCAAGCTCAACCACACTTAGTTTTTAAAGCAAAATCTATCTTCTTGTTTTTAGACAAAAACCTCACAACTTCAACTATGGCTGAAAATAAACAAGGGGGCTCCCTTGTATCATGAAATTCAAGCTCAACCACACTTAGTTTTTAAAGCAAAATCTATCTTCTTGTTTTTAGACAAAAACCTCACAACTTCAACTATGGCTGAAAATAAACAAGGGGGCTCCCTTGTATCATGAAAAATAAAATTTGATGTCACTACTGCCACGTGGTAATGAGGAATGGCATTTTGTGTTTATGTAACGGAGGTGAGAAATTTTTGTGTGACATGACTCCTTATTCTTCTAAAACAAACTAAAACACAATATTAAAAAATTAAATATACTTAAACAATTAGTATTTGAGACACTTGTGAAAGGAACAATGAATAAATAAGTATATACTATTAATTAAACAAGTTATTAAGCAACATAAACAGCCACACAAGGTGTGTGACATGCCATGGAGGTGAGAATTTACATATTGTGAACCAAAAATAAACTAAAATAAAAATTATTATTGAAAAATTGTCGGCAGGTTTGAATAGATGTATTTTTGATGAAATGAAAAGTCATTGTAAAATGAATTTTTGCTTAAATTTTTTTCTGTAAACGGGCGTGTGACAGAAAAGTTACACTTTTTGAAGAATGACCCTTACCTATCTCTCATACAAAAATAGAGTAGCTAGATATGTATACCTAGGAATACAGAAAGTTTTCTGTCTGAGAAAAAAAAACTTTGCTTTTATCTTGGAAATTCAATTTCTGAAAAGCACCGAAGTGCAGTTTTTAAGCAAAAGATGAAGACAAAGAAAGTATCTTTTTAGGTGATACGCTTGATCCCCAACTAGTTGGTCAAACAAAACGCTTTCATCTTTAATTTTAGTTTTTGAAAGTTGACAGTAGCACTTTCAGTTCTTCCAGGGGGGATAGCACAACCTTAGTTTTAAAAATGGTACGGTAAGAAACCTAAATTACTCAAATGTACCGAAAACAAACCTTCTGAGAGAGACGTATGAAAATATATTTTTAGTTCCTAAAAAAAATAAAAGAAAGGAAGTTAAGATCTAAAATTTTAACCGTTTTAAATCATTAACTTTTACTAAGTTTGGTTTTAAGAAGCGAAACATTGTAATTTTAGTCTCTGAGGAATTTATTTAGTTCACCTGTGCAAGAAAAATTTAGCTTACTTTTATACACAATATTCTTTTATAAATTAAGCATTGCTCTTTGCGTTTTTAGGGTACAAAAGTGTCAAAAGTTTAGTGTCCAAATAGGGGGTCAACAGCCGTTTTCATCTTTCAAAACTAAAACTGTTTTGTTTTCACCAATCAAAGCCTAATCTTTGGTACTCCTTCCTTTTATTCGAACTTAAAATCTCATTAAAAACTGGACTACATCAAAATATTTTCAAACTTTGAATCATTTTCAATCTAAAACAATTTGGTATTATTTAGCAATGAGTAATTTTGTGTAAAGAGCTATTATTGACAACAACTCTTTGTTTTTTCGCTGAGGTGATGACAGAAAGTGTTGAACGTCATCCTTAACGAACCCAAAGGCGCCACTCGATTGAAAAGGAAAACTGTTTCCTTACTTTTTGCGATAGCATCTGTGCCGGACCACACTTTCGGTTATGCAACCGCATCAGAAATCCGCGATCGCCGATCCTGGCCTTGATAACTTGCACCAGATCACAAAATGGGTTAATGTCATGGTGGCGCATCAACCCCTCTTCATTTCTTCTGGAAATAGAAGGGGATCAAGAATCCCCCGCGGGATGTTTCTTCCGAAATGGAATTTTCCTCCAGTTCCGCATTATAAAAGCAGCGGTCATTCTTTCTCTAGGTCAGCGTGTCAGGCAGGTTGAGATTCGAGAGTGGCATATTCGATGGTTCGGAGATTGAGGTAAGATGTTCTTTTCACTTTTCTTTTTACGGAGGCGTTTTTATGGCCTATGCATTTGATCGGTTCGGAGAGAAAGGATTACTTTCTCTGATCGTCAGTGCATTAAGGATTACTCTCTCTTAATTGCCGCGTTATGCTTTCTTGTTGAGTGCATTGGTTGATACAAAACTGAACGAAAGTAACAAATAGCATTTACATAGATTGAAATTATTAATTAATTTTTTATATCGTAATTGAAGAAAGGTTTAAGGAATACAATCAAGCGTCAGGTAAGACGTTCGTTTCATCTTTTTTATTATATCTTTATTGGTCAACAGACGGTGAATTTAATCGGTTTAAAGGAAAGGATTACTTTCTCTGATCATCAGTGCATTAAGGATTACTTTCTCTTAATCACCTCAATGAGTGTATTGGTTGATACGAAATTGAACGAAAGTAAGAAATAGCATTTGCATACATTGAAATTAGAACTTAATTTTACTTTATCATAACTCGAGAAAGGTTTAAGGAATAAAACCCAGTGACAGGTAAAACGTTTGTTTCATCCTTGTTTCAATATCTTTATTGGTCAAAAGACGGTGAATTTAATTGGTTCAGATAAAAGAATTACTTTCTCTGAACATCTGCATTAATGATTACTTTCTCGTAATTACCGAGTTATGTTTTTTTATTGAGTGCATTCGTTGACACGAAACTGAATGAAAGTAAGATATAGCATTTATATACATTGAAGTTATAGACTATGTTTACTTGATCATAACTAAAAAGAGGTTTAAGGAATAATATCCATAGTGACAAGTAAGACGTTCGTTCCATCTTTTTTACTATATTTATCACAGTATTTTAATTGATCAGAAGACGGCGGATTGAATTGCTTCAGAAGAAAGGATTACTTTTTTTGATCATCAGTGCATTAAGGATTACTTTCTCGTAGTTACCTCACTATGCTTTCTTGTTGGTTTTGAGTTTTGTTGCATGAGTGTTTTGAGTGCATGAGTTAAGGGAAACCTGAACGAAAGTAAGGAATAATAATTTCGTGCATTTAAATTATAAAATAACTTTACTTTTATATAAATAGATGAAAAGTTTAGCGAATAATGTTGGCGGACAAATAAGATGTTTATATCACTTTTGTTGCCACCTTATTTACCAAAGTATTTTGAATAGTCAATGATCCGTGATTTAGTTAGTTCAAAGAAAAGGGATATTTTCTTCCGCATTGTGGATTGTTTTCTCATAGTCATCCTTTTCTCGGCAAAATGTTATCTAGGCAAAAAATAAATTTTATCGATTGATATGCAGTTTAATAGATATAAGAACTAATTTTCATGTGCCCTGAAACCAGAAATCAATATAAAGTTAATATACAGAAAATGTTTTTTTTTTTTTTTTTTTTTTTTTTTTTTTTTTACGGGACAATACAATGCAGAGGGTTTAGTCGGTTTGGCAAGGAAAGGATTATTTTCTTTGATTATTATATTACATATAGGTTTTCTAGAGACTCAATTGGCTAAGAGAGAAAAGTTTACTTTGATTTTGGTATGCATGGGCTTTCTAGAAATTCATTTATTGTACTTTTGTGCTGAGGAGTTGAGTGCAGTATATTACGTATAGGTTTTCTAGAAACTTAATCGGCTAAGAGAGAAAAAATTAGTTTGATTGTTATACATTTGGGCGTGGAGTTGAGCATTTTGAATGATGTGGAATTGTGCAAAAGGGAAAATCATGTACACATATTAGAAAAAATATCTTGATGAAATCAAGTCGGTTTTTTTTTTTTTTTTAAATAACATCGACAGAAAGATTAAATGAAATATATTAAGATGAGTCAAGCAATAGGTTAATTTTAAATTACCATGCTTACAAACTAATTTTCTCAGTAGAAGACGGTTTTCACAAGTTTTACTTTCTGTGAATAAAAGGGCATTTTGGATTAAGACATAGTAAATGTAAGTTACGCTTATGTTTTTTACACTTACTAATATAAAATTAGATAAAACTAATCATTTTTATTTCTCTATTTATTTTATTTCATCTCCTGTTTTATTATATTGAAACAAACATTTTAGAAAGTTACAACAAGTCTGAGGTAGGATGACCTTTTGCAGTGGCAATGAACTTACTGAAGAGAGTTCATGACCTATATAAGGAAACGTTCCTGGTCTTTGGAATAATTACTTTCTCGACAACTTTGTACTATTTTTTCCAGAAATAAATTAATATGATGATTAGTCAAAGTAAATATATTTTGTGCTTGATTATCGAAAATAGAAATAGCTTTTTTGAAATAACTTAAATTTTTATGACAAGTTGAAGTCAAAATATCATGCAGCCAATTCATTCACGATTTTTTTTAAGAATAAAAATCTAATGATTTTTTTCACGAATTAAAAAAAAAAAGAAAATAGTTAAATGTTTTACTCAACATCAAGTAACATTTCGCAGTATTAAGTTTTTAACATCTTTTTTTTTTTTTTTTTTTGCAATTTAAAGTTACTTAAAGTGTTAAAATTTGAATGCCAGTTTCTTAAGCGTCAACTACTTACAGAAAAGTTAGCTTTTGGTATCAACATTTTCTACTCGATTTAACCGGTTCAAAATAACAGTATAATAACAAGCTGCAAATAATTGTAATAATCTAGTCACCATCGCTTTGATTACTAGTATTTTTTTAAATTGTGTTTTTGCTTCCTTTTAGTGGGAATTAAAATAAAATGAGGATAAAACGCTATAAACTTTGGACAACTGCGGAATTTTCTTTCCAAACTTTAAACATAAGAAAAAAAAAATCATTATTCAAACTTTCAATAAAGATACCGATTTTTATAATACCTGTTGAAGAGAGACATTTTTACCCCTTTCCACAAATAAAACCTGTACTTTTAACTAACACCAGAACTTTTTAGTTATCTTAAGACTGAAATAACATTTAATAGCTTTCATATTATTGATTAACGCAATGACTCCCAAAGTGCGTGCCGCGGCACCCTGGGGTACCGTAGGGACGGGCGGTGGGTTCTGCATGGTGTCCACAGTATTAAATCTTTGTTATTAATGAAACAAAAAATGTAATGGTTACTCATAAAATTCTTACCTGGTTTTCCTTTCTGTTACTTTAATAATAAACTAGTGTCCGACAAATCGTAAAATCACTTGAGTTTCATCGAAATTAACAATGATTTCCCCTCAAAAAGGTGCAAACGATCTCTTTAGAAACACCCGAATGCAACCAAAAGGGGAGGTGCACAACTAGACACCACTAGGAGTCTACGTACCAAATTTCAACTTTCTAGGACATACCGTTCTTGAGTTATGCGACATACATACGCACATCCGCACATACAGACGTCACGAGAAAACTCGTTTTAACTAACTCGGGAATCGTCAAAATGGATATTTCGCGTGTCTGTACGTTCTTAGGCACTTATCCACATGTGGTCGAGTTGGGGGAAAAAAATCAACATTCATTCGGGGGTGAGCAAAATGGAAATTAAGGTCGATTTTTGAGTAAAAATTTTTTTGCGAATACAATACTTCCTTTTTTGTAAAAGGAAGTAAAAACACACAAAATGTCATTCTTCTACATTAAACAAGCTTGAAAAGTCTTTATTTGATTAAACACATAATAAGTGGTAGCTCTGTATTTACATAATTTCTGGTCTTTTTCGCAAAACCATAAAAATGTATAAACATAATATTCAACTATCTATCTCTACGTACCTACATGCAGTTCTATTTGTATAAAAAAGCTAAATAAATACATAAATATGGGTTCTACCATGGTGACTGACGTTAAAATTTGACTCTATTTTTTAACTTATAAATTCAGTACTGTCTTAAACTTAAATTTTGTTTCTTCTGACATTGATCTAAAATATCATGATATGTTACATCACTACCCACACATTCGTTTTCAGACATGAGGATTTTTTTTAATGAAATTAAGGAGAATAAAAATGTGACTGATGTTACGTAGAAGAGACATAGAGAAAAGTGACTGATATAATTTAAAATTCTCTTCAAACTAATAACATAAAATCTAAAAAGATTTCTTCCCCTTAAAATAAAGATTTTAGACTTGATGAAGACACTTAGTTTCATTGGAAAAAAACCTAAAAATTGAAAGCATAGAAATTATGTAATACTCGTGACTGATGTTACAAAGATTTTGTGTCTGATGTTACATTTACAAAAAAATTGCTGCAATTATAAACTATTTCTCTCTGAAAATAAAATCATCATATGTTCTGTTTGAAGTTACAAAATAATAATAATAAAAATAATAATAATAATAATAATTACAAGAAAAGTACATTTATAAAGTTTTAAAAGTTATATTTTTAACGTACTTCATGAAATAAAAAGTCCTCTTTCACTTACTACATCTAGTGCGCTAAGTATTTTATTCCTTTCTCGTGTGAATAATATATTTCATCCACATTGTCAGGATATTTCCAATACTGCTAAATCTGGCTTGAATCTGGCTGCCACTTACTGCTTGTATCTGGACACTTAATAAATACTCCTAGTTTTCAATGCCTATAACTTCTCGTGATAGAATTGATTGTCATATTCAACAAGATCTCCTTCTCCAATTGCAGCTAACAGTTTTGGAACATGTTCTGCTGGAAGTGATTCCCTCCTTTACTGTAAAAAAATGTTGCTGCTAAACACCTGCTACAGCTTCTGAATAAGAAAACCCTATTAACTCAAATATAATTCTTTACAACACAACTGCAAATCGGATCGTAATACCTCTGAAATTTGCATGAAACTGTGACATTTAGAAATATTTCTGAATCAATAATGCAGTAATTTATTCAAATGTAATACATGGAGAACTTGGAGAATCTGCTTGACTAATTTCATGGTGATATTTTTTTTTTTTTACAATTATTGTTTTCTTTTGCGAAGATATGACAAGGAGCGATTTGAATTAATAACAGATTTTATCAATGTTTCGTTATTTTAAAGAAGGGAAATGCAGTTGATAATTAAAACCTGGGAATTCAATGCTTTAAATTCTTTTTACTCTTATTCTACTGGTTCTTCAAATTTCTCTTTTTAGCTTTATTCTGAACTAACTTTGGCAATTATGCTAGTTTTCCTTTTAATTCTTTTATTTATTTTACTCTGCCCCTTTTAGCTTCTACTTTGTTTTCATTTTTGTAATCTTCATATTTTCCTTTATTATTTAATTTATCTCGCCCTTTTTTTTTTTTTTTTTTTGCCTTTCTGCAGCAGTCAATTCCATTTGTGCAATTTGTTTAAAATATATTAACGAAAAGAGAAATTTTACTGATGTTAAATATTTTAAAAAGGTTTTAAATACTTAAATTGAACTGTTTCTAAATATTTAAGGGATGAATATCAACGATATCATCATAAATGATGAGAATAGGACTATTTATAAACTTGGGTTTGATTTTGTTTAAGCAGTACAAAGTTTTGTACAATTTTGTGACTGAAGTTACATTTATATATGAGACATAATCTAAAAAAAAATGTTCAGAAGGCAATTATAACAGTTTGACGTTTCTTTTTTTGTCTAATCTCTTCCTATATAAACTAAATTTCGATAAAAAAATAAGATTACAGACGTATCAATAATTTTCCTAAGTGAAAAAGAAAAAAGATTACCTTTTAAAACCGCTAATTTAACACATGAACACTAAGTAGTATTGTCACAACTTGCCTATAAAACTTACAAAAAATGTGTTTCTAACCTATTTAGCATAATTTTATAAAAATGCATTCTTTTTTACTTAATATAAAAGAAAAAAAATACTGATACAATGATTTTTCTTCTTCTTTTTTTTACTGTGATGTCCCTAGTGGCATGGAATTGTCCATATACATATGGCTATAAAAATCTGGAAAAATAATGGAGATAAATTATTAGGGTGTGGAAAAGAAATTTTAATTGTTTGGAGGTTGCCAAAAATTGCAAAAGTTTGAGTTTGTTTTACTTTTTATTTACTTAAAATAGAAAGTGTAAGCATTTCCTGAATGATTTAAATAAATAAAAAAAAAGTTAAAAATTATCTAAAGCCAATTTTTTTGTGAAATATAATTCCTCCTACAATAAGTATTATAGCAGGCTAAAAAGACACGTGCTCCTCTTCCCTATCAAATAACTGGCGCTTACCATGCTACTTGTTAAAAAACGTTTTGAAATTAATATATATATATATATATATATATATATATATATATATATATATATATATATATATATATATATATATATATATATATATATATAAACACTAGTGTGTGTGTGTGTGTGTGTGTGTGTGTGTGTGTAGCAGCTTCTAATCAAAGTGACATGCGTAAGAATTCAAGCACTAAACTCATCATTATTATGTTTTAACCTGTTGTTAAAAATTTAGTTTCGTTTTATTCAGTCACGCAGGTCAAACCAATCTTTTCAGAAAAGTGGGTCAAGACAACAATGACTTTTGCATTTTAATCTGTCATTTCATTTAAAATTTTCTCCAGTTACATCATTGTGTGTAAGTGGTCTATTTTTAGTTCAAAGTTGAGAGCTGTTATGTGTGAATTAAGTATTCACCTACAGCCGAAGGCGTTGAAAACAAATATTCCGTACCAGTTCAACTCCTAAAGGATTTGTATTGTATTCTAGACTAACCGTGTCATGTTCTTCCTTCTCTGAAGTTTAAAATGAATGAATTTAATTAAATTTTAAAAACCCGTTTTTCAAAAAACAAAAGTTTTTTTTTTTTTTTTTGCATCTACTCTAAACAATGATGATTGTTAAATGATTTGACATAGCATTTAAGGAGTTCTTTACGAAAAAGAAGACTGCAAATACAGCTATTAGAATTGTTCTTAGTCTAATATTTCCATGCAAGCGCAATCGTAGCATTACTATTGAGGTAAAATGTAAGAATTTTTCGCAATTTTATGTTCGCTAACATGAATAAAATTTAAAAAGGAATATTTTAAAATAAGCTCTAAAAGTAAGCAAAATGTGACCGCTATGAGTTATTTATTTTTTATGTTTAATATATCAATTTGATTAGCAGCAGAAAAAAAATTACGTTTAAGAAAAAAATAAGTTGAAAGTTTAACAATTTATTAGTAGATTATATAATTTTAATTTCTCGAAAGTAAAAAAATAGCTTAAAAGTTATTCCTTAGCAACTAAATACTACATCAGAGTCAGGTAACATGCGTTTTTTAGAGTCATGAGAGCTTCGTATATTTTTTTGAGCAGTTTTGCCGATAATTTATGTGTTGCATAAATCTGCTCAATTAGTACATTTTTGGTGCTGTTATGTTAGTGCTAGTAGTAGATTTACATAATGTAAAGTATATTTAAAGTTGCCTAAGGAAAATCCTCATATATATACTAGCCAACGGTCGAGTAACACTTCTGACGTCATCAACAATGAAACTCACGCCACGACATGATAATTTGATAATATGTTTTGATAATGTTTAAAATACAAAGAAAGGCTTTATTGTGACAAGGCTGAATTGGATTCGGTAACTTAACTGTTTTACTGGTAAGACTGTCATTTCAGGGGAATAAAGAAACGAAAGAATGGTCAACTATGAACGCTACCTACTGGAGTTTAGGGTTCATCCACTGGAGTTAAGGTTAAAATTTCAACGATCAAAATATCACCAAACAGGCAATTACTTCGCTCATATGTGGAAGCAATTTTCACCCGTCACATCTTGACTGGCGATTTTCTAGAAGTATGATAAATACAGAACAATGGCAATTAAAGCTCTGCTTGAGCTGTACTTCGACCCATTGACAGATTTATTATGATAGTTAAATGTATAGACTCCTCAGTTCAGTGACTGGTTCATATAATTTTGATAGTTATTTACTCCACTCGAAAAAAAATATTTTTTGCCTTTTGGGAATATGTATTTGAAAAATATATTTCGATTTACACTTGGTAATTAAAGTTTCTGTGCCTGTTGTGCTCCCAGTAAAACAATCATTAATTGAAACAGCTTAAAGGGGAAAATTTAAAAAATAATCGCACTAAAAAAGGAATTCGCATTCTTACTACATTTACAGTATATGCTTGGAAACAGTTTGCCAGAAAATTTTTATTTTTGCGTTAAAAAGGTCCTAAATTAAATTTTCATTGATTGAAATGAAAATGATCTACTTCTGTAACTAAATGTCTTCTGGATAAGTGTCAAAATATAATTCTCAAAAGTAAGACAAGCTTTTGATTCATTAATCTCCTTGTAATGCTTCGTCACGATCATCATATGCGAAAAGTAGATGAGAAAAGAAGGGGCACTTGTAATGCCAAGAAATTTTTCAATATCTTTAGAAAAGCTCATGGAAGAAGAATGGAAAAACGAAAACAAATAAAAATAAATAATTGAAAGCAAATAAGTAGGGTAGACCGGGGCACGTGTACGAAGATTTTTTTCAATGACTTTTCTAACTTTTATGTTTTAACTGTGTTAAAGGAGTCGAAATTGGTACATTCTGCTGTTGCTCAGTTTGTGTTTTTAACCGTTAAAAAAATTATTTTTGAGTTCGTTTCGGTTGCGTAAACATGCCCCGGACACGGGCCACGTTTACGCATATTTGTTTTGACACCTAACGTGGCCCTGTTAGTGTTTTGAACATAATGTCTTACCATCGTTAAAATAAAGCAAATTTATTACATACTGAATAGTGTATGAAGTAAAAAGCTGGACGGGCATAAAGACAGCATTACATGCCTGTAAGCTATAAGATACGAATTTGTAACTCAATTAAAACTTAAATGGTGATTTTGAAAAGTTAATAGCTTGAAAATAAAGTTTTGAGACAGTTCAGAGCGAAAAAAGCGTCAGGGCACGTTTAGAAGTAAGGCACAGGTAAGATCGTGCGTAAAGGTGCTCAAACGTCAGCGCGTAAGCTTGCCCCGTCGCTAAGTTTGAATTTATTTTTAACCGTGCAATAAAAATTAATAACATTTCAGTTCACACAAATACAATTCTCAAAAAAGGATAAAATTCTGCTAATTTTTATACATTCGTTCTTTCTTAACTAATTTTTATTTATTCACAATAAGCTTCAAAACGTTCAACTCAAATTTACTCTGCTTGGTAAGAAACAGATTATTCTTTTTGCATGCTAGACCGAAGCTCGACCGATGCTAAAAAACTTGTGAGGATATTTGCTAGGGAGCAGCATCGATATGTTACGACTGTTGGCTCTCCAGTTATAACTCATTTTGAAAAAAGGGCACTGCGTAAACGTGTCCCATGCGTAAACGTGCCCCGATCTACCCTAAGTAAAAGGGTAAGAAAAAGAGGGACACAAGGGAAATTTCTTTTTTTTCCCCTTCATCTCTCAAAAAATATATTCAATTTCTCAAATCAAAAATGTCCACAAGTTTGAATATATTGCTTCTAGTTCTGCCTTAGCACTGGTTTAGGGGTGGTAACTTACTGCTATGACCAACTATTAATTTATGAAATTCTTTAGAAAATCATTTAAAATTTAGAAATCGACAAAAGAAAAAAAACAAAACAATTTTAAATGTTCAAAAAACTTTTAAGCTAGAAGATCATACAGAGCTTAATGTCATGGAGGCACGCATTGTAAGTGCTCATATTTGGTACAGATTTTGTTTTTACAGGTGCTCCATCAGCTAACTTAGTGTTAATTTTCAAAAATAAAGAGTTTTTAATTGAAAAAAAAAATTGTCGTCAACGTATCGGAATGTTCATACAATGGTGTGCAATCATTGAGTTTGGCTTATTAGCAAGTTCAAACTGTGTTTTCATTTTTAAAAGTAAGTGATGAGAAATCATATCCTTCCTTCCAAACACCATCCAAAACAAAGTTGTCAGCACAGAGACTTGAAATAGCTCATTGCTCTAAATGTTTTACAAAGAGGTAGAGCTAGTACTACTATTAATTGAGACTTTTTCAAGGTTTTTCATTTCAAGTTATGTTAGTAAAACACACCATATTCGCATAACCCCCCTTCCCTTATTTATTTTTTTATGATTAAATATTGCCATAATTATGAAATAAAGAAATACCCTTGATCAGAAAAATATAAGAAAATGTAACAACGTGAATTTTCAAATTAAAACTGCTACATCCCCTTCTCCAGAAGTATTAATTTACTATACAGACTCACTAATCATTTTGAGAAAATGATAATCGGTTTTTATTCAATGAAATCAATACGAAAGTAATGAAACTTAATATTCTTAAATGTTTTTGCAGGTGGCAAGGAAATGTCCAAAGTCAACACTTACTGGGTTTGTCTTCTGACCACATGTCTCCTGTTACACGCAGTGATCCCACCAATCCTCTCTGCTCCTGGTCCTAAAGCCCGGAGCGATGTCCAAATTCGGCAAAGTCCACTCACACCCTCTCAGTTTGCTCTGGCAGCAACTCGCTTTATCGTCATGCTACCATTCCTCCCTCTACTGATGGCCGTGCCAGGAGCAACAGGTGTGCTCATGCCACTTTTCATGGCTCTTCAAGACCGCTTACAGACAATCATTCCAAACATGCCCAATTTCTTCCGGCCCCCGGGATCAGACAGACCCGGTTCAGTTTCTAATCAGGGAGGGGGAGGAGGAATAGCTGGTGCCATTGCTAACGCTTTGTCATTAGGTGGTAACAGCGGCGGCAGTGCCACTTCTGGTACCGGAAGTGCGACCAGTGAGGAGGCTAATCCAGCACCAACGTTTTTCAGGTACAAAAGATCTTTCATCAAGAGTCAAGTCATCGACAGAATTCTTAACAAACTCCCCCACAGAAGGATAAATAATAGCTTTAAAGAAACTTTTGACTTTCTCCACGGTGCGGACGATGTCCTCAACCAGTTGACCAGTAGGCAGCCGGACTGCCGGAGACAAGCTGTCTGCAGACTTCATCATTCATTCGATCCAGATTTAGGGTCTTTCTTAGCCGGTATTATGCAACTATTAAAGTAAGTTGTATCGATTATCTAATACCAAGCATAAATATTTAATTTTCCAATACACGTTTTAATAATGAAAATTGATAAATTATAATCTTGCAAATGCATTACCGATTTTCCTACCAATGGTCATTAATGAAACGCAACCCCCCCCCCCTCCTTTTTTTTGGTATTTTCAAAAAGGAAGAGTTCAGCAGACATTTCTTCATACACGTTTTTTCTTTGCATTTTCTAAATACGTATATTAATCTGAAGTGTGGTAATCGTAATGTTAGCTCTAGCTGTTTCTGTTGTTCAAAACTGTGTTGAACTATAACCATATGTGGCAGGCTTGGGTGCGTTGAATAATTGTATGTTGAAGTTAAAATACGTTTTCTTCTTACGGACACTTGCTAGTTCCCTTTAATTACAATATCAAAAAAAGACCAATGATGTTTTGTAAAACCGAGAGTGGGGGCCTTCCGTAGAATATCGTAGCACAATGATTGTTTTGAATTTAAGATGAGAGATATGCGTATAATACTACGTATTATAAAATAGGGGTTTTAACCATTGTTGCGTACTTTAGAATACCAAAAGTTAATTTATATTTTCGACGCATAGTTACAAAAAAATCTTAGACTTTACATAAATAAGAAGTTTATCTTTGAAAATTACATTCAAAGCATTCACGGCCGTCTCTACCAATAGGCAATACTAGACAGTCGATTCTTGGGAATGGCAAAAGAGCTAAGAAAGAAAGTTCTTTTTTAAGAAACAAGGGGGCTCCACCTCTTGCTCGCTGACTCTCCCCAACCTTCGAAGATTGCTTCGCAATCTTATTCGATTCGCAAACATTTAAATCATCAATTAGAAATAAACAGATTAAAAACGCATTATAAGTTCCCTTTGGAACAAAAAAACCCCTTCCCCGGATTTCAAAATAACTTGTACCAAGTTGTAGAGCCGTAAGGGCTAAGGGGCTCCTGAGCATTGCAAAACTGCAGTTTTGTACGTTTGAAAAGTCGCTTTCATGTTAAAATCGAAAACCTTAAAATGTTTGAATAAGAAAGAAGAAACAAACGAATCTAAAAGACGTAACTACGGCAACGCCAAATAAAACATCAATAATTTAAATGGAGATGAGATTTTTCGAACTTGATTAAAACGGCTTGTAACTTTTTTTTCCTTTGGAGATAGAAGCTTAATTTAAAAAAGCCGTTTTTTCCAGTGGTGTCAAAAAGAAAACTGGGACAATTCATTCTTTTTTTACTGATAGATTTAATAAAGAAAGTGGTGCCTAAATATCCGCTAAGCCTTAAAAAATTTAAGCTAAAAACGCAAATAACTCCCGCCGTAATTGAGTTAGAGCACTGAAACAAATTGCATAGAACGCGGAAAATACCACCTTTTCCAATGATATATAATATTACTATGTGGAAGTAATTTTCCCCCTTTAACTGGCAATTAACGCGAAATTTGGGCTTAAAAAATTAATTACAAAAAAAAGCTAATTCGAAATTTAAAAAACAAAACTCCAAGTGCAAGCCACCGGGACTCGAAGTAATTTTGTACAAAATTTCAAGGCTGTAGGTGCTATGGAGTTCTCTGGACGCAGGCCCACCACAGACTTTCTTTCAGAATTTCTTTGACCTTACTTTTTTTAATATAAAGAGATAATGTTAAAAATACCCGACCCAAATGTTGAAAATTATTCAGAAGTTTAACCAAGCATAAATAAAAATTTGATGGGTGCGGTTAAAGTACATTTTGCTACCAGGGTTACTCACGGGTAGGGGGGGGGGGGTGGATTGCTCACGGCATAGATAGCTGCATTAAAATTTTTAGGGGGTATTTTTTTTTTTTTTTTTGCGGGTTTTCGATCGAGGGGGGAGTTTTTAGTAAGGTTGGGGAACAGGGAAGTCACACTCAAACTTTTCGCCGACCAAAAAAAAAAAAAAAAAAAACTAAAATGTAATATAAATTGTAATTAGAAAGTTTATTAGTCACTGCATTAATAGTCACTGCATTCAATTTTGGCTAAAGTGCTTAGCAGGGGATCCCCGGTGGGATTTCACAGAAAACATGTGACCTCGCAATTATTCGCAAATTTTGCTCCCGATTCGGTAAATTTTAAGTTAATATCGTAACATAAAGATAACTTTTCCTTTCTTAGACAAAATCTCTTTAACGATGCTTAATATTAGTTTTGTTTGATTTTTTTCATGTACGATAATCTGCGTGCACGCCTGTCATTATAAGAGATCAGGGAGGGGAGGGGGATTTCCTCCATGGTTTTAAGAAATTAATGCATTTAAATTCTGGGTGTACCTAGTGCTAAGATATTAAAGTTTGTCGAGATTTTCAACCATTTCCTAGGGCAGTAAAAAGCCTTGAAACGGCCTTAAAAGCAAACAAATACTTAGGTAAATTGCCGAATATGAAAGCATCATTTGAGAACTTATTCTTATTTCTACCAATAGATGGCGTTAAAGTTTCCTGATGGAAATCATTTTAGTTAGAGAGAAAAAAAGACCATTTATCCAACTGACTGATCATTGTAACAAACGTTTAAGGAAAACAAATGAGTTAGGAAAATTCAAAAATGAAAACATGAAAATAAAAATGCAAGTATATCAGTAATTCACGCTCTTTAAAATTAAAGTTAGTGTTTAAGTGCAGAAAAAGTTTTTTCCCCTATCTTAATTGGAAAACAATCGAAAAAAAAAGAGAACAGAGAAAATATATACTATTTTAACAAATACTTTCGCTTTCCTGTTACTTTTGAATACAGGCAAAGCGAGTAGACAGAAATACGTTTACAGCAAGTTTCTTCGTCGTAAATAAAGCGCTCGGGGGAAAAACATATGTACACACGTAAAAAAAGCAAATAGATCAATATAGGTCAACAATTCTAATTGTAAAAATTTTTACAAAGTCATGTAAAGTTCTCAATTAAAATAATTAAGATAACATAAAACAAATATGCGCAACTAGGTTTACACACACATACACGTACAGTATAACCTCGATTTATCGATTGTTAAGGAACAGGAAAAAATTATCGTTTAATCGAGGAGCCTATACATTCAATGCAATCAAATCCTGACCAGTCAAATGTACCCTTAAGTTGAGGAAATCGTTAAATTGAAGTTATGCTATACATATGAATAAACAAATCGAAAAGAAAACACGAAAGTGGGAAAGTATAAAATGCAGAAACTGGATATGAAAGATACAACATTGCAACGCATAAACATGAAAAATTAATTGCATGCTCGTGTTTCGGGGTCACAAGGAACCGCTAGTTCAATGCGCAAAGATGTGAACTTCACCGATGTAAGTCATTTTAGTACAGCTCAGACATTTTCATTCCAAGTAGCTTCTATTGACCTTTTTCACTCAAAGGTGTCAATGAGAGTGCGCTGTTTGAGGAAACGTTGCAGCGGTTACGGTGAACGAACTATTTTTGAAAAATCAGAGGAATTTGCCGCATTCAAAACTAGATATTAAGAATAATTTTGTCCCTTTCCTTTTTGATTTGTTCCCTAATGGGTTCCCATACGACTCCAATGGTGGGTAATTTATTGTGATCGATGTTTCGATAGTCGATAATTTTGTCTTTCTATTTATGTTTGTGATGATCGATATTTCGTTATTCGACATTTTGGTTTTAATGGTTGCCCACCTGGGGGAAGAGGGGGAGCGCAGAATGCGCCATTAAAATTTTTAGTGGTATTTTTCTTTTTTTAAGTTTCTCACTCTTGGGGTACATTTGTGAAGCTTAGGGGGGAGGGATGCGCCCTTGCTCTTGGAGGGGGGAGCGGGAACCCCTGGTTTTAATACATGAATTTAACATGAATAGCATTTTGGAGTTTTGAAAAATTAATTTTTATAGGTAGTTCCAAAATGGTAGATATTTCGATAGTTCACATTTAAATGGTCGATTGCAACACCGTTAGGCGTGATTTCTTCTCAAAGTTGGTTTTCCAGTGAAATAATGTAAGTTGGTTCGTATGATTTGTTGTTTATCTTTATCTTTTGAAGGAAAATGCTTATTACAGTGGATCAACGTTGGGTATGACACTTTCTTGGCAGCTTTTTCAAAATTAATCGCGCTCTCATAAAAAACACTCCTTGTAAAATTTGGAATTTGTAACATGTAACGTTGTTGCAGTCAAGCATGCAATTTTGCCTCAATGTAAAAATTGCAATTGTCAAGCAAGTACGGGCAAGTTGGAACCCGTAGCCTATGTGGAAACTTCTGAAGGGGAGGCAAAGTCACATAAGTTTCGGTACGAAAGCGCTAATCCGAAAGGATCAATAAAATATAACACATGTGCTTTAAATCAAAAGATTATTCAATAAACTTGGTTCTCATAAAAATATATGGAATAAAATCAGTACATGATTTCTTGATTACAACGCTCAAAAGAAGTTCATCTTCAAATCTTCATACACTGGTGGACAATTGCTAAGGACGGATGGCAGAAGCAGCGTTAGCAACCACAAAATGGAAAACAAGGAAATATGGAAATTGGCATTAATTCGGGACACAGTAAGACATGTTGTGAGAATGCAAATTTAAGACTCACGACGTTGCTGGTCACGTGATAGCGCTGATAAGCAGTATAAAGGATTGGTCGCGGGATGACCATTGTTGTTCAAAAGCAAAATTGGACGGCACAGAATAAATTGACGAACTTGCATTTTTCGGTATGTCTTCCCAACATCTCTTAGATGATTTTATGGGTGGCCGTGTGCTTATCAACATCGAAGAAGGTCAGAAAAATTTAGATGTTGCCAGGAAGTTTGACGTCAGCCATAGGGTTGTTTCTAGAGTTTTGAAATCATTTCAAATAAATGAAATTTGTAGCAAAGTCACGACGAAGGTCGTGTACGCAATACGACGTCAGCAGAAGATTGGTACTTAGAGCTAGCAACGAAAAGGAACCAGCACAACACAGCTACTGAGGTAGCAAAGCAGCTTCCTGCAGCTACGAGCAAGCAAATATCCCGAAAAACTGTAGCCAGACGTTTGAATGCAGCAAGACTATACGCCCGTCAGCTTGTTTTGTACATCCCATTGTCTACAAGTCAGTGTTTTGCTCGTTTGTAATGATGTCTTCAGCATCGCATTTGGAGAGAAGTCGACTGGACTTGTGTACTATTCTCAGATGAAAGCAAGTTCAGTCTGTCGTCTAATTGTGGACGACAACTAACCTGGCATGAGAGTGGTACATTATACACTAAAGAAAAGGACTAGTATTTGAAAGTTGTGTCATGGTATGGGTAGGATTATGATAGTATCTGAAAGTTGTGTCATGGTATGGGTAGGAATATGATAGTATCTGAAAGTTGTGTAATGTATGGGTAGGATTATGATAGTATCTGAAAGTTGTGTCATGGTATGGGTAGGATTATGATAGTATCTGAAAGTTGTGTCATGGTATGGGTAGGATTATGATAGTATCTGAAAGTTGTGTCATGGTATGGGTAGGATTATGATCAATGGCCATACGTCGCTTGTCTGCTTCCAAACAAGACTATGACGGTTAGTGACACATTAATGTTGTTTTATTGCTTCATGTTCACGTGTTCTGTAGTGCTGTGGGCGATAAATTCGTTTTCATGGACGGCAACGTAACATGTTATCAACAATCGCAGTCCAGGAGTGTCTAGCTCACTCAAAATATTCAACGGATTGGATGGCCAGCACGTTCCACAGATCTGAATCATATTGAAAATGTTTGGGATGCTTTGGGGAGCAGTCTTGCTATTCGACAACGCCCTCTAATAAGCAAGGACACCCTTATACGTGACTGACAGAAGAATAGGATAAATTACCCCAGCAGCTGCTGGATAGTGTTGTGCAAAGCATCAGATGACGTGTGGAAGCTTGCATCGCTCTCTATGGTAACCATATCCCAAATTGACATCTTACGCCGGAACGCCTGGGGGAGATAATTATTTATTCACTTTTGCGTATTCAACCCAAAATGGCCGCTTCGTCCTTTGAACACTTTTCAACGCCTACTGGATTTCAGAGCAAAATAAATGATCGTCATAACAAGGTTTTAGAGTTCTGACATTAGCTTATTTCACTTGGCATCGATTAAAACTTATTTTTTACGCGCTTCATAGCTCATTGGAATCCATCCTTAGCAATTGTCTACCAGTGTATTAATGCTAACTCTAAAGGAGCCAATAAAATTTAAGTTAAAAACTGAGAGGAGAATAAATATTGGTAGTTTCAAAGCTATTCGTACAAAGTTGTGTACCGACTCATTTTGTGTAAAATTTGCTCCAGTCGCATACGTACCCATCCTCTCCCAGCAACGTATTATAATATAATTTCATTGAAATTTTATAAACGAAATATAATTAAAGATTGATTGGGGAAATATTTAAGAACAAAATTGTTTAAAATATTTATAATTTCTTAAACTAACTTGGGTTGTCGCCCCTCCCCCCTTCCCAGATGGGTGTCACCCAGGAACTTTGCAAGAAAGCTTCTTTTTCTAAAGCTACAGCTTTCAAAAATTGAATTCACACGATTTGATCAACAGTAATTTGTTAAACATTAAAAGGAGCAAACTAATCAGTCTCATTTTAAAAATTAGGTTTTTGAGAAATCTTCCTTTAAAAATCGCAACTCTTGGAAAATTTGATTCTCACATAAAATCACCAACGTTGTGTGCATCTTAGGTCTGCAATAAAACACGACGCGAAAATTTCAAAAAAAAAAAAAAAAAAAGAAAACTAATATTTCAATCACCGATTAGGAATTTTTTCCCGCATCCCATGTGAAGAAAAAAATTTAAAAAAAAAAAAAAAAAGAACCAGAGTCGGACGGTTCAAAATCCAGGAGTCGGAGTAGGCCATTTTTCCTCCGACTCCGCAACCCTGGTTGAAATGGATACTTCGTTGTATTAATATTCCTTGTAATGGGATTTCACTATATAAGTAGAGTAGATCATCGTTTACACGTCTCTCTAAAAAAGTCTTTACATTTATACATCGTCTTCATGAAATCCCGATTCATAACTATGTTAAAATTAAATATTTAAGCGATTAAAGCTGTCTGTATATATATATATATATATATATATATATATATATATATATATATATATATATATATATATATATATATATATATATATAACCGAAGCCACAATTTTTCCCATCAAATTCGACTCCGTTCCACCCTGTGTCACATAATGTCACACTTCAACTTACCCCCTCTCCCTTGTCGCATGTCACGCTGTTTTTCATTGGCATTATTGCTATGAAAATGCGCGATGCCACACTTCTTGTACTCCTCTATCCCCCTTGTCACAAACTGCCCCAATATCGCTAGCCCCCTCTCCCACCCCCTTAGAGTATAGTGACATCATTTGTGGACGACCCATAGGAAGAATCTACTTAAAAGGTAGTGAACCATAAAATCCAGCATAGTATTATACAGATGTAATACATTACTTTGAAAACTTTGGGAGAAAAAACACTTATTGTAATAAAAAGATGAAAAATCATTATTATAATCACGTGCTTCTGGTGGAAAATCACTTGCTGATATTTAGAGCTGTTTAAAATACGACTTGGTCTTACTCGAAACATACTAGGAAACAAACATTCATGTTAATAACCCATTTTAAATTAAGCTGTTTGTTTACTCGGCTGTACCTTATCATTTTTTATGACTTTTTCATGAGTTATTTTTGGCGTTTTTCTCCTTTTCCCAACATGAATGCCGCGGGAATTTAATGGTTATGATAACTCTTTAAATTGAGATGCATACTAGGATGTTCCTCTGCACATTTTCTTAAAATACGTGCATTTAGTTTAGATTTTCTAAGTAGGGTTTCGTAACAACTTGTATGTAGTAGGACATATTTTGTAGAACAATTTTACTGAATTACATATTTAATCTGATACTTTTCTTTAGGTCAACATGCTGCTCCCTGTGCATTCTCTTTATCAATTACTTTTCACCCTTATGTTTCAGATTTACTTCTGTCAATTAAACTTCTTCTCCCCAATAAAAAACTTTAATTAAGTTAACTTAATTTTAGTGAACTAATTAGGTTAAACTTAACTAAAAGTGAACTATGAATTTTTGAAAATTGAATTCCAAAATTGCCCACTCTTAAGTTTATGTTAAATACTTAATGATTAGATTCCTTTTCCAACTTCGGATTCATAAAAGCATTAATCTTAAACTTCTAATCATATTTATATTTCAATTTTGCTACCCTCCTTTTGAAATTCCTTCCTCTTAATTTGATGATCAATTGAAATTTCTCAAAAAAATATAAGTTTATATAAGTTAATTCCTACATTTTGTTTACTTTTACGTTTCAGATTTGCTTCCCCTTAATTAAACACTTTCTCTTGAATTAAACAATCAAAGTAGTGAAATTTATTAATAAAGTAATGAAAGCAAAATTTTGAAATTTGTCATTCTAATGCTTCTGTTTCACCTCCTAAAAAAATTCTTTCTTCAAAATTTAATCGTTAAATTAATCAAAATTTCAGGATGAGTGGAATTTATTCAATTCAATTCATTTTGTTTCAAACAGGGTAATATTTTTTACGAAAATGCATTTCACAAATAAATTAAAAGAAAATAAATTACGGACATAAGTATATTTTGCCCTGTCCATTTGAAACTCCCTGATTGAGTAGATGAGAGTAAAGGCTATAACAATAGCCTGACATTATGGACATTATGGCAGTTTTGCTCAATTTTATGTTTGCTTTACAATTCCTCAATTAAATTCCTTCCTCTGAACTATTTTATTAGGTGAATTTAAATTTCAACGAGCATTGCGAATTGATGGAATCAAATTTCTGCCACTTTGCTCAGTTTTATCTTTCAAAGACTGCTGCGCTATTGTTTATTATTGGTATCATTAGTTTAAGGTTACCCAGTTCATTCTTTTTCTGTTTATCACCCATTATATTCTGTTAAACACTTTCAACCCGTTTATACGTTTTTCACTCACCCTAGAATAAATTCAGTGAAAGTTTCAGACAATAGTATTCTCAATATTCCCATAATTTTCTCATTTAATTTCGGTCATTGTCAGTGGAACAGTACCTTAGTACCTTATCAGTCAACAACAATGGTTTTCGCAATCGGCTTTCTGTCCGTTTTGCTGTTTATGACTTTGTATAACCTTGAAAGAAATTTCGCCGCATAGACAAAGAAAGTTCATCCCATAACCCGATCGTTGACAGCGTGCATCAATTTGTTGATGTCTCATGCTTCTGCTTTGAATTTTATCATTTGTCGGAAATATTAAAAACCTAAATTGGGTACTTAAAATGTTAACGTACTTTAAAGCTTTTCATGCAATTGATTGGTGTTTATGTTATAATACCTTTCTCTTACAGCCAAACTATGCAGAAAAAATGCTGTATTCTTTCAAATTTCGATTTTCAAATTGATGTAGATTTTCGCAATTTAAAAGCTTTTTATTTTGACAATTTTTTGACCAAACATTTTGACAATTTTAGGAAAATTACTGTATCTGTATTCCAATTTCTTTTTGAGGTATCTCTAACTCAAAATGTAATCCATATAATAGAACAGAAAGACAAAGAAAGTTCATGCCGCAACCCGATTGTTGACAGTGCGCATCAATTTGTTGATGTCTCATGCTTCTGCTCTGAATTTTATTACTTGTTGGCAGTATTAAAAAACTAAATATGCTCAAAAAGACTTTCATACAATTGATTGGTGTTAATGTAATAATTCCTTTCTCTTCCATCCAAATTATGCAGAAAAAAGTGTTGAATTCGTGAAAGTTTTCGTTTTTCAATTAGTGCGAATTAAATGTGATTTGAGGGACTGTTATGATCAACCCGTTTTGACAGGATGCAAAATGTCTGTTTGCATTCCAACTTTTTTTGTGACCTGTCTACATTCTATAACAAAAAAATCGACGCACCAAGAAGCAATCATCCGATTGCTTTGAAATTTTGTATGCATGAGTGTTTTGACCAGATATGCAAATGATTAAAATTTGGTGTCCAATGAATGAATAGTTTGATCTCCAGTGCATCGAAACTGCGCATCCAGCAGATCTATATAAAGAGCAGTCCTTCTACAGTTGTTAAAACTTTCGGTTTGATTGCGATTCAGATTACCTTTCAACAACTTAAACCTCGCCGCATGGTTCATGCTCATTACGAGCAACTGTCAGAGTTTGAAAGAGGTCGTATCATTGTATTGAAAGAGGTTGATTGGTAAATTCGGAGAATCGCTCGTCATTTGAGTCGAAATGATGCGGCGATTCGAATATGCTGGCAAGGATGGGTAAAAAATGGCAGAGTTCAGCGTCAGGATGGTAGCGGTCGACCTAGGGTCACAACAGATCGTGATGACAGAGTGATTGTCCGATCAGCTGTCACAGCGCTTTCTTCAACTCTACGAACCAACAGACATTCAACTCAAACACTAGTGTCCCATCGTTTACAGACGGTTGGGACAACGAAATCTGCGCTCGCGCGGACCCTTACGCCACCTGCCACTGACGCCTACACACTGTCGAGTCAGATTACAGTGGTGCATGGCTCGATCAGGTTGGAATGGTGCCGACTGGGGACGTATAGTCTTTAGCGACGAATCCCGCTTCCAAATGGGTCATGACGATCATCGAAGACGTGTTTGGAAACACCCAAGGCAGAGGTGGGGCCTCTGCCTTGGGCCTGGTTTCACTTTTGCACGCCACACTGGCCCTCACAAGGCATTATGGTCTAGGGTGCCATTTCCTTTGATAACTGGACCCCTTTGGTCGTAATTAGAGGTATACTTACAGTGGTACGTCAACGACCTGTTTTGCTGCCGTTCCTTTTGCAGTACCCTCGGCTGGTTTTCAGCAAGACAATGCCAGATTACATACGGCACGTATTGCAATGAACTGTTTGCAAGCTTGTCAACATCTTCCGTAGCCTGCCAGATCGCCAGATCTCTATCCCATCGAGCATGTCTGGGATATGATGGGATGGTGATTGCATCTGGCAAGGAATGTTGATAACCTCGTCCGACAATTGGAGCGAATTTAGTCGGAAACACCGCAGGACACCTTCCAGGAGCTTTATCGATGTTTGCCACGAAGTGCTTCAGCTTGTATTCAGGCTAGAGGCGGGTCAATACCTTATTGAACTTGTTACTGTAACTCTGACATAAATTATTGAATTGTTCTGAGAATTTAATCATTTACTGTTCTGTGCATTGTCTTCCTATCCACCAATTTTCGTCTCAATCGGATCACTCCTTCTTGGTGCGTCGACTTTTTTTTTATAGAGTGTAATGCAAAATGTAATCAATAAAATCGAACAAAATGGCAAAGAAAGTTCATGTCATAATCCGACAGCGGACAGCACCCATTATATATTTATTATTTCATGTTCCTATTTTGAATTTGATCTTTCGTTGGCAATATTTAAGGACTAAATTGTTTAATTACTTCAAATAAAGTACTTTAAAGATTTCCGATTTTCAGCACTGGTTCTTTTTTAAATGATGATAAAATTGATTGATGTTTACGTTATTTGAGTAATTCCTTTCTCTTGCATTTAAAATATGCAGAAAAAAGTTTTGAATTCGTAAACATTTTCTATTTTTGAATAAGTATAATTCTTACAAATTAAGGACCCACTATGACCACTTATTTTGAGAGTTTTGGGAACAATTATGTTTCCACTCCAACTGTTTCATAGCCTCTCTTACTCAAAATGCAATCCGTAGAGTAGAACAAAATTAGTTGAGCCAGATGGAAACTGTTACTAATTAGGTTTTGGCGATTGTTGTTCCACGGAGTCCTGTGTTGTAAAAATAATAATTGCTTATTTACTGAATGCTATAATTGAAAAAGTATTGAAATATTTTTTAAAATAAAGGATACGTAGGTGACGCCTCATCAGTGCTGTGTTTGGTCCCAATAACCGTAATAGTTGCATGTTAGAGTTCGTAGGAAAATGTGGGCTAAATTCAAGCGACAGATAAAAAAAAAACCCACATCAACCGGGCAATCCCTCAAAATAAAACCCTTAAAAATGAGAAACTGAAATATAACTAAATAAACTACTACTCATTCCAATATAATAGTTGCTCACTTTAGTGAGCTAAATTAACCATAGCAACAACAGACATGAAAAAAAAAAAGATAAAATCAATTCACTGAAGATTGTCCCACATTGTTAAGGTCAATTTTTACTACGTTATTATCACTATCTGCAGCATTATTATTACTTTTATCTACATCAGTATTATCAATGCTATTCCTAATTCTTCAAACATAGTTCATGATGTATGGTTTTCACCCTCCAATCTCTGAAAACTTGCGTTACTTAGTCTTAACAGATGTAAGAAATCTACTTTTTGTAAGTAAAAACAGACAGTTTAGAAGTCTCAGTTTGTAATCCACATCGACAATATAGCTAAAAGTTGACACCGGTGTGATGACAAGGATGAGAAAGAAATCAGAAAATAACCATTGTAAGATTGTGACTGCTTAAATTAAGAGAAATAATGCCGATTTTTGTTTTTGGTAGTTTTTAATAATTACTAATCAAAAAACAAAAGTATAATAAAAGTCGACTCTAAAATGATGACAAAGTTACGAAAGAATTAGTTTCTCTAAGTTACTGTATTTAAGTTTTTTGAAATACAGTTTTACTTCTATTATACATTGTTTTCTCCTAAATCTCAGGAAAATAAGTTAAAATTATGTAATGAAGAGAGCGTAATTACTAAAACAAGGGAGGGGGCAAAAAGATTCTAACGGACAACTTAAGAACAAGGATGTACTCCCAATCTAATGATAAATCAACAAGATCCATTATTCCGAAAACAATGGTAAGTTTCATTGAATGGATGTAAATTGAGTGTAAATTGAGATTATATTAACTGTTACATCATACCAATTAACCATATAAAATTACTAGAGCGGAAACGCATCACCGGGATTTTGTTTCATCTCTACGACAAGTCAAGCCACGGAGGTCCACAAAACTGCTAATTGATAAATACAAAATTAAGATCATCACCACGACAATGGTAAGATTCCCAAATATGGCATTCCAAACATAGCAGGGAGAGGTTTATTAGTGCGTGGCCCAGCATCATGTGGTTTAATAGCTATCTTGCATGTAGTTCAAACTGGTCAAGTGTTGATCATGGTATTCGTTCCGCGTAATATATTACGGCTAGTTTCGTATTCCGCAAAGAGGCGGAATAGCTAGCGTGGTTTTGGGAAGGTCGTGTTGGGTAGCGCGGCTTTCGCCGCTGGCAGTGAGATTCGTTTAGTTCTTCACACTTGTAGTTGAGTGGAATGACCGATGTTGACCAATAATATTTCACCTGATAGGAATAATGGACGATTGTTTGATGGTGCGTTAATGGCTTTTGTTCTTTCCGGGTTAAAAGGATGGGACGGATGAGTCATGAACCAAGTATTTTACTAAATAGGAGGCGTAAATTACGGATTGCTTTTTAATAGACTTCTGTGTGAAATAGGAAGTTCTGAAAGGCTTTCAAATGAATGTTAAAAACTATGATATTGCTGTAATGAGAGAATGGAAAGTATAACAAATATCATTCAGTTCTTGGAGATAGGTTAACCTCAAAGTAGAGAAAATGGCTTTTTTTTTGTAAATATATCTTTTGTGACTCGCTCTCGCTGTTTAAAAATATTAAAAGTAAAAATTCATGAAATACCAGCACAGACCTGACATCAAACACGTTGATCATGATTTATGAATGAAAACAAGAACAAAAACTAAGTAAATAAAAAGTTTTTAAAATATGAAAGAGGGAAAATTTGCATTTACTTCTTACAAAAGTTTTTGCAATCAAGGAATACAACCGAACTTAAAACTTTTTTTAAACATTTATAATTATCTATCTATCTATCTATATATATATATATATATATATATATATATATATATCTTCACGAATTTCTATGCTCTATATTTGATCACACCATGCTCATAAAAATCATAGTTTTGCAGTTTTGCATTAGTTTCAATCTACTTCCGATTTTTCTTTCGCATTGAATGTCACACGACATGAAATTCAATAAATAGGAAAACTTTAAATGTTAAAACATAACACATAAAGCTGTCAGCAAAAAATGAATCATTTATGCAATATGAAAACTTCACAGTTATAATACTTAGTATAACTTCATAAGATGTAACAATAAAAATGAATAAAAAAAGGACATTTATTTTTATGCAAACAAAATGAACAGGAAAAATATTTTTTAAATGAACTCAATTCAACACCTCTGGTATAAAGAATATGCAATTTGTGCCATAATACTGTCCTGTGCAGGTAAACGGCAGTATCTGCAGAAATGAGTTTTCGAGATATTTAAAAAAACGTGTGGTGGATTCAATACTAACAATAGGTCAATGTTGGAATTAGACGTTTTTTTTTTTCACGCCTTTTTTTCACCGGAAAAAAAAGCAAGGTTGTACAACAAAGCTAACGTACAATAGATGACAAAAATGCAGAAAAAAATGAAAATTTTGCAGCTACTGCCCTTTACCTGCACACGGCAGAATACTTCAGAGGTTCAAGGTTCTTTATGATATCGTAAAAGAAGGGGGAAAAATAAAAATAAAAAATATAACTAGAAGTAATCGCTGTAGCATCACAGTAGGAATTTGTTTCATTCAATAAAAACGCAAATTAAATTACAATTACGCTTTTCTTCTTCTTTTTTTACGATGTCATAAAAAAAATTCTTGAACCTGTAAAGCGTTATGGCGCAAACGGCATACGATGACAATTAGCCGATTTTCTGTGAATTTTTGAAATGTGTCGATTGGACACCCTGCATTTTTAATTAGTTCTCCATTTAATTGTCTATAATAATGTATGAGTTGAAGCATTGATACTTAAGTAAAGTAAAAAATAGCAACGTCAAAAAGCACAAATTGCATAACATCGCAAATTGTGAGTGCAATTATCTGCACTTTGTGTTTTTTGACGTTGTTATTACTTATTTTACTTTTCAGCACAAAAGTATGTATTTATTTATCTTCTCTTCATTGATATTTGATTAAGCACACAAAATGTTGACCCCCCCCCCCCCACCCAAAAAAGAAAAAAAAAAGAAAACAAGACAAAAATGATTTATTGGTGGTTATTATTCAGAAGTGTCAGACACGATTTGTACCATTATAGCGAGAATGATTCATAACCTTATCCTAGGAAGAGGGCTGCTTATAAGAAGTTTTTACATCCAATGAACATGGCCAAACGATCAATTTTTCGCTCAGTTTAAGGAGAGACGGTAAATCCTGTATACGCATTAGTAATGTGCCGGATCTTTAAAAAAATAGATCCGCGGATACGGATACGGATCCGGATCATTAGTGTCAAGATCCGCGGATACGGATACGGACCTCGAAAATTCTTTACACAGATCAACTGTCCAAGAATAAAATTGGTTACGGAAGGTATTCCCGTCAGGGTATTGGAACTGCTTTTTCAAAAAATCATTTACGGCGAAAATATAATCAAGACTATAATTTACTCTTTAAAGAAATCTCCGTTGAAATTGAGGGAGGGTTGGAAGGAATGGGTCAGCGCTGCATTAATGCTTAAATAGAATGTGAAAAATTATTTCTAGCCTGCTCGGTAGATTTAGGATACAGGAGCAAGAGTGTAAAGTTGCTAATGGACGGGCTAGAAATAATTTTTCGCATTTTATTTCAGCATAACTGCAGCGCTGACCCATTCCACCGAACTTACTCCGACCGAGGAAATAACAGAGCCCAGGAACAACCTTTACAAACAGTAAATAGAGAATTTAGTATCTTTCTTTTTTTTTGAAAGATGCCGAGAAAAACCAAAATGAGGAATAACACAAACCCCAAATGAATAACAAAAACTAATATTAAATTAAAAATTCAGACAAAAAGAAAAAAAAATCCCAGAGGGCCGACCTCATATTAAGATGAATTTCGCGGGTCAGAACAGACATTGTTAACAAATATGAACTGACAGCAGATAGAAATTTTAAATCATTGAGCTTTTTCTCCTTATTTTTCGACTATGAAATCGCTATTAATCACGCGTATAAAGGCTTAGAATTGCATTTAAAATTTACTTAACAAGATTATAGCTCCTACTGTACATAACTTGGAAGTTCCAAACAAATATCAAACGCAGAAAACTTAATTCTTTCAATTAGGGTCAATATTTTTACCGTACGGATAAGTTTTTACTACCATAATTGTGAAAAACGTTAAGTCGGTTTCAATTAATATCCCTGGTAATTAAAGTTCTACAAAAACGAGGCCAAGCTAAGAACACTTTCGATCAAGTCACCTTTTGAACGAAAAAGAAATCAAAATCGGTTCATCTGTTTAGGAGCTACATTGCCAGAAATAGACACACAGATACACACTTTTAAAACTTATTACCCCTTCCTTTTTGCGTTGGGGAGGGAGTATAAATTGAATTCGGAAATGATACATTATAATTTAAATAGGGATTAAAACCTAATTCAAATGGAATTTAAGAGTCTTTTATTCAAATATTTAAAAATTTTTAGAATAGAAAAGATCCGTTTAAAATCCGTTAAAAAAGTAACGGATACGTATATGGATACGGATCTTTATTTTCCCTCGGATATCCGCGGATAAAGATACGGATAACCGGAACATCACTAATACGCATACTGTTGAATTGCTAAATTTTATGCACATTTTTCTCAAACAATTTTAATGACAGAAACTTATAATTTTCACAAAGTTTTTAAGAGATATCCAAAAGTTTATTGAAGGGAAATTTTAAGGCAGTTCTGTTTAGTTCATAATTTAATAATTTTTAACGGATTGTTACTTTTTAAATGAAAAGAAAACAGCCGTTTCCGAGCATGAAAACAGCTGTTTAGGAAAAAAGCGTGAACCCTAAAGCAAAAATTTCACTGCAGTAAAATTGTGTACTTAAAAACATATTGTGACGCTAATTTCAAAGTAATGTGCGAAGTAGTTTTCTAGAAAAAGGAATACGAGTTGTTAAAATTCACGATTGGAGAAAATCACTCTTGAAAGTACAATTGCACGTATACTTAACTACATTCTTGACCCATTTATATTTAAATTATGTTTCTTTTAATCAACATAAAAACATGAATTTAGCACCCTTTTAAGCTCTTGATTTGAATATTTTGAATGCATAAAAACAGACATTTTAAAAAGTTTTAGGCTACCAACTCCTCTTAATTTGGCAGTAAGTTACCTCCCCTAAGCCAGGGCTAAGGCATAACTACATGCATTGCACAGGACAGCCCAATTATCACATCCTGAGACTGCAGTTTCGTTCTTATGAGAACTCCTCAGTCAGGAATAGTGAATAACCGAGTCGGAGGCAGATGTCTACTCATTGAAGCTGAGAGTGCTAACAAACTGGTAGACAAAGTGAATTCACCTCACTTGAGATTGTCCGCAGCACGATGCGTTCAACTCGTGAATTGAAGGCAATGCTTGGCACTCTCAGCATCATTGAGATGTCATCTGCCTCCTGCTCGGTTATTCACTATTCCTAAATGAGAAGTTATAATAAGAACGAAACTGCAGTCTCAGGGTGTGATGACCGGGCTGCGTGGTATATTGCATGTAATCTCCTAATTTCTTTAACCTTCACAGCAATATTTTTAAGTTACCAGAATGTTTTGCCATTACCCTAGTTAATTACCGAAAATTCAGGGTGTACTAAAATTGAAAGACTTATCTTGTTCTTTACGATATAATTTTAAGCAATCAGTAGAATTCACTCTTTTAAATTTTATCAGAGCTAACTGAATTCCTTCTCTTTTCAGTCTCGAAAGAAAAGTGGAAAAACTAGATGTTTCTGACACAGCAAAAGAAATCATGAAAGACGTCCTTCAAGCCGCTCATACAGGACTGTTCCAGAAAGACTGCACGACAGCTTATTCTCACTGCACTATTACAGTGCATGACAACAAACGGCAAGACAGGAATCCTTTCCTATGGCTCTTAACCCTTCTCTTATGAGTTGCTTCTCAGACAATATAAACTATAAGTACAAAACATCTCAAAGAACTTCAGCAGGATCTGAGGCAATTGTGTTCTTTTCAAGTCCAACCGTCAGTTGCGTATTACATAAAAATGAGTCCCTTACTGTATTATAATAGAGGTCACTTGTTTACTTTGGTGGGAATCAATAATTTCTTGAACCTAAACATCTTATGCTTCTAGTGGATCTGGAATTCAATACTTTGGGGGGAAGGAGGGTGTGGTACTTTTTAAAATGTGGTACTTTATGGTAAATGCGAAATTATTATTTCAAAATTAATTCTAAGATAAATCATGCTTATCTGACAGGGGTGCAACTGGAGAAATTCCGATTTTTTTAAATAGAGATATCATTCCTTATTTTTTGAATTATTTTAATGCTCGATGAAACTTAGGAATAGCGTTTATCATTTTCTAAATGCAAACATTTACTGTAATTTATTGATTTCTTTTGCAAAATTTACTGGTTTACAGTTGAAACGTTTGCTGGTTTTTTTTCCAGGGTATTCCGCGGAAAAGCAATCACTTTGTCTCACACGTAACTGCTGATGTATTTCATTAAAAAATAATAACTTTAAAAGGTAATGAACGAATTATTTTAGATTTGAAATCACATACACATTTGTTATTGCTTAAGGAACAAAATTTTGTTTGCAAACTTTTTATATTATTAATTTTAATGAAACATTACAGCTGTTACGTGCGGGACAAAGTGTCCCAGGAAATTTTTGACTTGTGCTTTAGTGATCATGTAATCTTTCTGCATTTGCTGCGATCAACACATAATCAATTAGTATAGCACGTTTTCATTCGCCGGAGGTGAATGAAACTGTTGCACTTTCTGCGTTGTAGCTCTAGGTGACAGACATAATAATTTGTGACCTAAAAAATTTAAAAAAAAGCCCAATGGACTCTTATTTTGCCTGAAGACAAGTTCTTGTTTGCTTAGATTCAATATGCTGCAAATTCATCACGCGTTAATAATTCTTCATCAATTAATTTGTCGCTACAAATTTAATAAAGGTCCTCGCGATTTTTATAGTTACTGATGGTTTTTAAATATAATTATTTACTCGTTATTTCTACTCATTTGACCTGCCAAAATATTACTTTATCATACTTTTAAATTTTACTTAATCTTCTTAAGTTGTTTATAAAGTATGAGAAAACCACAGTAAATCCGAACCAACGTTCAACTTTTTACACGAAGTAAATTTTGCTTTTAAAAAGATGGTACGTAATGAATAAGCTTTTAAAGTAAATAAAAACTAAATTTCTGAAAAGATTGGTTTTCAGTAAGCATAGAATAAAAAATATAACATTTTAAATAGAATGACTTTTAATCAAAGACTATTCTTGCAATAAATACTAAGAAATCCACTACACGTAGTGGATTTCTTAGAGACGAAAATAAAGTCATAGAAAAATGCAAAAAACGTAAATCAAACGCAAACTTTATACGTTTGTAAAACATGAAATAAAGTAACTTTTATTGTTTTAAAGTTAATAGGAGGCAAAAGTCAGGTATCGTGACGACCCCATCACGGTCTAATACGAGGCGCCATAAATTTACAATGCTGTGAATTAGTAACTCACAATGACTTAAAGAACTAGAATCATATCTATAGTGTTCTGTACCAAGCTTATTAGTATTTCAATTTTTTTAATATCCTGCTTTTTTTCTTTTTTTAAAGTTTTTCCATGGTTTGCTTGGATCATTTTTTTCCAGTAACTTTAAGTAGAAGTAAATAATGTAATCGAAACTTCGAGAACGAGTCATTCACGAAAAACTTAGATAGTAATAATTACCACTTTGTTACTAAAATAACATTACTAATATATATATATTTTTTTGAAAATAAGAATGAATACAAAATTAGTTATACAGCTCGTGTTATTAAAAATATTTCTGTTAGTTATACCACTGAAGATGAAGAAACCAAATACCAAATGCTAATCCGGAGTTTTCATACCACTAGGTTTAAGTAGTATTTTTAAGAAAAAGTTTTCATATGAGCAAATCCTTAAAAAAAGATATAGATTGCATATTTTCTTATTATATTCGCTATAATAATGTTTCATTTTTGCAGTCTCACAAAATTCCGCAAGTTAGTAGTGAATTTGAAGTAGTTTATTTTCAAATGTATTAATAAAGTACATGAAGCCAGTGATCTATCTATAATCATACGATGTACACACACTGCTTGAATATAATCTCAAAATGTATTATTACCCATTTGAAGTATTTAACAACTTAGGAGCCACACTGTTCTATGTAAGTTGAAATGTTACTATAAAAATTGTTCAATGATAAATTGTCATTCATTGTAAGAAATTCATAACGCGTTAATGATCGGTTTTTAATGTTGTAATAAATAAAGTACGCAGGAAAAGAAAGGCTTAAAAACAGAGAAAAAGATTTGTTTGGCATTTATCGTAAGTATTTTTTGCTGCCGTTTAAATGCATTCAATATACATTTCATATCACACTTTGCCTACGTCTTGTCTGTTTCACTTTCTCTGGCGAGCGTAATGCACTAGTTTTTTTTTTTTTTTTAATGTCTTCTCTAATGTCAGTGTAATAAAAAATGCTGTATAATTAACATTACAGTAGAAAAAACTTACCGTTTTTAATCCAATTTAATCAAGGAATAACAGTTATTTCAATATTTTGTACAGATTTGGAGTCCTTTTAGAAAAGTGCATATAACTCTTCGTATGACGTACTGATTTTAATTTCATGATAATTTGTCATCTATTGAGGGTTTACAGGTCAGGAAACTAGTTTAAATTTATGCATCAGAGGAAAGTTAGCATATTGAATAATCGCTTGCTTTTTTACGCTCTCAAAATAAATAAAACAAAAGATTGAATATTATTTTATTATCTTATTGCTTGAAATTACTATTGAATGAAATTGAAAAACAGCCCCAATTTTTTGTAAAATATATCCACTTATGGTTATTAGTTTCATTAAAAAGTACCCAATTACGTTAATGATGCATTAAGTATTGTACTGCGCACCTAATATTACGCAAAATACAATTTTTTTCTCTTACTTGAGCGAAAAAAAAAATTTACTTTATTTACAAATACTTTTTCTTTCTTGAATGGCAATTTTCACAAGGTTTGCATTTTAGCAAAAATTACTTTTGTAAGTTTAATTTCGTTCGTAATGGGAATTGTTTTTGGATCACGATGTTCTAAAAATGATACAGAATTTTAAATACTCATACTTACTGTAGTTAGGGCTTCTCTTGTATGTGGGCTTTTTTGTGGGAGGGGGGGGGGGAGGGGGGAGCAGTACTGTAAATCGCAATGAGCTTTTTACTGCGGTTGGATTTGTATTTCTTCATGTTTTTTCGTAAAATTTAGAAAGCTAAATTTTCGGAGGGAAAATTATTCATCCCAAATTTGAGTGATACTTTTCATTATATATGTGTGTAAAACTTCTGTTTTGTGTTTTTACTTCATGCATTATAAAACCACAATGTATTATTTTCCTTTGTTTGCCATACTGTATATAGTTCCTCTTGTATTTGAATAAATACCACTGTAAAATTGAATGCGTTTATCATTGTTTTTTTAAAGAAAATGTAGGCTATTTAAAATATTTGTGTAGATTTCAATGCTAAATTCTATTGAATACTATTGAATGTACTTAACATTTTAATGTACTAATAGCAACACAGTCAAAGCTTAGCTGAATAATAAACTTTAGAACTAATTAGCTTAAATAAAATCATTTAAAGAAAATTTCATAACTTTGAGCATTTGACGCGTTTTCAAAATTTTCGGCCAAACTCGTCAAAACATACCACTTATATGCTTGTCAAACGTTTCCAAAACTAATATTTCTAATATTTAAATGTAATGCTTGGTTTTAAAACAAAACAAGTCATTAAAAAATACTAAAATTTGTATTGAAATGAAAAAAAAATATCCATACAAATAATGGAATTAAACCATTAGAAGAAAAATAATCTTAAAAACACTATAAGGAACAAGTCACCAATTAATGTAAAAGCTGCCTTAAAATGTAAAATTAAAGGTGAGAGAGGAGCAAAATTGGCAACAGCTGTTTCAGCAATGGGACATTTTTTCGGCCAATTTTGCAAATTCCATATTATCCTAATTTACCCAGAGATAGGTTCTTCAAAACGCATAGGTTCACTCTCTTTCTGAAGTATGAGGTTGCATGATAAGATCAATTCGGTCACTTAATTAAAAAAAATTTAAATCGATTTTTTTTTTGGTTTCAGTTAAGTACAAAAATTGTCGTCTTTGCCTTAGCAAATTTGTAAGCTTGTTCCTTTATTGAAAATCACGTTTCGTTAGAATTTTTTTCTCCCAATTCGACAGACCTGGTTTAGAGAGCCAAAGTTTACTGTAACGGAAAAGCGGAACAATTCATTTTCGGTATACCAATAAGAGAATTAAGTATAATAACCGTGCCTCGTAAAATTATTTTAAAATTTTACCTGATTTTTTGTTTAAAAAATCACTTTATTCCATAAACAATACTAAGAGCGTACACACACAATGCACGAACTTAACAATAGACTGGAAACAATGGATGATAGTAAAACAGGAGCATACTCTGCCGTCTTTGAGTGCCCCTAATCAAGTGTCTAAGGACGTGGAGAAGAATGCGTGCACAGCCTATTTCTCAGTAAATAAGTGAAACTTTTCTCGAAGTTGCTTAAAATTTGAGTTTGAGCAATTCGAATTGTTTTTGTTGAATCATAACGTTTTTGTTTCAGCATCTACACTAGTTTTGCTGAAAGTGTCAATGTTTGTTTTGTCTAAAGCGTTTATTCTTTTAAGTTAGACCTTTAACCATCAGCAACTAAAATTATTAATCGCCAAACAGATATAAATCAAAACTCAGAATTGAGTTCGCAAATGTTAATCATAATAATAATAGAATATTAACATTATTTTCAGTGAAAATTCAGTACTTTGATAACTTAATATTAATACTGAGTTTGATGGAATGTTTCAACCTCATACTTTGGAAAGAGGGTGAACAAATGCGTTTTCAAGAAACTATCTGTGGGTAAGTTTTAATAATGTGGATTATGCAAAATTGGTGGAAAAATGTCCAAATTGCTGAAATAGCTGTTGCCATTTTTACTCCTCTCTCAACTTTAATTTTACATTTTAATGGAACTTGTCATATTAGTCGGTGACTTGTTCTTTATAGTATTTGGAGGATTTTTTTTTTTAATTTAATGACTTAATTCAATTATTTGGATGGATATATTTTTTTCATTTTAAGGCAACTTTTAGTTGCTTTTAATGACTTGTTTTACAATGTACACTTAATTTTATCTTACTCTGGTGACACAATTTTAAATTTTATGTTATCCCATTAACGATGCAACTTTTTGTAATACGGTTTCTTAAACTAGATTTTTCAGTTTAAGAGTTGAAAAATCAAAGCTTTGCAACTAAACCAAGAGTTTTGCTGCATAGCTATTGGTGCCACTTTCCTTCTCTCAGTGACCTTCAAATTTAAATACTTTATTATAAGAAATTCCAACATGAATAAACCAATAAATAAAAACATTTATATAAAAAGAAAAATTAATTTGAATTTTGACATCTTGAATTCAAATTATGTTTTTCGCAGTCACGAGTGTGTGTATGTAGGCGTGTGTGTATGTGTGTGTAGGCATGTGTGTATGTGTCAGTGTGCGGGCATAAGTGTGTAGGAAGTTGTGTGTATGAATGTGTGTGTGTGGGGGGGGGGTATGTGTATATGTGTGTGTAGGCATATGTGTTTGTGTCGTTGTGCACGCATGAATGTGTGTATGTGTGTAGGACATGGATGCAACCTGGAGACGGCTTTCGCCGTAGGAGCAGCATCGTGAGGAGCCGGTCGACGGTGATGGTGCGGATGGGTGGCGGTGGGAAAATAAAATGAAAGGACGCCAAAAACAGTCAAATGAAAGCAATAAGCAATCGTGATTGCTCAATAAAATAAAAACATGTGGAGTTAAACATCAGCAGTTTACGAATTGAAAAATAGTTCCAGACTAATTTGCAACTCAATAAACTATAGGGGCGTCTAATGGTGGATGAAAAAGGTAAAACAAACAAATACCATAACTTTATAACTTACTTTGACGCTTAGTGAATGACAGTAATTTTTCATCGTGTTTGCAGGAAGCTTTCTCTTCTATTCTTTTGAAATTCATTACACCACAAACTGTCTGAAGCCTGTAATTTATCCCAAAGAAAACACGTAGAATGGAATGTTTTACCTTTTTCTTTACTATTATTAATCATCGCAAGGTAGCGTATTCGAGCTCTGGGGTTGCGAATTCCTATAAGTAAAGCTTGTAAACTATTTAAATTAATTCCTTGGGTTTAATTCTTGCTGTTACTTAGTGAGTTCCGAAAGTAACTTTAGTGTAGTTTTCAAAATATAGTTATCATAATCTGCAACGAAAATTTTTTCTAACGGATGCTAAATTTACCATGAAACAAGTCATGAATAAATGACAGTGGAATTTTTTACTGTTAGTTATTATTGATATTTTTTCATTTTTTTAATAAGCTGCAGTGCACTTATAGGAGGAAATCCAAGTTACGTCACGCGTGCAGCACATCGAAGGACGACCGTTATTTTGTTTAAATTATTTAAAGCAAATCTACCAACGTTTCTGATAACTAATATTTAAAAACATTAATGATACGATACTGAAATTACCATAAGTGAAAGTTTTTAGTTTCATGTCAAGTCTTATACTGCCAATCACCGATGAAACCGGCTGAACGATCTTGTCAGTAACAGTGACTGAAACGCCTGAACGGAAAGTTCATTTGCTTTACTAATGACTGACGGGAAAGCTAATGTGTTAACTTCAACCAATACAACATACAATAAATTTAACTTCTATTTTACACGATGAAACAAATTTATTCGTTAAGAATATTTATGCACAAAGATTGAATATCATTATAAAAGAGACTTGTATTGAAATTATGTGAAGTACGCCAACTTTTTGCAAGGAAATAGTTAATAAAAAATATGGGCTTCGAAATTTGAAAAAGGGGAACCTCTTGAAACTTTCCAAATCTTTAGTATAATATTTATATATTAAACACATGCAATTGACGAAAACTGACTAAAATAAATGTAGAATTTTTTGAGGGATCGTTGAATCGTCTTTGTTTAGAGTTTTCAAAAAAAAAAAAAAAAATCTTCAACACCATAGACAAGTGTCCCCTACTTTTAGCCAACGAGAAATTTTCTTCCCCCCTGGTTTCCAGTTTCAACCATACCTTTTGTTATATTTATATTTAAGGGGGGGGGGATTTTAAATGTAACAAAAAGTAGAATAAACACATAGACACTCTCATAAGCAGTTTTGTACAGAGAAATAAGCAATGATGAAGCAAAAACGGTGACTGTAGTTGTGCTATGGATGCTGAGTGAAGCCAAACATCGAAAATCTGCGTCGTAAAAAATATTTGGTACTTTTACGCCCAATCAATCAGAATTATAGTCATTGATTTTGACGAGTTTAAGGATGACAAGCAGCCTTTCATTTAATGAGTGCTACACAGCTTTCAAAACTGTGTCAAATATAGAAGGAAATCGATAAAAATGTGCCCTAATTTTTTCCTAAACTCAATTCATTGCTTTCGTGTTTGTTTATATGGAGTAAAATGCTTTAACTGAAGAAATGTCAAGAAAAAATTAGGCGCATCAAGCACTGTTCTATTTTAGAAACAAGAAATAAATCGTGCATGCAAGGACACGGATATCAATTCGAAACGTTATTTCTAAAGCAATTCCACATTGTAACTTAATTTGAAAGCTATCCGAATTCTATCGTTGACATTCAGTTTACCATGAATATTTTTTCACAATTTCGATTATGATACAGATCACCTAGTTTCAGCAAAAGAATGGCAACGCCTGAGGTAGGAAGAGGAAGGGGGGAGGACTCTAGTTCCGCCACTGATGGGACAGCGTTATTAAAAGATGAATTTTTTTTAAATATATCCCATATTAGAAATAATCATAAAGATGTCCCAGATGCTCAATCACGCAAAAAATTCCCAAAAGTAAACAAAACGGATGACACAATGACCGACCAGCAAGATGTCTTCTCTAGGCTGGCACCCGCGAGCAAGCATTGGGAGTCGTGTCACGTGGTCCCCAGTAAAAAGGGTCACGACACCGAGAGATGGTCGAAGAGCATCTTAGAACGTCCTTCCGTTCGGTAGATCCGGAGGAACAGTTTCGTTTGCGGCAGCGAAAAAGCCATTAAGTTTATCAGAACACGCGATGCGACGCACTGCCTCTTTACAGTTCAGCGAGCCTGTCTGTCCGTCTTATTTGAAGGGATATTAAATGGAAGCCTCATTTATTCCGTTATTCGGTTTTTATTGAGGCGGTTATTGGAGCAATCGCATTGTGGGAGACTTTCGGATCTTCGGAAGTGAGGAGTTGTGGAATTTATTTTCGCCCGTCCTTTGACTAATTCCGAGAAGAAGCTGGAGATACTCTCTGATCAGGTATGTTGAATTTTTAGCATCGTTAGTTAACGTTGAAAAAGTGAAAGCTTTTTCAGATAACAGTTTATATAAGTAACAAAGCAATGAGAAAACCTCTTTCCGGTCACTTTTCAAAACGTATCAAATGGATTTCTTCAATCACTAAAAATAGTTTCAGGGTATTTTAAAAACTTCATTATTAAGGACATTTATTGTTTCAGTTTTCTGCTCACAGTAATAACTTTATAGTGACTCGTTGTAACATTTACGACGAAGAGAGAAATAAAATTAAAATAAATTTAAAACCAATATGTTTGCTAAATTGAATGTTATGAGGAATTTTACAAAATATTGTTTTTTAAATTACCCAACTTTAACCACGCTTTCTCTAACTCCAACTTACGACACGCAGAGCTTTGGTTAATGGTCCGGAAAATACAGTCAAAAAGCTGAACAAACCACGATATAAATTCTTTTTGATAGGGTGGGGACAGGCTCTCCCTAAAAAAAGCCATTTTCCTCCTTTATGGCATGCAATTGCGATCTTGAAATGCGAAATTGATCTCGCAAAAAATTTAAAGAAATGCATCTTTAATTTCATTCATTTTTATGACACCGCCCTTAAAAAAATTCTACTGAAAAAGCAGAGAAAAAAAAATCTAGTAAAACTATATTAATATGTTAATTTGGTAATATTTCTTTCATTGAAATTTTGTACAATTTTTCATGAACCAGTCACACATATAAGATAAAATTTCAGTGTTATTAAAAAGAATATATCATTCATAGAAATTTAAAAATGTTTTGGACTGTGATAGGCATTTATCGATTAAATAATAATAGCAATAATAATAATAAAATTTGAATTGCAAGACTCATTGAATGGAAAATCAGCAACTGAAAAAGGATTGAAAATATCTGCATTCCATTTTTATAGCAATGCATGTTTCCTAGGAAGGTTTTCTCCTCCAACTTCAAAATAGAATGCTATTAAACAGCACGAAAAATGTAATTTCTCTTGATGTTTTTTTTTTTTTTTAAATTAGCGTCAGGCAGCATTTATTAATTTCTTTTAAGCCACGGATCGGGAAAAATTTGTAGAAACATTTCACTGTTCACCGTTTCTTTGGTATTCTTTCCACTTTTGCTTTCATGTTTTTGTTTATGCTATGGGCGGAAAAGTTCCAACTGATAGCGACTTAAAAAAAAAAAAAAAAAAAAAAAAAAAAATTATGGAAATCGGATATTATCTTCCGATCGCGCAGCAAAGCTGAATTTTTAAAAAAAGGAGAATATCTCCTTTTCTTTGTTATTTTTTAAAAATTCTTTGCTTCTGAAAAAAAAAATTGTTCTGAATTTGCAAAAAAATTAAAAAAATCAGTTTTTTGTCAATTTTTATAGTGTTGGGGAATCGAAAGCTGATCTCTAAGCAAAAGCACTAGTTAACTACTTTTCTTATAATATTTATAAAATAATAATAATAAAAAGCATGAGAGCAAAAGTTAAACAAATTTTCACAAACGCGGTAAAATTCACCATTTTTTTTTCGAATTTTTACGCTTGCTGTGTTATCAGAAGATATTACCCGACTTCACCAATCTCAACTTTTCTGCGATAAAACGACTCCCCCAAAAAATATATCCCTTCTCCTCGCTCCATCTAGTGCACAAACAAAAAATTTCGAAACATTGGTCAAATACTCCCCTGGGCCGGGCCCGTTCGCTGACTTTTACGGTTGAGAAACCCTGTGAGGTTTTGCGCCGTTTATTTTACGCAGCGCTGTTTAAAAGTTTCTTTGTTTAAAATCTCTGAACGAATGTGAATATGTTCTGGGGCGAGTGCTGTACTTTGGGACGTTTGTACCTTGGGTGGGACACTGCTAATTTCTAAGAATCTACTTTTAGCAGCCGTGTTTTTGCAATCTCTAATAGTAACTTTCTCCCCTAAATGGTGCCAAAGTAAAAATCAGCATCAAATGAGTAAAACTGACGATTTTGTGAGAGAAAAAAAATGTCATGACTCCAAAGTAAATATTTTCTTTTATTTTATTTTCAGTCTTTGTATTTGTAAATTTAATCAACTGAATTTTATTTTGTTATAAAAGAGAAGTACTTGAAATATTTTGCTTATGAGAAAATAATGATAGTGAATCTAGATTGACCATCATTTTGGTTTTTCTTAAACCACGTGGTGATTGTACCTTGGGACAGCCAAACATTTTGTACCTTAGGACGCGTTCCAAGGTACAACATATGCATGGTTCTTAATAATTAAGATATGTTTAGGAACGTGGAACAAGGTTCTAATCTTATGCAGTCTTTTAAATAAATTTAATGTTAGATAACAATTTATTATTCATAATTTAATTCACTGGAACGAAAAAAATATTTGTTTTTGTTTTCTGGTGCAAAACTGGTTCAAGTATATCGCTGTTTCCTGAATCATGAAGCCTTTCCCATAGTACAACGGGATGTGTCCCAAAGTACAATAGGATGTTGTACCTTGTGACAGCTCGGAACTTTTACTTTAAATGGCCCGCAGTATTTTATTTTCCAACTGTCTGAATTTAAAAAAAAATATATTGCATAGAAGTATGTTGGAGTATTTTAATGTGACTTTTGGATTTTAAATTTGATTCAAATAATTGACGTTAGAAATTAAAATATGAAAAGTGTCCCAAGGTACAACATTCGCTCCTATGCTAGCAACGCTATGCATTTATAAAGCAGTCAATAGTTATTCCTTCTAGAGATCGAGAGTTTTCAAGCAAAAGTACTGAGAATATTCATTTTTCCCCTCTGTACTGTTATGCACAGTAAATTAATCTTTAGAAATGCATTTGATTCTAAAAAAGAAACCAGCTTTATTCTTAATATACACTTCATATATCTAAACGATTAAACTTATACTTTTAATATTTAACCGTTGCCATTCATTTTACATTTAATTATTCGCAAGTTGTTGCTATTATAACACTCTCTATGTTCTGGCATCTTCAAGGAAATGCTTTTTATGGTTTATGAACGTTTTGATAGTAGGGTAACACCCCTGGTAATTGGCAGGTCAACAGTAATTGGCACTTCCAACAAAAATATCCTAAAATAAGATTCATATCCAATCCTTTAAAAGTAGATGGCTATGTATAGCTGAATGTACCTTTACTTTAAAGATTATAACTTCAATTCATGTTACTAAATGGTAGCAGTGCATAGGAAAGAGACATAGTTGTGGCTTGTGTCGAATCAGCCATTTTTGATGCAAAAGCTTCTTTTCTGGCTTAAGGGAAGCATGCACATCAATTCCTTAAAATCTGACTTAAAATTTATTTTAAATTTTGGTTGTCGAAAGTTTTGTTAAGTTGAAAAATGTTACTTTGAGAGGGTCGAAGTAAATTTTTGTCTCTTTTGGGGTTTTTGAAGAAATGATAGACCATTTAGTGGTGCTTCAGTTTTGCTAGTCCCCAATAATTGGCACATGTCCCTAATGTGTTGTGCAATGTGTCACTAGTTTGGTTTCTGATACTTTTGCAGCAAAAATATTATATGGGTTATACTATTGATTTGAATTCTCCAGAATCTACTGTCAAACTAAAAAAAAAAACAATAAAAAACATATGTTTGGCCATCACAGTCACATATTGCGATTGTAGAGAACTGTTTCAATTTTGTGATCCCTTTGAATCATCAGTTTAATGTTCCTTTATATGTGAAAACAACTATAATTCTTAAAATCAAAACTGCATGTCGGCTGGTGAAACAGCAATAATCTTGATATTTTTTTTCATACAACATTACAAATTTTTCTTCTCTAAAATACGTTTTTAACGTCAAGATGTGGGATTTAACATTAATTTATGTAAAATTACCTACTTTAAGTTACATTAATTATGTTTCTTATCATGATGAAATTTGTGTGTAATCTAAAAGTGAAAAATAAAGTGATTTTCCAGTTCTACTGACATGTGCCAATCACTGGATCACAAGGTGTCATACACGGGGGTATCAGGTGCCAATTACTAGTGATTTTAGTAACTTTTTATACATATAGTTTTATACAAATATCTATTCAAATATTTTTGATTTTAGTGAACTGAATAGATGCACAGATTTGCATTATTTGATACAAAAATATTTACAAGTAAATATTTCTTTTTTAAGAAATGAAAACAAAGGTAAGTTTAAAGGACAAACTCTTAAAGTGCCAATTACTGGGGTTGTTATCATATGATCACCGATTGCTTTAATAGGAATCATATTTTTTGGACAATCATAATGTAAACAAATATTAGGGGAAATCAATTTTTGCGGTACATAATAAATACCGATCAAACTTCCTCGCCAACTAATTGACAGTCTAGTTTACTTTACTGCAATCAATACCTCCGATTCACATTGCTAATATCGGAACAATTTTCTCCAATAAACACATTTCAAAAGTTTATCCTAAGTCAAGCCGAACATTTCGTAAAAAGAAGCAATAATGGTTTGAGCTTGCTTTCTTGATAAGAGCAAAACCTTATCTAAACTCATTAAATTATCTAGAAATTATTCTACCTTATCCCTAATGCAGTAAAAATCTATTTTTCTTGCTGTTGTGATTTTGATCCCCTTGGTTTAGGAAACTAGACCAAACCCAAGAGAGCACGCAGCATTAGAAGGTCAAAGACTGTCTCCATCATTCAACAGTTTCCCTATGTACAGGGTTATTCCAAATGGTTTTTTTTTACAAATGGAGCGAAGGGGTGCCCCAATGGACAAAACATTTCCTTATTCGGCAAATTTTGTCTGATGATTCGTCAAATTTTGGAGACGTATGCAATATTGCAATTTTTAAATGCCCGTATGTCACTTTCATTAGATGGGGTATACAAGCATTTTATCATTCGGTAAAATTTGGAGTTCCATTCGACAAGTTGAGAATTTTCTCTCTTCCAATAATTTACGTTCGACGAGCCCCTGATTAAGAGGGGTGATAGTAACTATCCAGACGACCGATAATTACACAGGAACATTGGTTCGCATTTCACTCTGAGAGGCAGAAAAGAGTAATATTAGAATTCCAACCTGAACTTTCAAGAGTGAGAGGAAAGCGAATGAACGATATTAAAAGTTGCAAATACAGATTTACTGCTTTGTGAAAAACTCACATCATGTGACTGGAGAAAACCAACGCATTTATGCAGGGTGTCCTGAAATAGATTGTTTTCAAAAATTTATAACATGAAAACGGTTAATGATGAAAAAAAAAATAATTCTTGCAGAACACTCTTGTGGCGGGCTGTAAATTTTTCCTGCCATAGTTGCAAATTTTAGTCAAAAAAGGTTACATTAGATGGCGCTGCAGGTTGTAAGCTCTTAAATGAAAGAAATATATTAAATTATATCATACTTTTTCAAAAAATATTTTAAATGAAAAAAATTACATAACAATATTTTCAAAATGTCTACCGTCGACTGCAATCACATGTCGCAATCGGAGAAAAATTCGGTGAATTTTAATTCTTCCTTTTTGACTTATCTGCTTCCTATCTGAAGCGCGATCTGTTGAAAAAATTTTAAACAGAAAGTGTTGGGGGGGGGGGGGGACTCATGGGGAAAAAAAATTTACGGCTTGTCACATGAATTTCTGCAAGAATCGAATGTTAGCAATGATATCTAAACACGGAATTCAAATCCATCATTCTGTCATTAGCTATTGAACTTTTTGAAACTGTAAACTATGCAGTAAAAATTGATGTTTCGCGGGCTTTCTAAAAAAAATTAAAAACATATAGGAGAAAAGGGGCACAAGTGAACATGATACGTTTTAGTAAGATAACTTCTAGAGCAATGAGCCCTTTAATGTTTCCGTTATGGCAACTTTTTTTTTTTTTTTAGCATGTGTTGTTTTAGCAAGCACCTGATGATTAAGTCAGAACAAACAACGTAAGTAGAAGCACAAATTTGTAAATTACAGCAAACACGTGTTTCGGCGTTACAGGGAACGCCTTTTTCAATGCAAAAAATAATGAGCTTATGGATGAAAAGACATCCGACAAAAGCATTTGGCTTTTGTCGGATGTCTTTTCATCCATAAGCTCATTATTTTTTGCATTGAAAAAGGCGTTCCCTGTAACGCCGAAACACGTGTTTGCTGTAATTTACAAATTTGTGCTTCTACTTACGTTGTTTGTTCTGACTTTACTATTCAGCACAAAGGTATTTATTTATCTTATCACCTGATAATTGTTTGTAGTTTTATAATAATCTCATTCACGTGAAAACATATTTTAAACTAACTGATAAGCTAAACTTAATTATTGCTAACCATTATATGAACATTCAAGCAAATTTATAATGATGTTTAATATTTTTAATTAAATTGAGAATTTTTTATTTTTGCTAGTTAGCTCTGGAGTACATGATGGGGCAATTGTGAACACAGCAACTAGGGACACATGTGAACAGTTCTTATATGCTCTCAGTAATATTAATATTAGTGTAGGATATTATAAGTGTCACAAAATGCTTATAATCATTATTTTTTAAAATCAGCTTGTAAATTTCCTGGTTTTTTTAAAAAAAGTATTTATTTACTTAATTTTTTTAGTTACTAAATAGTTGGTCAATGACTTAGTGTTACATAAGGGGCGTTCAAACGAAAAGGTACCAAATGGTTCTGTGGGTCTAAATAAAGACTTGATTTAGGCCCACAGCGCATCCAAGTTGACGCGCTTCCCTTTCAAATGCTCTCTCAAAGGATGAAACACATGGAAATCGCAGGGTGACATGTCCGGACTGTAGGGAGGATGGTCAAGCTGCTCCCACTTCAATTTGGCCAGTGCCAATTAGGTGACACTGGAGACGTGTGGACGCACGTCATCACGGAGCAGAACCATTCTTCGTGAGCAGCCCTGGTCTTTTGTCCTTGATGAACCTGCGAAGGCTTTGTAGTATCTCACAGTATACATCAGAGTTAATGGTGCTCCCGTGCTCAAGGATACCAGTAAGTAGCGGTGTCAACAAGGGAATTCAACAAGTGTCCTCATACGCACTACCGCATCAATTGGACGCAGCTCTTTGTAAGAGCCTCTAATCTCTCCTGCGCATGCGAGCAACTGCGCATGCTTCAATACACGCTGGATGCTCCATTCCTATCCCTAGATGGCTCGCTAAGTTCTCCCACAGCGATATACGCAAATATGTTAACCGTTACGCTTTTGTGAGGTTTGGTACCTTTTCATATGAACAAACCTAATATAATACTTACAAGAAATAAAAACAAAAAATATTTTTGTTAAACTAAAAACTGAAGTTAAGAATTCATTTTAAACACTTTACCATTTCAGCATTTTATGAATTTTAAAAGCAATACATTATAAGAATAATCTTTATATAATAAAATCTAACATAATAAAAAAAACTATGCAGCGTTTTGAGTTTTTTGTCGTCTATCCAGGGATCATAGCGTGATACAAAACTACAATTAAACAGTGAAGTGAGTTCTATATTTGGGAAAAAATATTTTCGTAGTGATACAATTTCTTTACGATTTGAATTGGCAGTATGGGTTACAGATCCTTAAATGTAATTGATGTATACGTATATTTTCATATTAAGGAATTTTTTAGTTAGAATATCGTCGCCTTAGAGCAACAGTAGGATATCTTATTGTTATTCTTGGAATTAGATGTCTTTCTGTTGCTCTGAGGCAACGGTACGATGCTTATCCTGTAGTTTTTAATCGTGTTCATACGTGCCCAAGCTTGTTCACATGTGTCATCTAAAGGGGCATAAGTGAACAACTGAACACATTTTTTAAAAATACCATAAAGTAACGAAATAAAGTTTTAGGGTGAGGTTACTAGTGACAGACAAAGGTTCAGTAACCGACAGTCATAAGCTTGGATTTAAATAAGCCTTTTAGGCGGGTAAAACTGATGTTGCTGTGGCCTATGAATAAGGTGCAGACATCTAGCGTTATCGAGTGTATTTTATGAGCCAGTTGGTATTTATTTACAAGGCAGCGGTGGTAGGTTATAAACAACCACACCAGGTGAGATGGTGCTCCATGTTCATTTGAATTTTATAAGGCTTTAAAAATAAAAACAATGAACTTTTGCACATTTTGAAGAGAAAAAGGGAATTTTGTCTATTACTTATCTTTTTCTCATCCTGTCTATTATTGTGAATCATCAAACCGATGTCTAATCTCCATCTGATTTTTCGGTGTCTGTTACTGGGGGTCGGACTTTTCTTTGAAATTGAGTAAATAAAAATAAAATTAACTAATTCAGAGGATACATAAGAGGCCAAATGTTAGATTTGTAGTTGCATGAGAGAAAAATTGTTTAAAAAGTTTAAATGCATTAAATGGCTCAGAAATTGATAATATTTTTTAAAAATTAAAGAAATGAAAACTCCAGTTCACATGTGCCCCTCTTTCTCATTACAATGAACAACAGTACAACAAAATTCCCGTTACAACGAACACAATTTGGTTCCCTTGAAGTGCTTTGTACCGGAATTTCACCGTCTAGGATTCCGATGCCTCACTAACATGAGAAAAAAAATTGTATTTTATAATTTTAAATAAATTGGAACTTTTTGGACAGTCCCTTAAAATTCCTTAAAGGGTTTTAGTGTCTATTCCTAGTTTACCGAACTCGGTACAAACAGCAGCAAATAATTTTATCATTTTTCTTCCGTATTTTGCGCGTATTTGATTGTTGATTAAGGGGGGGGGGGGGGTAACGCATTTAGGGATTCCTCTTTTAAATTAGAGTTTATATCAACTGCTTTCAATGTTTTAATTTATCCCTCTCTCCCAAAATGCAGCATTTATTTTCCTTTTAATAATTCATAGTGGGACTATTAGTATGAGCAAGCAAAAAATGGCGAAAGTAGTAACGGACAACTCCTTTTGTCTATTTCACAAAATACACTTAAAAAAAAATATTAGTTATTATTTTGACGAAATCTTTTCAATTACATTGATTTATCATTTTTACTCGTATTCTTAGCGATATTTCTATTTTTAAAAAGAATTTTATTATACGACAAACGCCCGTAGCGACTGTTTTCCTGTGGTTTCAAGTGGCTATGGATTTAAGAAAGGATCCACCACATGTATCTTTTTAGTTTATGGAGAATGCGCAAGCAATAGTTTAACCCATTAATGCCTGACATTTTTTTTTCAAAGATTTTTTGTTTACAGGTTGCAAATAGTGTTTAATAGACAGGAAAAATAATTAAAAAAATCTAATGCAAAAAATAAATGTTTTATTAAAAACAGAAAAATCGTCCCTAAAAAGGGACGCTAGGCATTAGAGGGTACATGCTTTTTCAACGACAAATATTTTTTTGCCGACGATTTAGTACTTGAAAAAAAAAAAAAAAAAAAATTATAAGATAAATAAGAACAGAAATTAACATAAATCGTAAATTGAGTTTAAAGGACAATTAAATATTGGTTTCATTTAGTTAGAAAGTCAACAAAGCATTTGTCATGTAAACCTACATTTGCTGCATTTCCTATAGACTTTTTTGCCGCAATAAGCACATCTTACTTGAGTTTTATTTACAACAACATAATGACTTTCTCCATCATATCTAACTAAATCTGGTACCCTTGAGTTTAATTTCCCTGGTTTACCAACAGGTCTTCCAGGTTTAAAATTACGATCTGCATTATATTTTTTAAAGCACGCCAAACATATTTCTCTTCGGAATTGCAGCAGCTGCAATGGGTTTACATTTGATGAAGTACAGTCTCTGTACAACTGCCATGCATTCTGCACAGCAGCTTCTAAACCAAAAATGAATAGAGGCCACCACCATTTTTTAGATCGGATGGAAAAACGGTAATTGCCAATATTTTGATCCATGCGATCTGTCCCCCCCCCCCCCCCCCATGCAACGATTGTACTGGGCAACCATATTTGGTTGATCTATTTCAATTATTTTCTTTTCGCTATTTGACCATCGCTTGGCCTTTACTATAGGGTAAACACCATAAACATTCGACGCAATAGTTATGACGTTGTTGTTATTCCACCTAACCATCATGACATTATTTTGTTTCGCATCAAACATGTATTCAAAACTTCCTCTCTTTTCTTTTTTGAACAACGAAACTTTTGTTAATGGGCATTTTTCAATCCGATTCTTCCGTCGAGCATACAGGGTGCTCTGAAAAACAAATTCATCCAATATTTCATCTGTAAAAAACTCTTCAAATATTGACACTGGTGTCCATTCAACATTCAAAAAGCTTGGTGTTTCCACATTCCATACATTATTTTTTTTTTATTGATGGATATATCTTTCTTAACCCAATTTCTTTCTGTATTTTTTTTTCTTTATTTTTCTGCGTTTTGCTTGGAAGATGCTGCTCAACATCATCACTGTCACTTGACTAACTATCTCCAACACATACTACCTTATCCTGATTAACTTTTCTAATGGTCATTGTAGCAGAAGATTTCAACTGTTGACCTGATAATTGATTAACATCAACTGAGTAATCCGGCCCACTGTCTTCATCAGTAATTTCACTAACTTGTGAAGGTGGACAAATGCATATATCAGCCTCCTTGAATTCTTCATCATCAGAGAGCTGTTCCAAAAGTGCTAAGGCTTCTTCAACAGTCAGACTAAACAATGAGAAAATCTCAATGAGTTATTGAAAATTATTAATGTCAAAAAATAACTCAGGTTTCAAAGAAGTTAATTTTGAAACAGTTAGCTTTTCAAATTTACCTTAGTATTTTTCGAAATTGCAGAAAAAATTATTACTGAAATATCTTTAATTAATAATAAAACTACCTTTTTTAGTCTTTTTAATTTTTAAAAATAAAACATATTGCCTATTTTTTAGTCTAAAAACATTTAATAACTTCTTTTGAGGCCAATTATGAATTCTGAACAAGAAACTAGCAACGATTCAACAATGCAGCCTTTACTGCCTAGTGTCCCTTTTTAGGGACGCTCTTAAATTGCTATAAAATCCATAAAATTTTTAAAATCTACAAAAATGCAAGAAAAGGTAAACTGAAATATTGATCAAAGTAACATATGTATCAAATACAAATTGATTTACTTATTAAAAATTTTGAAAACTTACTTTTTTGTTCTTGACATTGTGAACAATGAAATTCTTCACGAAGATCATAACAAAATGGTTACAGGACACACTTTATAACGATTATGTGCTGTTATCTGTTAGTAACGAATTGAAACAATACTAAAGTAATAAATGAACACAATTATTGAATTGAAATGTTTACTTTTGGGAAATTGAGACACAATTTTTGGACCGTCCCTAAAAAGGGACGCTAGGCATTAATGGGTTAACAAGTAAAATATTGTAAGGCACAAATTTGTACCCTTTTAGTCATATTTAGAAATTTTTCAGTGGAATTAAAAGAAACTGGGACGAAAAAGATTTTTTTTTTTAAATGCAGAAAGAAATTTTCAGGATAAATTTGTGCATTTTCAACGTTGGTTCAGTTTCAGTGTGCACTAAACAGAGAGGTCAATTGAATCAGTTTTTATCGAAAAGAGCGTAAGGCAACTTACAATCGATCTTGATTTAAACCCTTTTATCAAAGAGTGATTATATTGTGCCGCGGGTAACAGGAAATTGTTTTCCTCAATTATTTCTTACCTTATGTAAAACTTTTGCCATTCGTTATTTAACTCTCTAAATTTTAAACTCTTCATCCATCAGTAGTAGGAACTAAGGAATATCTTTAAAAATTGTTACATTATATACTTTTACTGCAACGTTACTGATTTTTTTGACCCTTTAGTAATTACATTCTGAGGTTGAAATTCGTAAGCTTCTGTTCTTTATTATGCCGTTTTTCACAAATTTATATCTGATAATCAAATATGTTTCGATAACCTGCAGATAATATTGATTCTTGCCTTAAAACTAAGAAAGAAAGAAAAACGAGAGCAGAGAGAAAGAAAATATTATTATTATTATTATTATTCAAACTCAAGATTTGCACTGACATTTTTCAAATGATTACTGGTTTTTTTACGATAGGTAAGGCGATTTGAATACAATATAAAATCAAACAAAAAGAAAAAAATAAGTAATGATCAATACAGTAAATTTCTAAACATTCCAAAAGTCATCGGCTCACAAATTGCATAATGAATGTTCCACTGTATATCTTCCCACTCAAGGCATTATAAACAAAGAAAAAAAGTCCGCTATGTCGAAGTTAATCCCATGCACGAATATTACGAAGTATTTTGACCTGAACTTGACTGAGTTCTTCAACTTGTTCCGTGCATTCATTTACTTTTTGTCTTCTCAAAGCGCGGTAGGAATAATTGATAATCTGGATCTCCCTCCCCTTTTTGCTTGATGAATCGTTACACGAACATAAAAACATAATATTTCTTAAGACAAGAGGAAACTCATTGAAGTAGTATTGGTAAATAATGATCGGTCTCGATTGTCGATACCATTTGCTGGTACAAATTATTAACTTTTCAATATCTGCATCGCGCTCAACAATGGATGATCCATAAAAACATTTTAATTAACGTAGGGGAAAAGGGGCACGTGTGAACATTTTTTTTTTCATAATTTCTCAGAAAATATTTCCCATTTCCTACAGAAAAAGGGTCCGCATGATTGAATAGTCTTTTCTTTGTGCCATGGAATTTTTTCATATTTTTTTTTTTTTTAAATATTTTCTTACTTTATGGAATTTTTGAAAATTGTCCTCAATTGTTCGCAAATGCCCCTATTGGAGACAGATGTGAACAAGCTTGGGGCACATTGTGAACACGATTGAAAAATGCAGGATGAGCATCATATTTCAATGAAAACCTCGTTACAATATGATGCAACACTGATTTTGTTGCACATAGACAGAGCTTGAAAGGTTTTTTTCGTCAGAATTGGAAAATAGCGACGTAGATCAGCAGTGGACGGATTTAAGGAAAAACTGGCAAAAACGGTTGGGGATTATGTTCCATTTAGGAGAAAAGGTGTTAGTACTAAAATTTGGCCCATGTGGATCTCCAGGGAGATTAAAGAAGCTCTAAATTATAAACAAGCGACTTTTCGTCAGTTTAAGTACACTGGTCAGAGTGCAGATAGGCTCCAGTATTGTAAGGCAAGACGAAATTTCAATAATTTGGTACGGATTCGGAAATGGAATTGGAGCAAAGTCTAGCAAATAACATTGATGGAATCCTGAAGGATTTTTTACTTACGCTAATTCTGGGAAAGCTCGAAATAGTCAAATTGGGCCATTGGTTGATGAGCATGGAAATTTAATCCAAAACCATAGGGATATTACAAATGTTTTTAATAACTTTTTTTCCATTGTCTTGAACGATAACTGGATCTCAACAGTTGAAATTAGCGAGACACAAGCTATTATGCAGCTTGAGGATTTTGTGTTTTCCAGGGAGGAGGTTCGATTTCATTCGAAAAAAATTAAAGCAACTAAAGCTCCGGGACCAGATAATGTTTATCCAAAATTTTAGTTGAATGTGCAGAGGAATTGGTGGATGTTAATTTAAATATTTTTAATGTTTCTTATAACTCAGGAACAGTGTCAGAGGACTGGAAACTGGCTAACATAACGCCGCTCTTCAAGAAAGGGTCTAAAGGTCATGCTGGGAATTATAGATCTGTAAGTTTGTCTTCAGTGGTTAGTAAGGTTTTCGAAACTTTGATCAAAATTAATATTATAAATTTCTTAGAGACTAATAGTCTGTTAACTAGTTGCAGTACGGATTCAGGAAAGGTAAATCGTGTGCTACTAATTTATTGCATTTCTACGACAAGATTACCTTGGCTTTAGATAACAAAAAGTGTGTGGATGTTGTTTATATTGATTTTCAAAAAGCTTTTGATAAGGTACCGCATGTTGCTCTTCTCAGCAAATTTGCTAATATAGGAATAGGAGGAGAAACTTTACTTTGGGTTAGAAATCGGCTGACTGGAAAGAAACAAAGAGTAGTTATGAGGGGAAATCATTCTAAATGGAATGATGCTTTAAGCGGAGTTCCTCAGGGTTCAGTTTTAGGGCCTCTCTTGTTTATTATTTTTATGAATGACATCAATGAGAATATTTCTGGAAGTATGAATTGTTTTGCTGATGATGTAAAAGTTATGACTTGTAGAAAATGAATAACAGGTAAAACAGCTTCAAGAGGATTTAGATTATATTACTAAGAGGGCGGATAGGTAGGGTATGGCAGTTAATGTAGGGAAATGTCAAGTGCTACACTTAGGTCATGGAAATAAGCGTATGAGTTATCGTTTACAGGGTTTAATCATTAGTCAGGCAGAAAATGTTATTGGTCTGGGTATCTTAATAAATCAGGACTTCAAGTTTAATCAGCAGTGCAGCATTGCTAGTAACAAAGCCAACAGAATGCTTGGGTTTATCAATAGATCTATTTCAAGCAAATCTATGAACGTTCTTCTGCCTTCATATAGGAGTTTAGTAAGACCCCATTTGGAGTATGCTGTGCAGTTTTGGTCGCCTTTTCTGGGGAAAGATATTTTTGTATTGGAAAGGGTTCAAAGAAGGGTAACTAGACTAGTAAGGGTTACTTTCAGATTTAGATTATAATACTAGACTTAATAGGCTTAATATGTATAGCCTGGAGCAAAGGAGGATCAAGGGATACATGAGTCAGCTGTTTAAATTTATCAAAATGAATGATGTTAATGGATTAAATTTTTGCACCGAAAGCAGGACGAGGGATCATTGTTTTAATCTATTTAAATCTCAGGCCAACCGGGAAATAAGAAAAAACTACTACTTTACTTTGGTTGTGGGCACTTGGAACAGCTTAGGGGAAGAGGTGGTAATGAGCAAGGGGATGGATAGCTTTAAGAGGGTCATTGATCTTCAATGATGACTAATAAATTGACTAGGACCAGCCTAGCTGGGACAAGAGCCTGTTGCTGGTCGTCACATTTGTATTTGTATTTGAATAATGAAGCAAATACGGAAATACTAATTACATTCAAGAGTTTGCAACCAATACTGTGTTAGTTTGAATTGTACAGCAGCTGTCATTATAGACCAAGAGCTGAGCCCCCAAAACACAATTTATCTCTTTTATGGCTTGTGACCGGTTAAAATAGTAAAAAATGCAATGAAAAAACTTGGGCTCTAATGCCCCCCACTAATTTTGGGTCACACGGCTGCGTGGGTGGATGAAAGGTCAATAAAAAGAAAAATATTAAAGTGATGAGTTAAATGGCTAAAAATTATATAATAACATTAAATTAATAAGAAAAAAACACGTAGCAAATTTCTCCCCCAGCTACGTTGGGGCAAACGTGGTGCCCTCCAGGGGTAAAGTATCGATTATTAAACTAAAAAAAAAATGATCACTTTCGTGGGGGGGAATTTTACAAAGTATTAGTTTCATTATTTTGAGTGCCAAAAAAAAATCCCCCCCCCCAGTAACTATGGGTCAATTTGCCAAAAAAAAAATTTTTTGTTCCTCTTTATTTAGTCCAAGTCAAGTATTATTCGAACTTATGCATGACTGTTTAAGTTGCAAAAAAACCCCAGTTTGAACGTTTATTCGTTAAAAAAAAACTCGTAGCAAATTCCTCCCATCTATTTGTGGGGGGGGGGGATTGCTACGCGGTGCACGGTTTCACAATGTGGTGCCCCCCACCCCCAGGATTGAATTATCGATCGATTAAATAAAAAACAAATAACTGTCGTGAGGGAATTTCAGAGTATACATTTAATTGTTTTAATTGCAAAAAAAAAAAAAAAAAAATCTCCCCCTACCCCAGTAATTATGAGTTTATTTCACAAACAAAAGTGATTTAATGTTAAAATTGCAATAACGATTTTTTTTACTTGTAAATTTTAATGCGTTAATCCGATGCGTTAAAAGAATTTTTAAAATAATAATTTGGTAATTCATATAGATTTATTTACCTTCATCATATTGGTTGTGATAGTGTCTATCTAGTTTGATAAAAATGTTCCAACAATCTTGATGATCTGCTTCTGTTAAGAACTCGGAAAAATCTAAATCACGGAATCTCAGTTTTCAGTGTTTTCGAATCTTTGAAACTTTTATTCCTTCAAATAAAGTTTCTGTCAAGACATTCAATCTTTTATCTAATGGCTGGCTACACTTAAAATTACCCTTTAAAACACTCATAATATAAAAACATCAAAATTTATTTTTTAAAAAAGGATTTTTTTACGTTTTCAGTTAAGGATGCGGTACAGCGTGCTCCGAAAAGAAAAACCAACAGCTATAACGACTTCACTGTGTTGGCTACAGTTGAACACTGATGTACGGACGATGAATTGCTTCCTTTCATTTTGAAAAATATTTCAAAATTTCAAATTTAAATTAAAAAAATTTTTTTGGGGGAGGGGATTTTTTTTTTTTTTTTTTTTTGCTACAATCAAATGTAAACTCTGAGAAAATCCCCCCTCTATACGAAAGTAATCTTTTTTTTTATTTAATCAATCGATAATTCACTCCTGGGGGCAACAAGTTCGCCCCATAGCTGGGGGGGGGGGATTTTCTACCTGTTTTTTTTTTACCGAATAAATAATTGCAATTTTCTTTTGCAGTTTAAGAGGTCATGGGAAAGTTCGAATAGTACTCGACTCGGACCAAATAAGGAGAAACAAAAAAATTTCTTTTGACAAATTGACCCATAGTTACTGGGGGGGGGGAGAGATTTTTTGGCAATCAAAATAATGAAACAAATACATTGTAAAGTTCCCCATCCCCAACCCCACGAAAACGATCTTTTTTTTTTTTTTTTTTAATTTTAACAATCAATATTCACTTCTGGGGGGGGGGCTCCCACATTCGCCCCAACATAGCTGGAGGGGGGGATTTGCTACGCGTTTTTTTAATTAATTTAATGTTATTATATAATTTTCAGCCATTTCACTTATGTTAATATTTTTCTTTTATTTTGACCTTTTATCCACCCACGCAGTGTGTGACCCAAAAATAGTGGGCGGGGGAGGGGGGGATTAGAGTCAAAATTTTTAATTACATTTTTTTATTATTTTAATCGACCACTCGCCATAAAACAGATAAACCGTGTTTTGGGGGCTCAGCTCTTGGTCTACAGGGACGACGGGTTCGAACTGAAAAATTCATTTTGTGTTGAATAGTCCATTTATTGAGGAAGGCTATAGGCTATATAACATTGCGCTTGAATAATAGTAGTGGAGAAGCAATAAGAAATGTAATGAAAACGGGAAAATTTATATAATTGTATAAAATGTATGGAACGCCGAATACACGTACATTTTTGAGGTAGACCGTGCAACGCCGGGCAATGCAGCTAGTAGACTCATAATTGCTGGGGAGGAGAGATTTTGTTTTGCAATTAAAACAATTAAATGTATACTCTGTAAAATTCCCTCCACGAAAGTGATCATTTTTTATTTAATCAATCGATAATTCACCCCTGGGGGGGGCACCACGTTTTAAAACCGCGCACCACGTAGCAGCCCCCCCCCATAGGTGTGTGTGTGGGGGGGAATTGCTACGATTTTTTTTTAACGAATAAACGTTCAAACTTTGGGGTTTTTTTTCGCAACTTAAACATTCGAATAATACTCGACTTGGACCAAATAAAGAGGAACAAAAAAATTTTTTTTGACAAATTTACCCATAGTTACTGGGGGGGGGGGGATTTTTTTTTGGCAATCAAAATAATGAAACTAATACCCTGTAAAATTCCCCCCCACGAAAGTGATCATTTTTTTTTAGTTTAATAATCGATACTTTATCCCTGGGGGGCACCACGTTCGCCCCAACATAGCTGGGGGAGAAATTCGCTACGTGTTTTTCCTTATTAAGGGGGTCCGGGACACATTTTGAAAATTTTTTTATTATGTACTTTAGAGTTTTGAAATTTTTTGAACTGATTCATCATTTATTTAATAAGCAAAATCATAACATAAATATGAAAAAAAAAAATTTTTATTTAAATTTAATTGGTTTTTTTCCAAAAAAATGGGGTTGCTTTAAATTGCTATAACTCAAAATATTCTTAAACAATTTTCAATTTTTTTTCAATGAATTACGCACAAATATCTAAGCTTTAATTTTTATTCGGCGATTTTAAAAATATTGATTCAATAAAAAATAAAAAATGTTTGAAGAAAAATTTCGAAAAATTCGAAGATACTTTTTTTTTTTTAAATCATAATTTTTGCAGTAAACGTTTTTTTTTAATTCGCCGAATAAAAATTAAAGTAAATTGCTTGAAAAAGATATGCTCCAAGTTTCATTACTTTATCTCTATCGGTTCCTGACTTATAAGAGCTTGAATGCAAGAAATCGGGAAAAATTGCATCATGGAGAAAAACGTGTTTAAAGTTTCAAAGTTATGTACACATTCGTTAGACGCATGCAACAAAAATAACTATAACTTTCGTTCTATTTAAGGTAGAAACAAGATTCAAACGTCCTCTTAAGCAGAAAAAAACGAAGCAATTTTTCAAATTATAAAAAAAAAATGCAAAATTTGAGGATTTTTGTGTCCCGGACCCCCTTAATTTAATGTTATTATATAATTTTTAGCCATTTAACTCATCACTTTAACATTTTTCTTTTTTTTTGATCTTTCATCCACCCACGCAGCCGTGTAACCCAAAATTAGTGGGGGGCATTAGAGCCAAAGTTTTTTCATTGCATTTTTTACTATTTTAACCGGCCACAAGCCATAAAAGAGATAAATCGCGTTTTGGGGGGTCAGCTCTTGGTCTATTAAGAAAATATTTTTTCCAAATTATAGAACTATTAATGGATCGACAAGAAAAAACCTTATAAGAATAAAGAATACAAGTAATATTTTACTATGTAAAGCATACTCTTGTTATATAGTGCGTTTAAGCATCATACAGAATATGATGATGAATTTATTTTTTTTTTCTAAATTTCAGTTTTTAGGTGAAGGAAAATATTTTGTCTTTATTTTCTTCGCAAATATTATGAGCCACAAAATTTTTAGCCAACTATTTAGTAATTAACGAATTAAAAAAAAAAATAATAAAACAAATAATTAGTAATTATTTAATGATAATTAAAAATAAATATACAAACTTATTGCAGAAAAATAGTAATTATAAATCTCTTCATCTCTTTTAACACTTATAATAAACTTACAGTAATATTTATATTTGCGGAGAGGATAAGGGAGCTGTTCACATGTGCTCCTACATGTTGCGTTCACAAGTGCCCCGGCATCTACCTTTGAACTAACTTTCAAAAATAAAGAATTTTTGATTGAATTACAAAATTTGAACACTGGTATAAATTTACGTGAATGTTCATTTAACGGTTTTCATTAATTGAATTTAGCTTATTAATTAGTTTAAAATATGTTTTTACACGAAGAAGACAGCGATAAAAGTACATCTGTATCTGCTAAAACAAAGAAACTGTCACAACAGGAACATAAACTGACTCCTTGCTCTGAAAGCTTGGTCAAAGTAGGGACAAAAGTGCTATTACTTGAGAATTTTTAAAGATTTTTTGCTTGACGTTGTCCTAGTAAAACATACCATGCTTACATGTGCCCCCTTTTCCCCTACGTAGTTATTTTTAACAAATTGGGAGAACTCTTACTGTTATGCACCAGGGGTTTTTCAGGAGGGGGTGGGGGAGGATGGATGAAAAAAGTATAGCAATCCAGTGAATGAACAAGTACGGCTATAGGACGAACACAACATTTTCTAATCGTTAACTTTTCGGATTCGGGTAAAAGAAAGTTACTACACTTTATCTTAAGTAAGAGCTTTTGAAACCTTTTTTTTAAGTAACTGGTCACTTACTGGTCGGTCGACACTACCATATAAAAATGATGAAATTAGATTTTATTTGTTATTTTCATTTGGAAATAGTTTATAGCTTTTCAATTGTTCTAAATCCTGCAAGATTCCTCTAGTGAGTGGAAGAATGACAGAACACCTCTTGGGGGGGGGGGGGGAGAAATGCCAGGAAGGACAACAGTGTTCACATTTTCTGACGGTACTTTCTCGGAAAAGCCAGTTTTACTTTATGTGATTATGAAAATTATAGATAAGAAGGAAATATATGAGAAATATAGTGATAAAAATTTATTTCACAGAAAAAAAAAACTGTTCCGCAAATCGAGAATGTACTTTGTTGTCTGGAAGCTATCTCACACGAAAATTCATAAGCCATTCTTATTTTTAAGGAAAACTTCTTAAATCAGAGAAATTTGGCCACATCTAATTTTTGACACAGAAACGTTAACAATTAAATATGGCTGTTGCACTAAGTGAATATGAAGAAATTTCTTGAAAATACAGTTGATATCACCCTGTTGTGGTTGTTGAATAAATGTATCAAGCAACAAAAGGTCGTGCACCATGCACGTATCCGTAATTGGGCAAGAGAGGGCAGGTGCCCCCCCCCCCCCTCTTCCAAAAAAAATATTTTTAAATAAAACCAAAAAACAAACAAAAAAAAAAACTTTATGTAGCTGGTTGCTTCAATTTCGAAATTTATCAGTACGTTCGGCTGTAGTAAATTTGTCACTGAGTATGAAAGTGTGTACATCTTCAAAGGGAGTCCATTGAAAACAGGAAGTTATTGGTGTTTAGTTGGGTTAATTCTGCTTTTATTTTAGAATTACATTGCTTACAAAATCTTGGAGTGAGGGGGAGCTTAAAACCAGTCCCCTAATTGCTAAAATGATGGGCCTGCCTAGGGGTGCCCCGAACTTAAATTTTTTGGAGGGTGGAAACTTTCGATTTGCTGAATGGAACTCCAAACTTCGCCGATTGATTATATTTTTGCCAAATCGTAATTTTGTTTTGCCGAATAAGAAATATTTGGAAGATCACAGTAACCTTCCGTGATCTCCCATCGGGGCCCCCCATGGGGTGCCCCCCGTTACATGTTGAGCTGGATACGCTCTTGTTATGCACTAAAATTTAAAGAGTCCGTACTGAATGTAACAAATTCTTCGATCTGCAAAATTTTACGCCAGTGTTTTACATATGCTTCCGCATCGCTCTCAAGACATTCAAATACTCTAAGGAATGAATTTGCGAAGGAATCCTACATCTAATATGAACGAATTTTTAAGCTAAGAAAAATTTAAATGAAACGTACGACACTTTCTCCTTGAGACAGAATGTTCTTAATGATAGGGTGTAAGCAACAGCATAACAAAGAACCACCCTCATCAGCCTTCACCTTTATGCAAAACTTGGCACCAAAATTGTCCACCATTATCTTCCTTCTAAAAACAACGCACACATTTGCTTCTCTTTTTTTTTTTGGTAAAAACAGCTGTAACTATATAAATTGAATTACGCATCAAGTGTAAGGTTAATTGTTTAATTTTTAGGTAAATTACTGCCAAATTTTAAATTGATCACTTTTTGTTCAAAATAAAATCATTAAGGAAAAGATATACATTTCATTTAATTACTTAAATTGTTATTTTAGCATTAATACAGTTTCACCTCTTTACTAATTTTTTCAGATTTTTTTTTCTATAAAGTTTCACCTCTTTACTAGTTTTTTCAGATTTCTTTTTTCTATTTTTATTTTACCTCAATTTATTTTACTGCAAGCAAGGATTTTCTTAGTTTTTTTTTCTGACGACTGAAACTAATAGAAGAGTCAATTTAATACACTGGTTTTAAAACACTTAGATTCGAGGAGGAAAATTGAATCCCATATAAATCCTAATGTTACAGATAGATTTGCTTCAAAAAAACTTGATTGTCGAGAACTTTTGACGCAGAACCTGTTGAAATGTGTGCGTGTGTGTGGTTTTTTTCTCTCTCATTATTGTTTAAAGGATATTTAAAAAAAAACTGAAAGACTTTTAACATCCGTAGGAGATACATTTTTTTGGAAAAAATTTTACTTTAAAAAACCAACAAAATTACAGCTATTTTACACATTTTTTTTTCCTTTTGCTTCTATCGGAAAAGAAATTCAAACGTCAAAAAAGAAAAAAAAATGTACATGCAATGGATTGACTGGATGATCTTGTTCAATAAAGAAACGATTTATTGAAACAAAAGATTTTTCTGAATAAACTAGCAATATATATATATATATATATATATATATATATATATATATATATATATATATTCGTTTGGCGAAATTTCAAAAGTAAAGTATTTCTTTCGTAAGCTAAATCTAAATATGTTACGCTTAAAATTTAGTGCATTTGTAATATGATAAAATGTCCCTACTTTATTTATTTTTTTTAGATATGAAATTTTTTTTTCATTAGAAGAAAATTGTGTTTTGGGTCAGCTCTGTAATTAATTAGGTGAGGTCTGTATTGTATATTTTAAAAAAAAAAAAGAAAAAACGAGCTTCAACTTAAAATTTTCAAGTTAAAGAAATATTAATAGTTGGAATATATTATTGCTGGACATTCCTGGATGTCCGCGGAGCCCTTATCTTTGGCCAAAGCCCCTTATAGTTTGGAGGGGTGAGCAAGGGCGAAATAGCTTCCCCTGAATTTCCTGTATCCAATGCTACCAGTATTGACTAAGTAGACTGCCAGTCCGGAGGAGATCGGGTTACAGACACACACGTACAGACGCGCAAAGATTAATGTTATAGATAAATTCCTGAACTAGAAATTGTGATTAAGTGTTTATTTGCTGCTCAGACTGCCATATGTGCATAAAATTGAAGTTTGTATACTGTGAAGTAAGTTCGTTTAGTATAAACATGAGGTTTTTATGGTTTCAGCAAGAATACTTAGTTCCTTTCAGATTTCTGTGAGTAAAAGTTAATAATGCAACGTTAATTTACAGGAAACTGCAGACTTGTGTGTTTCGGGGTTTAACTCGACAAAATTTGGTCTTTTATCGGGTGTCTTTTCATCCATAAGCCCACTCCTTTCGCATTGAAAAAGGATTCTTGTACCCCCAAAGCACGTGTCTGCTATTTCCTGCAAATGTATGCATATTAATGTTAAGGCATTATTATTTTTCAGCACAAAGGCATTTAATTCTTAATTAAATGAGCATTCGCACACAAGAAAAAAAAATCGTTAGAATTTGAAGAAGTACTACACGATAAATATTTTTTCAATACAATATAATTTAAAGGCCGCAAGAATTTCTTTTCATGCGTTTTTTTTCTTTTTTTTTTCATTTTTGACTCTTACACACCCGATAAAGCCTTTTCCCCCAACTATAGTCATATGTACAATAGCCAAAATCACTGATGGAGTAACGCTCTGACGTCACAAACAATGAAACTCGTGATAATGAATGTACTTAGGTCCGTCAATCCATACCATAGTACGAAGCCATAGGTTATAAATGATTAGTGTGAGAGCATTATCTCCATGTTGGAGCACCTGTAATTCGGATATTACACTTTAAAAAAAGTTTTTGAAAAAAAAAGAACCGACTTCAAATTTGCTCTAAAAAGTGAAAAATAATTTTATTCTTTTAACACCATCGATAATGCTTTTAAACATAATTTTTGAAGTTGGCGCAAAAACAAAACGTAAAATCCAGTGTAACCATGCTTCGTTCATATTTTTTTCAGAAAAGCATCCAAAATTACGAACGAAACATTTATATCGTTATTCAAATATGTTGTCATCAATGCATATTTTTTTGTGATAGTGAAGAAACTGGGCCTGGTTAAATTTACAGTTGTAGTTAAGTTATGGCTGTGCATGATTTTATCTATCGTTTTTGCGCCAACGTCAAAAATTATGTTTAAAAGCATTATCGATGGTGTTTAAAGAATAAAATTATTTTTCACTTTTTACAGCAAATTTGAAGTCGGTTCTATTTTTTTTTTCAAAATTTTTTTATTTCATTCTTTTTAGTGTAAATGTAGGTGTTTCAGAAATAGTAAGAAGTTACCATCACGAAACTTCACCTTATTTTTTTCATAAAAATGCTCCATACTAAAAAAAAAAAAAAAAAAACTATAAACACGCGTTACACTTTAAGCGATTGGCACGAAAAACTTATCTTTGTGCCTCTTTGGAATTAATGTGTAGTTAATTTAATTATAACCATTTAAGTATTACGTTTTTCCTAACTAATTTACATTTCACAGCATTTAAGTTGCTCATGATGCAATTCTGTATTCTTACTTAGCCCCATCATTTGTTATTGGCATAGATGATAACGAAAAAAATACTACTGTAGTTGAGGCAAACCTAATGGTAGCATTGTGAAGTCTAAGCAGATCCTAATCACTGCATCACCTCGCTTCCAGGTTAGGTTTACCCCCACTATGGAGCAATAGCACTGAAGAAGGGAAGATTTCGATAATTCACATATTGTTACTATAAATCAGCAAGGTTACCAAAATAAAATTATTTACGCGAAAAATGAGACGACAGCGCCAGATTCCCGATTATTATCGAAACATCCCCCTGAAGAAACTTAATGCTTGCTTCAGAGAAGCCTTCATTCAAAATTATCATTACAATCACTATAATGTTACTGTCGTATGGCACCAAACTTTCATAACAATGGGTTTTAAATTTAATCATTTAATAGGGAAATTGCATGAAATTTATGGTTTTTTGCCCATAACTTTTTTTTAAAGGACAAATATGGTCAAACAAAGTAATGGGACCTAAGTTGAGCCATCCCCTATCCATTAAAAAAAAAGAATCATCAAAATCGGTTCACTAGGTGAGACGCTGTGAGTGGACAAAAAAAAAAAAAACACATACATACGGTATGAACTGATAACCGCCTCCTTTTTGAAGTCGGTTAAAAACGTAGTATCCATGAAATCGAATTGATGCGTCCACTCCCGCCTCTAAACCATATGTTAGCTTTTCTATCTCATCGGTAGTCACACTGAATGAATAGATTCCAATTCTGCACTAAGCCATGACAGCGTCATTTTGTAAAACAAAAAAAGAAACTTTATATTTATTGATTACTTCTAAAGAGCACGAGTCCCAACCTTATACGCAGTAAATAAACGTTTTTACGCTATCTTAAAAAGTAGTGAAAAGGTGATTTACGTCAGTCTGGCTTTGAGGTACAGATATTTATTGGAATACGTCAAATTCGGAGATCAATCTCACTGATAAAAAAGCAATTTGCCCCTGTCACACCGTGACGGGTTATTTTTTAGTTTTACAATAAAATATTGAATAATAAGTCATGATATTTAATATTATTATTATTTCTTTTTTTACACTTCCTGCAGAATTTCATAATTGTTATATAAACCTATTGGCATAACTTTTAGATTTAAACCATAGACTAATAAGAGTAGACCGAGCTATGGCAACCCTTTTGCTGCTCATAAACCAAACCATGTGACTGGTGGATATCCTAGCAACAGCGGGCGTTAATCGTAGCAGACGATCAACGCCAGCGCGAAATAAAATAAATAGAATTGATGGAACACGGAAGAATGATCTTTTATGGAGTCCGATTTGTAAATTTGTTATTTTAAGTTGTAAATATTTTGTTAATATAGTGAGTTTTTCGTTTAGATAGTATTGTGCATTTTCTTTAGTCAATTTCAATAACTCTCTAAGCAATAAAAGATGCAAGCGACCAAGAGGAATCAGCAAGCGGTAAGATTTTTACCTACAGTTTCAATTTAAGATACCGATTAGTACATTTTTGCGTTAATGCAAAACGTTTACGCCATTTCGTTCACGCCAACGCTGACAGCTCCAAATGAAATAAAAGTTACCGAAAATTGATCAAAAACTATAACTAATGTCAAAATAATGCATAACTAAAAGAAAAACAGTTCAATCTCTGCACCTGGAAGTTTTTTTTAATGAAAACATTGTCTTAAAATACATGTCGAGTGCCAAACTATAGATAATGTTGCCATCTAGCAACCATGCTGCCAAAGTCTTCGCCAAGACTTTCCACTAGTCACATGATACATCTATGAACCAATTTTCTTTATCAGCAAGAATGAGAAAGCTCGGTCTACTCTTATTATTAGTCTATGATTTAAACAATTGTCATTTCTTGAAACCTTTTACGGGAGTTCATAGCTTTAAATAACAGTTAGCTCAGGATGATCTCAGCCTTACAGCTAAGAAAATGTTCCTTAAAGCATCGATCATTACAGTTTGGAGAACCGAGTAAAGATAATCCACGGGTTTTCAAACGGGGCCCAGACGTTTTCAATGATAGTTTAGCACTTAGCTGATAGTAGTAAAATACAAATAAATCATGACTATCTAAAAAATCGATTCAAAAATCAAAGCCATTTGTAAATCAATAAAAACTGGGTTACACAACTATTACAGTTAATAAATATTCGCAACAGAAAAGTAAATAGATTATGCAAATCAATCACAGTTAGCATTGACCGATATATGAGGCTTGACGGCAGAGCCGACGAGAGGCTATGTCAGCCTAGTCAAAAGCTAGATGTCAGTCTGCTGAGGGAGCCCGGCTCGGAATCGGAGTTGGATAGACTTGGCAAGTTTAGGGGTGAAGGTTGGCCCAGCGACAAAACTGACAAGGGGTCCGCCTCGGCTGTCAGCGATCCCGGTCTAGGAAGATTGGGCGCCGTCTATTGGGCGCCAAGCATTTTGGGCGCCGAGCACTTTGGGCGTCGGGAACTTTGGACTCCGAGCATTTTGGGCGCCGGGGACAATGTGCGCCGAGCACTTTGAGCGCCGAGGACATTGGGCCTAATGTTCCCATCATCCAATATGCTCGGCGCCCAATGTTCCCGTCGCCCAAAATGTTCGGCGCCCAATGTTCCCGACGCACAATTGACGGCGTCCAATCTGCGGCGCCCAATCTTCGTATTTCGCAGCGATCCTGCGTGACGGTGTTGCCCTTTTCCCGGTCGTTTTGAAAGGACTTGGAGTGATAATGAATTTTAGTTGCGCAGCCGGCGATGCAAGGGCGGGTTATCTCTCATATTGCATTATCGACTAGCGGAAAAAAGGGATGCAGCTTGACATTTTTCCAACATTCTCTCCTGCATCACTAGAAATACATTTCATTATATCGTCACCTCAGAGCAACAGTAAGATATCTAATCCCAGAAATAACACTAAGATATCTTACTGTTGCTCTGAGGAGACGATATAGGAAACCTTGAGAATAAAAGCAAAAGTCCTTAAAGTCCCACAGAATACAACAAGGTCAAGAGCATTTGAAATTTGTCAAATTACTGAAAAGCGCCTAATAATCTTATTAAAGTATGGAAAGGAGTTCCTAAAAATCATCACTAAATGAGTTCAACACTTCCTAAGTCACTTCACCAGTCCCTAAAAGTATTAGATTCAGGACTTAAACATTGTCAAGAGTCAAGAGAAATTAAAATTGTTTTAAAACTTAAAAGTGAAAGGGACAGTTTTTTTTTTTTTTGGTCCGTTATTATATTCAATGTTAATGTTACAAAATCAAAAACTATGTTTCGTAATCTCTCAGGACAATCAACCATATTTCTTTGGTAATAAGAACCATGTTGCAAGTTTGGAGCAAAATGGTCAAATTGATTCCTGAAAAATAGATAACAGCCTCTAATTAATAAAATAGGTGCATGCAATAATGGTTTGTAGTGTTCATTCCCTTTCTGTGTTTTCCCCTGTATTTAAAACTTATTTAAGTGTACATGATTGACTTCGTATATATTATGATCCGAGAGATTCATTTTAATATGAAGTGCATTCCTCGTTTAAAAAGGCTGTTCTTTCTTTAATTAAATTTTTAAAACTTTTTTCTATTGAATACTACTTTTTGCTACATTTTGTTCAAAATATTTGCTAGACAAACAAAATGATTTCAGACATTTTCAACGCCTTTCATATTTAACGTAATTGCTTCCATTTCTGTCGCTTTCAGAAATCATGGTTCATTTTGTGGCATGGCTGACACTCCTCTTATACGTGGTGGCGACATCTGTTGGTCAGATTTCATACCACAACCTGATGCCGCCGCACAGTTACATCGACGAAGACTTCCCACAACACTTCCCAATAATTCGAAGACAAATGGACTTCGGCCCAAGCTCCAGCTTCATCGACATGCTTATGCTCGGGCTTGCCGGCATACCTGTCGCCAGAGCACTGGGGATGTTACTAAATCGCAACAAACCTCTCGCCAAAAATTTCGACGACGGAAGAGTGCTGCACAACAGGAATAGAAACAAGAGGGACCTTGCCTATGCCCAACAACTGCTCGATCTCCTGATATCTGTGGAAGAGTCCTTGGAGAGGTTTGGTGTCATTGAACCGCAATGTCAGCTCAGAGCTACTTGCGAGATATACAGAAGGAGCTCCAACGCCATAGTTGTTGAATATCAAGAACACAATTTCATTAAACTTGTCGAGTAAGTTTATTTTTTAATTTTTTGCTTGTGTGCATGGGCATATCTAGAGGGGGGCACTTGAGGGCAGCTCACCTCCCTCCAAAGTAGAAAATCATTGAAATAAAATGTTTTTGTAAAACCCAGATTTTTTTTTTTTTATTGACTTGTGGCACCCGCACGGCTTTGCCCGTAGTAGAAAATTAAAAGGTCATTTGGTTCGCCTGTACATTAACAAATAATGGATGATTAATGTCTCAACAATTGGTTATGTTAAATGTCTCGCCCATATTACGGTTCCACGTTATGATGGTTTCGTAATTTACTATTCCACGTTGTGACAATTTGCTCGGAAAACTTTTCTTAAAATCGGTATAGAGAAAGAACAAAATCGAATTTTCAAAAAATCGCTTCGAGGTGCACACCCTCATGCTACAAACTAACTTTGTAGCAAATTTCATGAAAATCGGCCGAACAGTCTAGGCGCTAATCGCGTCACAGACATCCTACAGACATCCAGACAGAGAGACTTTCAGCTTTATTATAAGTAAAGATAAAGATTGACGATTGTTCCAATTTTTAAACTTATCAACGATTTCAGCACTAGTGACTTTGCACCTGATTTTAAAAGTGTGCATTTTTTCTTTGGAAGCTTATTGAAAGGGAGAAATTATTGGTGTTTCGTTTGGTTAGCTTCGCAATACCGTTGTGAAGTAAGCGCTTGGTAATACCGCGCCAAACACTTCATTTTCCACAAAATCCCCATAAAAAAGTTCTACCTTCTGAAAAAGTGTGTACCGTATTACTCCGCATTATCCGGCATGCTGCAAAATTCGAGGCTCACCAGATTTTCAATGACACTTGCCTGGTCCTTTTCGGCATGCCGGAAAAATCGAGGTTAGGAAAAAAAAAATTAATATTATAAAGAAACGATGTGTTCAGCTTAAAAATGAATATAAGTTCTATACATATCTTACTAGTATTAATTAAAAGTTTAATTTTATAATAATATTTACTAATAATGTCATTTGTTATTTTAACAAGAAAAATATTGTTTAATCACGAACAACTTTATAAAAATTAAATTAAAACTAAGTAAGAAACATTTAAGCAGTAAGTTACCGCCCCCCTAAACCAGTGCTAAAGAATTTTCCCTATCTATTCAATGAATAAAAATTAAACTTACCTCTCTAAAAGGAACCTAAAATAAAATAGTTAAAAAAAATATGCACAAATCGCAGGAACGATTATTGCTTCTGAATTGATTACTTTATTGGTATATAATTAAATCCGTTAATAATGACCTATCATAAATAACATGCACATATTATGTGCTAAACAACACATTTTTTTTTAAAAAAGAAGGTTACTTTCGGGATTTATTAATTTTTTCTTTACAGTGGTTTGCTTTCTGATTGGACCTGAATGGGGAAATTTACTTTTGTTTTGGTGCAAAATAAACCTCAAAATTTTCCGGCATGCTGGTAAATCTCGCTTTTTTACGGCATGCCGGTAAACCTCGCTTTTTTACGGCATGCCGAATAATGCGAGGTAATACGGTAATTACACACGATTCCCGCCCCCACCCCCTCCAATCACGGCAAAAAGGTTTGCACTTAAAAAATAGCTTCCTCTTGATTTCTAAATTTTCCAGTGGGGGAGGGGTGTGCGAGGGGTACATAATCAATGCGTAATGATATTGTTCACGATGCATAATTATATTGTTTCCAAAAACAGGGAGCTTCACCCGCCGCTCGATCAGACCGCCCTTCTTTCCTTTTGAACTGGATACGCCCTTGTTTGTGCATTTATTTATTTATTTATTTTTTGAAGTTGTGCTTAGACACGCTTTGGAGATTTGATTTAAAGCAGTGTTCAGTTATACAAGGTGTTTCGAAACTCAAAGACAAATTTTAAGGCGTGCCAAAAAACATCTAAATAAGCATGAATCATATAGGAAAGTATGGACTGAACGCTGCACTGACCTGCTGCATGAACACAAAGCCATACACTAAAGGATGCGAAACAAGTCATAAATGTACTGCCCAAAGACGATTTAAAGTAACATTTAAGTTATTTCGAAAGCAGTGGTACCAACCGGTCGTCTGTAAGAGCTTCGGATGTGGTCCGCCAGGTTAGGGGCACCCCGAACTTAAATTTTTGGGTGGTTGGAAATTTCCAATTTTCCAAATAAAACTCCACATTTTGCCGAATGGAACTCCAAATTTTACCGAAAGGAACTCCAAATTTGCAGAATGATAATAATTTTGTCGAATAGAATTCCAAATTTTGTTGAATGATGATTAGCCTGCCGAATCGTCAGACACAATTTGTCGAATAAAGACATTTTTAGAATGTCACAATAACCTCCCATCTGGGTGATTAAAGATGTTGAGTTGTTACATTTTTGAAGCATCGTATCACGTTGTTTTCAACTTTTTTTTTAAAGACCATTTCTACAAGCGGGATCCGACAAATTTCAGGTGCCAGGTTGTCCAGCCGACTAAACAAAATACTTAGGAGACTAGTTCATTCAGAACTAGAATCTTTTGAAATTCTTGTTGCATTGAATTTTCCTGTACTCAGAGGCGCACGGATGTCACGGCCAAATCGCTGAACGAGTGCCCCAATGTGGCACGCTGGGGTGCTAACAGCTGCACGCGATGACTTTTTGAGAAATTAAAAAAAATAGATTATCTTTTAAAGCCCAGATTCTGAGGTTATACCCTTAACAAAAAATCTACATCCTCACTTTGATTGTCTGCCATTTCTTTTTGGCAGACCCCCGATCGAAAGAGATTTCATCACTTTGATTTTTTTTGCTCCGGTTTTTGCCTCTTTGTGGAAGAGTTAAGCTGTCTTCAGTTCATATTCTATGACTTCTTCTGGCAACAAAGAAATTTTCAATTTTCTCTTTCGATTCTGCCGTTCCTACTAACTTTTTAGTTTCTGCAGTAGACATACGATCGATAAAGGTACAATTTTGTTTTGAAGTTTAATGGCGACTTTTAATTATAACCTCCTTTCAACTGATATTCATGCAAAAATTAGAATTTCTGCCAAGACAGTAAATCACACCAACCTGGTAGCCGTAATGTGTAAACTCGAAATGTCCCGAAGCTGTCAAATCCTAGTAATTACGAGTTGACGTAAGATCCGAGCATTGACAAGAATTTTACAGAAAAAGTTTCGAGATGGCACAATACACTAGTTCAGCATGTTTCAAAAATTGACAGTGGCACGTATTTTTTCTCCATATAGTAGCACTCTTCCCAAAAAAGGGGCCCGTTGTGGAGCACCCAAAAATTTTTGGGGCCATTCATAAATTACATCCGGAGGGAGAGGGGGGCTGGAAATCTCTACATACCCTTAATTTGGGGGGGGGATTGATTCAAACCCTTTGGTCAAGTGGTTTGACAGGGATTATATTGCATTTGTGTCTGGAAGGTAAAAAACGTATCAGGATGAGCTGTTTTTTATTTATTTTACAAAGAATGAACAGTGCAAAATATAATTAAAGAATTTCACTATATATGGCATGTTTTATTTTTAATTAGTATCGCATCATGTACAAAAAAAAAAAAATCTCGAAAAAACATCCAGCCAGATTCCAGCTGTTTAGTAAATATTTATTTACACAAAAAGTTTAATTTAACAATAGTGATTTTAATTTCGATTCCAGTGGTGTAAGATTCGTTATTTTCTTATTTTGAAAAACGAAACGGAATCTTAAGTAAGAATATGCGGGAAGTGTATAAAAATCTTACGTACCCTTACATGGAGGGGGGAGCAAAAATTGCCAAAATCATCCTCACGTAATAAATGACTAGTTCATTTCCTGGCTCCTAAGGTTTTACAATGTTTGTCTGTCCCTGCCTATATTATGCAAACGTTAATGAAAAATTTGACGGTATAATTTAATGTGTATATATATATATATATCTATTTTTATTTGCAGGCAAATGCGGAGAGAAATTCAAAATCCTCGAGTAGTTCCATTGGCAAAATATGTGTTTGAATATTACGAAGAAGCAGCAATTCGTGGTGAACAACAGAAAAACTGTAAAGAACTGTACTCGAAATGTACATACGCAACTGTAGTGAAACGTACTAAAGGCCGAAGGCCTCAAGGTTGAGAAATTCCATTTTGTAAGCACGGCCTTTTGGGATGGAATGCAAAACCTCTTAAATCACTAGAAAAATACCAACTTAGTATCTAAAACTGAGCTTTAAAAGAAATGGAAGAAAAAATTTAGTGATTCAAATATTGTGAAGTTAATGCATGAAGAAGTATAACAATTGTGTTTTTTCAAAGGATATTAATTTTAGTTGAGTTTCTTCGAAGCTGGCTATAAATCGTAATTTCAAGATTAAGTAAAGATTTTCTGCACTGATTTTTTCTCTCAAGTGCAAGATTTACATTCCATTTCATCTGGCAGAACTTTATGACATTTCTTTCGGTTATTTCATCATTTTTCATCTGTCATTATGTGTGTATCTTCTAGTTGTAATTTATTGTGTGATGATCATTTTGTGGTTTATGTCATTCGAAAAGGCAACATTTGTCTCAAAACAAAAAACAAAGAAAAGCTTCGGAAGCCTCAATTTCGTGACCCTTTGTGACTCAATGGATCTCAAAAGTCCCATAAAAAATGCCTACAATACCAGTAATTAGGACTTTTTCATGTCCGAATAATTTCACCTTAAATTTATTTCTAATTAAAAAATTAATGAAGCGCTTCTAACGAATAAAGATATGTAAAAAATATGTTTCTAACTATTTTTTCAAAGTACAAAGGAATTTGGGTCATAAAGTGTTAAGATATTTAAAGCACTTTTTATCGAAAAAAAAAGTAATGAGCTTTTGAAGCTTTACAAGTCTAATTTCTCTAAGCTCTGAAACTTAACATCTAAAGTCTAAACCATTGAATATGATTCTTAGAACGAAATGCAAAACAGAGAAGTGTTGATCCACTAATTTATTTCATATTATTTATATTTTTATTCATTTTTATTGGATGAATATTTACTCTCATACTGTGGTTTCAGTAAATAAACGGAATACTTATATCTTACTGTGTTTGAATTATTCATTTTAAAATTATCTTTTGAATTTCAAATGGCAAGAATATTATCCGTGCAAAAGTTTTTGGAGAGAGCTTGCCTCAAACAAAAATGTTGCAAAGCACAGCTAATTCAATAAATAAAACCATTTTTCTGACATAGTATTTACTTTTCCATTTCTTTTTCTGTAAAATGTATACATGGTTTGGAAGGAAGGTAGATTTGAAAAGTGCGTGGAACTTTTGTACTAATTTGTATTTGTACTCCAATCAGTTTTTTTCCTTGTCGGTTTCAAAATTTCGTTGAATCAGGTGTGAAGTTTGAAGCTTCAAATCATTGTTACGAATAATAATTCATATTATTTCTCAGAGGCGTTTTTTTTTTTTTTTTTTTGTCAAAAAGCCATAAATTCACGAATGATTCATCAAATCTCTTAAGTGAGGCTTCATTTTAAAGATTTTTTTCACAGCTGTCGGAGGGAAAAAAAAGAAAAAAAAAAGAATTCACGTTTTTGAAAGAAAAAACCCCCTTTTAATTCTGATTTTAAACACGCATCGGTTTAATGTATATAACGCCTCACGAGTGAAATCTGAAACCCCAATCGGTTAGCCGATTTGAGCATGCCAAAAACGTGAGGATCGTTGGTTTGATCCCATTATGTCCTTTCGTCGTTTTTCAAAGACTGTTCTTCCTCAGAAAAAATGTTGATCAAAATTTCCAAGAATAAATCGCATTCGGGCAAGGAAAGTGAAAACTCAAAATTTGGGGGAAACTAACTAATTATTGATTTAAAATCTAAATTTAATGCTCTTTCTTACCACAAAACTCGCACTAAGTTAGCTTACATAACTGGTGCGTGGCGGCAAAAAAAAAAAAAAAAAAAAAAAAGATACCATCAATAGTGACACAGCATTAATACGTGAAATACACCGCCAGCTCAGTATACAGCATTAATATTTCAAAATTTGGTCGAAAACGTTTCGAACTTTTAATATGCGTTTACTTTAGAGACAGCATAAACTAGCCAGTAAACATCACATCATATTTTCCACGCGTAATTGTAATACTTTAGACTAAATCACTGAAAACTACTATTGCGTTAAACCTTGATTTTCTACAATGCTAACTACAAAAGTAAGGCATTTTATTCTCTTTTTCACTGCCATCGGCGAAAAATGAACAAACATCTCACATTATTACTGTTTTTTCGATAACTGTTGCTAAAAAATCGGATATTTAAGTAACCACTATCAAGTGCGAATGCTTTGCACGGGTCAGCTAGTTAATTATAAGGAACTAACACCAATGTTAACCACTTCCAGATATGATGCGAGGCGAGTTGGGGTCAACCTCCTCAGCCCTTAATTTTAACACTTATTGCCAAACTTTATTTGGTTATTGACTAACATGAAACGACTGGTATGATCTTCCAGTCTGTTCCCAGATGGTAAATTCTGGCTCCGCTAGTCTTTAAAGCATATTCCGATGCAAGGAAAATTTCGAAAATGAGCTACTGTTGCGCAAAGTATTATTTAAAGATTTATTAAAAAAAAAAGAAAAAGAAAAGAAAACCAACGCCTTAAAAAAAGCGTAAAAAATTGATTCAAATTAAGAAAGCTCATATTCCGTTTAGTATCATGAAGAACGAAAACATTTCTTACATTCGTTTCTCAACGACATAGAAACGAGATTTAACACTTCAATGAATAAGAGATGCATTATCATTACACAAAGTGCTAAATCACACGATGCTCACACTGATAACTTAAATGAAAACCCCAATCTTAACAAAGAAACACTAAACACAGTAATCAAACTACCGTTTCATACAAAGATCGTATCTTTCGGTACGTTTTTCTACCCAGTGCTCGTAACGGAAGAACAATTTGCATTCTGTGGTAATGACCTTAAAGTGATTTTATAATCTAATTCACACATTCTTCCATTTTTCGATTGTGAGATGACTTTTTATCTCCTATTTAGTTGTCTTCAGCTTAATTGGAGTGCGGTGAAACATTACAAAGAATTACGTGTGACATAATTTTGCCCAGAAAATTTTCATAACATGTTTTTGTCTTACATTGTATGTCTATTAATTTAATAGTCTCTGAAACTAACTAGTAGTTTGACCCAAATGTTATAAATGATAATTTTTTATATTGTAAAAAAGAAAATTATCTAAAGGACGGTTTTATTTGTGATTTATGTTCTTTTAAATTCCAATTTGTATCGCTTATTAATGTGTTCATATTTAAAGCTCTATTTTGCACATAGCTACAAATTGTTTGTGAGTGGAGAAAAACTACTTAAGTAAAGGATTTTCAAAATTGAGTCCTAACCTATCAGTAGGTCACAAGTGAATCTCTACGTAGAATAAAATGAAG